>NC_087344.1:172187007-172514004 GCF_030014295.1 Loxodonta africana | reverse complement strand
TCTCACTTTTCAGTTCTGTTAAAATTTGATTTATGTATCTTGCAGCCCTGTCATTGGGTCCATAAATATTTAATATGGTTATGTCTTCCTGATCAATTGTCCCTTTTATCATTATGTAGTGTCCTTCTTTATCCTTTGTGGTGGATTTAAGTCTAAAGTCTATTTTGTCAGGAATTAATATTGCTACTCATCTTCTTTTTTGCTTATTATTTGCTTGATATATTTTTTTCCATCCTTTGAGTTTTAGTTTGTTTGTGTCTCTAAGTCTAAGGTGTGTCTCTTGTAGGCAGCATATAGACGGATCGTGTTTCTTTATCCAGTCCGAGACTTTCTGTCTCTTTATTGGTGCGTTTAGTCCATTTACATTCAGCGTAATTATAGATAAATAAGTGTTTAGTATTGTCATTTTGATGCCTTTTTATGTGTCTTGTTGACAATTTCATTTTTCCACTTACTTTTTTGTGCTGAGACGTTTTTCTTAGTAAATTGTGAGATCCTCATTTTTGTAGTGTTTGACTTTATGTTTGTTGAGTCGTTACGTTTTTCTTGGCTTTTATCTTGAGTTCTGGAGTTGTTATACCTCTTTGTGGTTACCTTACTATTTATCCCTATTTTTCTAAGTAAAAACCTAACTTGTATTGTTCTATATCGCCTTGTATCACTCTCCATATGGCAGTTCTATGCCACCTGTATTTAGTCCCTCTTTTTGATTATTCTGATCTTTTGCATATTGACTTCAATGATTCCCTGTTATGAGCATTTTTTTTTTAATTAATCTTAATTTGTTTTTGTGATTTCCCTATTTGAGTTGATGTCAGGATGTTCTGTTTTGTGACCTTGTGTTGTGCTGATATCTGATATTATTGGTTCTCTGACCAAACAATATCCTTTAGTATTTCTTGTAGCTTTGGTTTGGTTTTTGCAAATTCTCTAAACTTGTGTTTATCTGTAAATATCTTAATTTCTCCTTCATATTTCAGAGAGAGTTTTGCTGGATATATGATCCTTGGCTGGCAGCTTTTCTCCTTCAGTGCTCTGTATATGTCATCCCATTGCCTTCTTGCCTACATGGTTTCTGCTGAGTAGTCTGAATTTATTCTTATTGATTGTCCCTTGAAGGAGACCTTTCTTTTCTCCCTGGCTGCTTTTAAAATTTTCTCTTTATCTTTGGTTTTGGCAAGTTTGATGATAATATGTCTTGGTGTTTTTCTTTTTGGATCAGTCTTAAATGGAGTTCGATGAGCATCTTGGATAGATATCCTTTTGTCTTTCATGATGTCAGGGAAGTTTTCTGTCAGGAGATCTTCAACTATTTTCTCTGTGTTTTCTGTCCCCCCTCCCTGTTCTGGGACTCCAATCACACGCAAGTTATCCTTCTTGATAGAGTCCCACATGATTCTTAGGGTTTCTTCATTTTTTTAATTCTTTTATGTGATTTTTTTTCAGCTATGTTGGTGTTAATTCCCTGGTCCTCCAGATGTCCCAGTCTGCATTCTAATTGCTCGAGTCTGCTCCTCTGACTTCCTATTGCGTTGTCTAATTCTGTAATTTTATTGTTAATCTTTTGGATTTCTACATGCTGTCTCTCTATGGATTCTTGCAACTTATTAATTTTTCCGCTATGTTCTTGAATAATCTTTTTGAGTTCTTCAACTGTTTTATCAGTGTGTTCCTTGGCTTTTTCTGCAGTTTGCCTTATTTCATTTGTGATGTCTTGAAGCATTCTGTAAATTAGTTTTTTATATTCTGTATCTGATAATTCCAGGATTGTATCTTCATTTGGGAAAGATTTTGATTCTTTTGTTCGGGGGGTTGGAGAAGCTGTCATGGTTTGCTTCTTTACGTGGTTTGATATTGACTGCTGTCTCCGAGCCATCACTAAGATATAAAAAAAAAGATATAGTAGTGGTTTATTCTATAATTGCCTACTGAGTCTTATCTTGTTTTGTTTTATTTCAATATACGTGAATAGGCTACTAGATTGTGCTGTCTTGTTTGTTGTAACCCTTGACTTACTTATGACCTATCACCAGCTGGTTTGGGCTGTTTCCAGATATATATGCCTGAGTCTATTCACTATTCTTGAGTAGAATCCGATTTTGGGTCATCAAGTGTGTGCTGCTCCCTAACACCTATCCACCTCGAGAAGTAGTGGTGATAGTTGTGTGCACCAGGTTCTATTAGCAGCTGGGGTTCACCCTCCGGGGGGGCAGGATGCTGACAGGCTTCCCCCAAGTGTCAGTGAGGTAGGTGTGTGTCTATTCCTATAGCACCTTGGTGGGAGGGCACTGCAGTTGTACCTTAGGCTCCCAATGCAAGTACCTCTACTGATTGGTAGATGTCACCCTCCTTAGACCCCTAAGGCAAGAGGCTAGGTGGTCTGGGGGGAGCTTCAGCCCTCAGTTCCGTTGTGGGTCAGTTAGGGCTCTGTTGAATAAACAGAGGTATCAGACCTGGGAAACTTATTTTTCCAGAAAATCCACTGAAAAAAAATGCAGTCAGATCCCTATCAGAACTGCCTTTGGATTATAACTGCCACCTTGTTCCCTGTAAGGATGAAAGTCCGAGATGTGGATCATATATGCTTGGCTGAAGCTGGTTCTGTGTTTTTAGTCCAATTTGGGATGGATTTTTGGTCCCGGGGTTTTTTGTGGTTCCTTCTCTCAGGCCCAAAGAATGGGTTATGAAAAGACCAAAAAAAAGGGGAAAAGCAAAGCCGCCGCGGAGCCGGAGCCGGAGCCGTTCTCCCTCTGGTTCAGGAAATTCCAATGTTATTGAAACCGCCTGGGAAGGGTGGGGGAGGGTTCAGAGAAATAGGAGAGTAGCACCTCGGGATATAGCCAAAGTTGCTTGTCTTGCTTGGAATGACTATTTTATCTGAGATTCCCAAGGGGCGTGTCGCCTATGTGTGCTGGCTGTGTGGAGATTGCCCCCGAGGGTCTGGCCCCCTGAGGCCGCGGTCAGATCCTCCGCTGCCAATCCAAAGCCCAGCGTCAAGGTTCCCCTGCTGGGATGCTGCACTCCCGGCTCCAAAAGCAGTCGCTGCCTCCCAGGGACTTCTCTTCCCACCAGCCATGTCGCCGCGCCATCCCCACGGACTGGCTGGGCCCCCTCCTGGGGTTAGTTCAGGGGAGTAGGGCTGCGCCCCGTGCTCTCCCCGTGACGGCGCCCAGTCAAAAGCCCGGCACCAAAGTTCCCCAGCTGGGACGCTGCACTCCCAGCTTCAAAACCAGTCACTGCCTCCCGGGGACTTCTCCCACCAGCCGCGTCGCCACGCTGCCCATGCGGACCGGCTGGGCCCCCTCCCGGAGTGAGTTCGGGGGGTAGGGCTGCACCCCTTGTTTGTGCCGTCAGAAGATTTTGAGATCAGCTCCCCTGGGCCCAGACCTAAGTCTGGCGCCAAGGTTACCTGACTGGGATGCTGGCTCCAGGCTCCGAAAACAGTCGCTGCTTCCCCGTATTTGTTCGTTCTTCATCTCTAAATCTGTGTTTGTTGTTCAGGGTTCGTAGATTGTTATGTATGTGATCAACTCACTTGTTTTTCTGAGTCTTTGTTGCAGGAGGGATCCGAGGTAGCGTCTACCTAGTCCGCCATCTTGGCCCCGCCTCCTCCAGTTCACACATTTTAAGAGCTTAATAAATGCATCTATTATTACATTTCAAGGGCATATAATTTATTGAAACTGTAAATGTTTTCTTGAACAATAATATACATGCAAATACATACACATAATTGTACAGCTCACTGAAATTTCACAAATTAAGCATACCTATGTATTGAACTGTGTCCCCTGAAAATATGTGTCAACTTGTTTAAGCCATGATTCCTAGTATTGCGTGGTTGTCCTCCATTTTGTGATTGATATCATTTTCCTATGTGTTGTAAATCCCAATCTCTGCCTGTGGTTAATGAGGAAAGATTAGATTATGTTAAAGAAGATTATTAGTGTGAGATATAACACCCTCGCTCAGATCATATCCCTGATCCAATGTAAAGGCAGTTCCGCTGGGGTGTACCCTGCGCCATCTTTTATCTTACAAGAGATAAAAAAGGAAAGGGAGAAAAGAGTGGGGGACCTTGTACTACCAAGAAAGCATGCTGGGAGCAGAGTGAGTCCTTTGGACCTGGGGTTCCTGGGCTGAGGAGCCCCTATTCCAGGGGAAGATTGATGACAAGAACCTTCCTCCAGAGCTAAGAGAGAAAACCTTCCCCTGGAGCTTTGAATTTGTACTTCTAGTCTACTAGACTGTGAGAAAATAAATTTTTCTTTGTTAAAGCCATGCATGTGTGATATCTCTGCTATAGCAGCACTAGATAACTGAGACATTATGCAACAAATATCCATATAAAAAAGCAGAATGTTACAAGCAACACAGATGACCCAGTTTTGTGATCTTTTACTCCTCAGACCCAGCAGCCAGCCTCTTGCTGAGTCTCTACAAAACACTTGTAGGCGAGCTGGTAGGAGCTTGAAACCATCACCTCTCTAATACCCCAGGGGGAAAAATGGTTGAAGCTGATCATGGGAAAGCTCTTCATTGCTGGGCTCAATACAGAAACAAAGGAGAAAGTCCTTGAGGCAGTATTTGGCAAGTATGGAAGAATTGTGGAAGTGCTCTTGATGAAAGACCAAGAAATCAACCAATCAAGAGGATTTGCTTTTGTCACCTTTGAAAGCCCAGCAGATGCCAAAGATGCAGCCAGAGATATGAATGGAAGGTCTGTAGATGGAAAAGCTTTCAAGGTGGAACAAGCCACTAAACCAACATTTAAGAGTTGTGGATGTGGACCACCTCCACTGCCAAGAAGCAGAAGCCCTCTGAGGTCTTGAAGGCAGAAGAGGAGGAAGTAGAAGAACCAGGGGACCACATTCACGTAGGGGGGGAACAGAGGGGTGATGGTGGCTATTGTATTAATTTTTAACACGAGTTCTTACAAGGGTCCACTTCCAGTAAAAACATGACCACCACCATGAAGTAGAGGTCCTCCTCCTAAATGATCTGCCCCTTCAGGACCAGTTAGCAGAACTGTGTCATGTGGAAGAAATTGTTACAGTGGCCCACCACAAAGAGAACCACTGCCCTCTCATAGAGATGCTTATTTGTCCCCAAGAGATGATGGGTGTTCTACTAAAGACAGCTATTCATGCAGAGATTACCCAAATTCTTATGATACAAGAGATTTTGCACCACCACCAAGAGATTATACATATTGTGATTATGGTCATTCCAGTTCACGTGATGACTATCCATCCAGAGGCTATAGTGATAGAGATGGCTATGGTCGTGACTGTGACTATTCAGATCATCCAAGTGACGTTACTACAGAAACTCCTATGAGAGTTATAGTAATTCATCTAGTGCTCCACGTACAAGAGGGTCCCTGACATTTTCTGGTGGAAGCAGTTGCTAAGATGACTACAGCAGCCCACATGACGGACTTTTGTAGAAGAAGAGATAACTACTCAAGGCCGCCGAGGTGATCTTTACTCAAGTGGCCAGGATCGGGTTGGTGGATGAGAAAGAGGGCTTGCCCATTCTATGGAAAGGGGGTACCGTCCTCCACGTGATTCCTATAGCAGTTCAAGCTGCAAAGCGCCAAGAGGTAGTGGCTGTGGAGGAAGTCGATCTGATGGAGGAGGATGCATAAGCAGATACTAAAAACAAACAAAACTTTGGTCCAAAACCCCTGCCCAAAAAAACAAACAAGAAGTGGAACTTGTTCTGTCATAACTATCCAAGGACTACTAAAAGGAAAAATTGTGTTACTTTAAAAAATTTTCCTATTAAGTTCTCCTCCATAATTTTTATGTTCTTGTGAGAATACAAGTAAAACCTGTTTAATTTTATTTGATTTTTATGACACTGCTTTCAACAAGCAAATGTTAAATGTGCAAGATTTGACTTGTGTACTAGTGTTGTAATTCTCTAAGTGTCCCTAAAGGCCGCTTCCTATTTGATTCTTCCCAGTAAGTAAGACAAGCAATACTAAGATCTTGCACAAATATCTAGCCATCTAAAATGGAGAGATGAACCCTCCTGCCTACACAAGCAAGCTAGATGCTGGAAGGGTGGTTGGATTTGCTACTTTTTTTTTTTTCAAATTGAAGTCTCAAAGTTCTCAGTGTGAAAAGCCTGAGATTACATAATGAAAATGCTATTCGCCGAAACCAAACCCACTGCCGTGGGGTCAATTCCAACTCATAGCGACCCTATAGGACAGAGTAGAACTGCCCCATGTGGTTTCCAAGGAATGCCTGGTGGATTTAAACTGCTGACCTTCTGGTTAGCAGCCGTAGCTCTTAACCGCTATGCCACCAGCGTTTTAGCTATTCACCTACCAGCGTTTTAGCTATTCACTTACCAGCATTTTAGCTATTCGCTTAGTAAACCCAAAAAAGCAAATGGATAATGCCAGCCACATTTTGCCTTTCTGACATTTCCTTGGAATCTGCAAGAATCCCTCCCCCGCCGCCACATAAGAGCATTTAAGTATGTGTTACACAAATATAGAATACTAAATAAAAAGTTTGGCTAAAAGCAAAACAAAACAACATGGTTCAGAATATCCCAGTATTTACCTTGTAGCGAATTTTTGTATGACTGTCTTCAGACATAAACCTAGCAGAATAATCTACCCCCTACCAAAAAAACAAAAACAAAAAAATGTCCACATCCTAATTCCTGGAAGCTTTGTAGTGTTTATTTGCATTAGCCTAGTGACTAAAGCCATGTGAACTGCTGGAGGAATGAACAAATCAGTCTTAGAAAAAATACAAACAGGAGTCTCCTTAGAAGTGAGGATGGCAAGAATTTGGCTTGCTTACTTTGAACACGTCAACAGAAAAGACCAATCGTTAGAAAAGGAAATCATGGTTAGTGAAGTAGAGCGTCAGTGAAAATGAAGGAAACCCTCAATGAGATTGATTGACACAATAGTCAAAACAATGGACTCAAGCACACCAAAAGATCATGAAGATGCCAAAACTTGTTGCCTAAACCCATTGCCTTCAAGCTGATTTTGACTCATAGCGACCTTAGAGGACACAGTAGAACTGTCCCATGGGTCTCCGAGTCTGTAAATCTTTATGGAGGCAGACTGCCACATCTTTCTCTCCTGGAGCAGCTGGTAGGTTCAAACCACAGACCTTTGGGTTAGCAGCGAACCTGTTAACCACTGGACAACCAGAGCTCCTTAAAGATGGCACAGGACGGGGCAATGTTTCATTACCATGAGTAGTAGCCAACTCTATTGTAACTAACAACAACACAATTGATCTTTTCATATGCTTTCTGAATGTTCTCTTTTGTAAAGTGTCTTAAAGCCTGCATGATTTTAATGAGTTGAACTTTATTGAGGCTGTCTGTGATTATATGGTCGAAATCCCTGTGTCATTATGTTCAAAATCTCTTGTTTTATAAGCAGGATATAAATGAACATTTTTTAAAAAGTCTAATAATCATCATTTTACTTGTAGTATTTACTCTATTTACATTTTATAAAATAACTGCTATCTTGTTTCCCATTTGGCACATTTTAAAATATACTTTATTGTGATATAATTTATGTAAAACAAATAATACTCATTTTCAGTATATCATTTCATGAGTTCTGAAAAATATATATACTCATGCAACAATCACCAATAGCAAGATGTAAAGTCACTCAAAAAAGTACCCCCGTACCCCCTTGCAATCAATCTCTCACTTCTCCAGCAATAAGAAGCACTAGTATGTTTTTGTCATGATAGGTTTCTTTTCTTGATTTTCATATAAATAGAAACTTACAATATGTAGTATTTTGTGTCTGGCTTCTGTCACACAGCGTACTATTCTGAGATATATTCATATTGTTTTGTGTGTCAGTAGTTTATTATATTTTTTAAGTCAGAGTCATTGTAGGGAGATTCCAAGAATTGCTGTGTTTGTTTTGGCATTTGTAAATAAAGTTGCATGAATTTTTTATACAAGCCTTTGTGTGTGAACAGATTATCATTTCTTTTGGATAAACACCTAAGGGTATAATAGCTGTATCATGTGATACGTATATATTTAACTTCATAAGTGATTGCCAACAATTTATCCAAAGTGAGTGTACCATTGGCATTCTCACCAGCATTTTGTGACAAATTCTTTTGTTTCAGATACTCTCCAAGAATTGGTATTATTAGTTTTATTTTCTTTATGTAACAATTTTAGTGATAGTAGAATGTCAGTGCGGTTTCAATTTGCATTTCCTTAGTGACTATGACATCGAGCAACTTTTATATATTTGCCCTGCAGATATTTCTGTTAGTGAAGTTTTTTTGTTCAAAATTTTCACCCAGTTTTTTGCATTGCTTACCTTCTTATTTTTGAGTTTCACAAACTTTTCAGATAAATGGATTACCAATTTTTCTCCAGTATAAAGATTGCCTTTGCATTTTCCTAATGATGTCTCCTGAACAGGAGAAATTTTACTTACGATAAAGTTCAATTTTTATTCTTTTTCATATTTGGTTAGTGATTTTTGTGTCCTAAAAATGCTCTGCATTTCTTCACAGATTTTATTATCACTTTATCTATTTCCGCTGGTATGTTGTCTCGGTTTGATTTGGATTGTTTTAAATGGATATATCCATGTTAGGAAAACTGGCATTTTAGCAGCACTGAGTCTTCTAATATGTGATCTTAATATTATTCCTTCATTTTAATGTTTTATAGTTTTCATGTACAGGCCTAGCCCTCATATACAGGACTTTGAATATAATCCTTATAATGCGCGGACTTTGTCTTTACAAATTCATTTATTGACTAAGTATATTCACAGTGCTTTCACAGTTACTCACAAACATGCGTGTGCACACAGCAGTGGAATACTCTCTAGGTAGGTCAAGCAAGAATGGTTAGGTATTCGCTAATTCAGTGTCCTCAGGGACTTTATAAAGTATAACTAACTGGAATAACGAAAATTAACTGTTTTAAATTTGTACCTAAGTATTAAGTTTTTTTTTTTTATTTTCTATAGTTGATGCTATCGTAAATTCTACTATTTTCAAATTTTACTTTTAATTGTTAGTTTCTAATATATACAGACACAAGTCCTGGATATTCACTTTGTATCCTGCATAGCTAGTAAATTTACTTTATGGTTTTAGTAGCTTATCATCAGTGTTTAAGATTTTCTATAAATAAACTCATGCTGCCTGAGAATATGCTGTCAAAATGTGTGTAGAATTTTGCCCCATGCTTTTCCTACATTCATTGAGATCATTATATGGTTTTTATCTATCATTGTATTATTATGGTGAATCGCATTGTTTGACTTTTGAAGGTCAAACTAACCTTGCATTTCTGAGATGTATCCCACTTTGTTATGATGCCTTATCCTTTTAATATATTGCTGGGTTTGATGTCTAATGCTTTTTAAAAGATTTTTGCAACTGTATTTATAAAGAATATTTATTATAGCTTTTTTGTTGTTAATTTTTCTTACTGGCTTTGTTATCTGGGTATTGCAAAGCCTCATAAAATAAGTTCAGAAGTTTTCACTCTGTACTTTTTTAAGGCATCATATGATATTGCTATTTATGCTCCATTAGATGTTTAATAGAATTCAACAATGAAGCCCAGTGGCCCTGGAATTTTCTTTGTGGGGAGGATTTTAATTACAAGTTTAATTTCTTTAATGGTAAAAGTGTTATTTAGATTTTCTATTTTTTTATTTTTTCTAGATTTAGCAGTTATGTCCTCAAGATATTTGTTTATATATGTAAGTCATCAGATTTACTGGAGTTAAGCTCTCCTTAATAGTTCACTATTATATTTTTCATGTCTGTGGCATTTTTAGGAAACCTCCATTTTTGTTGCCAGTGTTTGTAATTGGTTTCTTTTTTCTTTCTTTTGATTAATCTATCTAAAGATTTATCTATATTTTTGATATTTTAAATTTTATTTTGTTGCATTTCTCTTTTGTTTGTCTGTTTTCCATTTAATTGTTTTCTGCACATCTTTACTTTTTTTGTCTCCTACTTACTTCGAGTATAATTTGCTTTATTTTCCTACTTCTTAAAGTGAAAGCTTATAACATTGTTTTTAATCCTTTTCCTTTTTAATATAAGTGATATGATATGATATATGATATGATATGATTAATATAATATAATTAATATAATATAATGTAATGTAATATAATTAATACAATATAATATAATACTAAGTATGTAAAACTACATATTTCCCTCAAATACTTATATCATCAAATTATATTATCAAATACTTAACATCCTGACTAAAAGCAGAGAATACTGTGTTTTGTTGATTATACAAATGCATTTGACTGTGTGGATCATAACAAATTATGGATAACATTGTGAAGAATGTAAATTCCAGAACACTTAACTGTGCTCATGAGGGGGCTATACCTAGATCAAGACACAGTAGTTCAAACAGAGCAAGGGGATACTACGTGGCTTAAAGTTGGGAAAGGCATGCATCAGGGTTGTATCCTTTCACCATACTTATTTTATCTGCATGCTAAGCAAATAATCTGAGAAGCTGGACTATACGAAAAAGAACAGGGCAACAGGATTGGGGGAAGACTCATTAACAACCTGCATTATGTAGATGACACAACCTTGCTTGCTGAAAGTAAAGAAGATTTGAAGCACTTACCAATGAATATCAAAGACTTCAGTCTTCAGTATGGATTATACCTCAACATAAAGAAAACAAAAATCCTAACAACTGGACCAATAAGTAATATCATGATAAATGGAAGAAAGATTGAAGTTGTCAAGGATTTCATTTTGCTTGGATCCACAATCAACACCCATGGAAGCCGCAGTCAAGAAATCAACAGATGCATTGCATTGGGCAAGTCTGCTGCAGAAGACCTCTCTAAAGTGTTGAAAAGCAAAGATGTCACCTTGAGGACTAAGATGCACCTGACTCAAGCCATGGTGTTTCACTCATCTTATATGCATGAGAAAGCTGGATAATGAATAAGGAAAACCGAAGAAGAACTGACGCCTTTGAATTGTGGTGTTGGTGAAGACTATTGAATATACAATGGACTGCCAATAAAATGAAGAAATCTATCTTGGAAGTTGTACAGCCACAATGTACCTTAGAAGCAAGAATGACAAAACTACATCTCACATACTTTGAACATGGTATGATACAAAAATTAAAAAATAAATAAATATATATATTTTTTTTTTTTATCAGCAGGAATCTGACCCTGAGAAGGACATCATGCTTGGTAAAGTAGACAGCAAAAAAAAGGAAGACCCTCAATGAGATGAATTGACACCGTGGCCGCAACAATGGGCTCAAGCCTAAGAATGATTATGAGGGTGGCGAAGGACCGGTCAGTGTTTCCTTCTGTTCTACACAGAGTTGCTCTGAGTGGTAACCGACTCGACAGAACCTAACAACAGCAGCATTTCCCTCAAAGCTCTGTTTGAGCTATACCCCCCTGTATTTTGATAAAGTTCAAATTTTTTATTTAGATAAAAATATTTTGTAATTTTCCTATAATTTTTTTCTTCTTCCATGTATTATTTAGAATCATTTTTTTTAACTGGAAAATATTAGGAATTTTTCAAACATATGCTTGTTAAATTCTATTAAATTCCATTGTGATTAGAAAATAAACTCATATCTTTCAGTTCTTTTACATTTATTGAAATTAATTTATAGCCTTAATTTTATCTAATTTGGGGAGTATTTCGTGTGCACCTGAGAAGAATATGCAGTGTGCTCTTACATAGATTGCTCTATAATTGTAAATTAGGTTAGATAAGTGGAGAGGCTTGTTTAAGCCTTTTTGTATCTTTTCTAAGTTTAAACCACACTTTTATCTCTCTATATTGCCTTGACTTCCTCTCCATATGAAAGACCTATGACTACATTTTTTTTAGTCCCTCTTTATTGATTTAATTTTGTCATCTTTTACATAATGATATCTGTTTCTCTTGTTTTGAGCGTTTTTTTTTTTAATCTTCATTTATTTTTGTGATTTCCCTATCTGGGTTGATATCTGGTTGCTCTCTCTTGTGTTCTAGTCCTGGGTTGTTATCTGATGTTATTTATCATCCAACCAGAGGACTCCCTTTAGTATTTCCTGTAGTTTTGCTTTGGTTTTTGCAAATTCTCTAAGCTTCTATTTATCTGAAAATATCCTAATTTCACCTTCATATTTGAGAGAAAGTTTTGCTAGATATATTACTCTTGGCTGGCAACTTTTTTCCTTCAAGGCTGTGTATAGGTCATCCCATTGCCTTCTTGCCTGCATGGTTTCTGCTGAGTAGTCTGAGCTTAGTCTTATTGACTCTGCTTTGTAGGTGACTTTTTGTTTTTCACTGGTAGCTCTTAAAATTCTCTCCTTACTTTTGGTTTTGGCAGGTTTCATTAGAATATGTCTTGATGGCTTTCTTTTGGGATCTACCTTTTGTGGGTTTCAATGAGCATCTTGGATAGAGATCTTCTCATCTTTCATGATATCAGGGAAGTTTTCTGCCAACAAATCTTCAACAATTCTTTCTGTATTTTCTGTTTTCTCTCCCTGTTCTGGTACTCCAATCACAGATTATTTCTCTTGATAGACTTCCACATGATTCTTAAGGTTTCTTTATTTTTTTTTTAATTCTTTTATCTCATTTTTCTTTGACTATATTAGTTCCAAGCATTTTATCTTCATTCTCAATAATTCTGACTTCTGTTTCCTCAATTCTGCTCATCTGACTTTCTATTGAATTGTCTAATTCTGAAATTTTGTTAATCTTGTGAGTATCTTATTGCTGTCTCTCTGTGGATCATTGCAGCATATTAAATTTGTCATTACGCTCTTGAATAATCTTCTTAATTTCCTTGACTGCTTTGTCTCTGCGTTCCTTGGCTTATTGTGCATTTTGCCTGATCTCCTTCCTGATCTTTTGAAGAGTTCAGTATATTAATCTTTTGTATTCTACCTCTGGTAATTCTAACTATACCTCTTTGTCCAGAAGATTCCTTGATTCTTTGTTTTCAAAGCTTGTTTAAGTGATCATAATCTGCTTCTCTATGTAATTTGGTATCGACTGTTGTCTCCAAACCATCTATAAGTGATTGTACTAATTTATTTTATATTTGCTTATTGTGTCCTAGCTTCTTACTTTGTTTTGTTTTGATATACCCAAATAGGCTGCTGGAGTGAGCTAGCTTGATTGCTGGAGACTTTGAAGCTCTAATGTCCTATCACCAGATGGCTAGGGCTGTTACTAGGTATATGAGTTTAGAAGTACTTCTACATTTCTTGTATGGATTCAGTTTAGGCATCCAGGTAGCCAGTCACCAAGTGTATGATGCAGGCTCTCACCTATGGTCTTAGAGGATTAGGGGCGATTGGTGTATTCACAGGTATCTCTGGTTGCTGCAGAGAGTTACACTGATTGAGGCAGGGGGCTGACAACTGTCCACCAAGTGTCTGTGAGGAAGATGTATCCCCTTTCCCTAGAGCACACAGGTGGGTGGGCTTGCAGCCAGACCATGGGCACCTAATGGTTTTAGCTGTAAGGACTGGGAGGCACCACTTTTCCTTGGACCCCTGTCACAGTGGCTAGGTGGCCTGGGTGGAGCCACCATTCCTCAGGCTCCTGATGTTGGTAGGTGAGGGCTCTGCTTAATAGGCAGAATGGTGTCAAATGTCAAAAACGCACCGCTTCACTGCACAGCTGAAACAGTTAAAGTCAGACCTCAGGAGCATATACCCTTGCACCATGCCAACAAGGGCCTAGCTGCTGAAATGGGCCCACCCAAGTCCATGCAGGGGTGAAAGGCATTCAAAGTCTATGAACCACTTGTGCCTGGACAGGAGCCACTTGATTAGATTAGCCCTGACTTCTCAGCTTAGGGGAGCCAGGAGATTATTTTTTCCCCATTAGTTAATTTGTTTCTTCTCCAAGGCCAAGAGAATGGCTCAGGACCCACAAAGGACCTATCTCAGGCCCAGGGAAATCAACAGCACCTGAAGCCGTCTCAGGGCCTGGGACAGAGGGAAGAGGGGTCAGAAAATGGGAGACAGTTCTTTCGAAAGGGTGCTTTTATATCCACGTGGTAAATTAGATGCAAACACTTAACTTTTGCCAAGAATGCTGTTGTTCACTGATTCCGGAGGCATGAGTAGACTCTGCCACTTGCTCTCTGTGGCTGAGAAAACCACATCCAGAACACTACCACCAGCCCCTCCACAGTCATGCCAGGGGATTGGGGCTGAGGGGCACCGCTTCTCACTGAACTGTCTTTCCCTCCCTGCTGCCCAGTCTGATTTCTTAACTCTGCCTTTGTAGTTCAGGGATCCTAGCTTGTCATACATATAATCTATTCACTTGTTTGTTCAGGCCTTTGTTGTAAGAGGGACCACTGAATTGTCCAACTACTCCACCATCTTGGCCCCACCCTTTTTTATATCTCTTCTGATTTTCTGTTTATTTTGTTCCTGTGGTGGAAAGGATTATTTTTTGTGTGGCCTTTCTAGCCATGTTCTTGTAACTCCCACCAAGGTGATCGGGTGGGACTGTGTGATAGGGTAATTGTGGCACACCATGGGGATTGGTCAGTTTTGCCATCCTGCTAGGCTTGAGATGAGCCATCCAAGAGACAGGAAAGAGAAGAGCCCACCATCAAGGAAGAAGAGAGTTGCAGGAGAGACTGGCAGAAGATAAGTGCCTGAGAGACCCACAGGATATGGCACATGGGCTCCCCAGCCCAAGAAGTGAGAAAGCTGAGTGCCTGTGGGCAGAGACTGAGGGCCAGAGAGAAGACTATGCCTGACACACGAATATAGGGCTTTCCAGCCTCCACAACCATTTCCTTTACACAGTTTGTGAGTTCTGAGAGAATTTGCAGTGGTTTAGGGAACCCAAAGAAGGGAAAGAGAGTACTGAGGGGAGGAGAGTAATTGATGTTAGAGATGATGGAGTGGTACAGCAACTTGGAAAAGTTAGACATTTGGAACATCTTTAACCTCCATCTCATAGGATCCAGGTTAGTGTTGATCTTTATAAAAGACATTATTCGTTTAGTTGACATCAGAATCACAGGTTTCACTGCAATGGCCCAAACTCACTACAATATGTGATTTTGGAAAAAAAGGGGATAAATTAGAGAATGAGAAACCTTTGGTTTCTGGATGCAATAAAAAACACCAGTGTTTTGAAGCAGCTGTTATGTTGAAATCAGTTACCCAAGGCAAAAACCATTCATGGGATTTAGGAATGGTGGATATAACTCCTGAGGAATTGGCTAATTGGATGCATATAGAAATATAGACTGATAAGGAAAGGGCCAGACATAAAGTTCCTTGGTTTCCATTATCCATAATAGCTGCAATGGCAGGAAAAGAGAATGTAGGGGCTGATATTAGTACCGAAGCAAGCATAGATCCAGTCCAGTCAGAGCTATAACTGCTAATCTCAGGGCCAACCTGGAAAGGAAAAATTGGGTTGGAATAACCAGAAGTTCCTCTATGACCATTGGCCACCAAGAAGGTAGTTCAGGAGGGAAACGGGCAGAAACAAGAAACAATAGAAACTAGACGGTATAGTGTAAAGGAGTTGTTTCAATTTGTAAATGGTATTGTCAGCTTATTGAGGAACTGTTACTAAAATGAATTGTGAGAGTGACTAATTTAGGGGCAACATCTTTAGTTTTGAATGCCGCAGAATGGAAGAGTATGCTTGGATTGATGCAAGACTCACAACTCACTATGGAACAGTCATAAATGATGATACAAGATCCATTTACACAGCAGGTTAACGAAGAGGGGATGGACAGCTTAATAGACTGGATAAAATTTACAATGAGATTTATTTGCCCTGAGAAGGGAAACAGCCCCTCCCCTCCTCTAAATGCCCAACGGAACACTCCCAAGGAAGCAGCTGATGTGTTGCTTATGCAAGTCATGGTGGAATGGCTTTATGCTTATCATGATACTCATCCAATGAGTATGCCCCTTACACAGGTCATGGTAGATACGGTAATCAAGGGAGACTTTTTTACATGGGCACTCCATGTAACCTTGCTACTGTGAAACAAAACAACAATCAGAGAAGCCATGTTCGGTCTGTTGATGTAGCTTCCTTGCATGGTTCTTACAGATGCAAGAAACATAAGGTTGATTTATAGTGGAATGGGAAGAGGCAATGGAGAAAGAACTTACTCCAGCAGGACAGAGATTTTTAGGTGGTTACTAAGAAATAGGATGAATGTAGCACACATTGATGAAGTTGAGACAAAATTTCTAAGGCAGCACTACAGAAGGTTGGGTGAACCAATGGAAATTGCTGCTGGTCCCCCAGTATTAAAGAGGCCTGAACAAGTCTGTCCTATTCACCCCAGCCAGGAGGTATTTAATGATGGGAATGTCCACCTGGGACCATTTGAAGCAGAGACTCAGCTAGTTGATCAAGACAAGGATTCATGAGGGGGCTAGGGCCTTCTGGTCCAGTCCCCAGCAGGAGACCCAAGACCATATGCATACATGTGGGTAAAATAGCCTGGGAGTGGGGAAGAGACTTTTTGGGGCTCCTGGACACAGGAGCTCACTATACGGTAATCCCCAAATCTGATAATAAAATCTTGAAGAAGTCTAAGTTTAGACTGGAGGGATATGGTGGTGCAACAATTGATGGGATTAAGGTGAAAGTTTGGATGAGAATTGGAAGATTTAAACAGATCTTATATGAAGTAGTTGCATCTCCCTTACCTGAATGTTTTGGTATGGATATTATGTCTGTTTGGGGAACACTACCTTTACCTGATATTGTAAAACTGAAGACCTGTAAGTCTGCCCTTAGGCCACTATTGATTGGACATGCTAAATGGGAACCATTAAAATTGCCCAAACTCACTCTGGTTGTTAATTGGAAACAGTATAGAACACGTGGTGGATGAAAGTAGAGTACAGCCTTGTTAAAGACTTGCTAAAGGCTAGAGTATTGGTACCAACAAATTCTCTGTATAACAGCCCTGTATGGACCATGAAAAAGTCAGATGGCTCATGGAGGCTCACAGTAGACTATTGAGGCCTAAATCAAGTAGTGCCATCTATGGCTTCAGCTGTTCCAGACATGGTTTCAATGGTTTAGAAAATACAGCAGGCTGAAGAGGCTGGTACTCAGTGATTGATCTTGCAAATGTCTTTCTCTCCATACCAATCTCAGAAAAGAGTCAGCTGCAGTTTGCTTTCAGGTGGGGAAGATCTCAACTTACTTTCACTATATTGCCCCAGGGTTACCTGAATGCACCAGATTACTGTCATAATTTGATTAGAAGAGACTTGGACTTGGTGCAGATCTTAAGTATACATCACATAGACAATATTAGGTTAATTTTAAACACCAAAGAACAGGCTAGGGCTGATTTTAATACAGTGGTGGCCCACATAACCACCAGAGGCTGGTTAATAAATCCAGAAAAAAATCCAGGGCCTGGCCCAAATGGTGAAATTCTTGGGAATAACTTGACCAGGATCCAACCATGACATTCTGCAGGCAACTAAGAATAGTGTTGTCACTACCTACGCCCAAAATTAAGCAGGGGGCCCAATGTTACACTGGTTTATTTGGATTTTGGAGAAGGCATATTCTACATCTGAGAATATTGCTGGCCTGCATCCATAAAATCACTCAGAGAAAACAAAAACTTTGTTCCAATGGGGGTCAGAGCAACAGCCAGCTATGTCTGAATTACAAAAAGTGATTTCACTTACCCTGCCTTTAGGCCCTTATGATCCACAATCAGACATAATTTTGGAGGTGTCTGCCATCTGTGATTGTGCAGATTGGAGTTTATGACAAGAACCTGAGAATGCTGCCCAATGGTGACCATTGGGATTCTGGACTAGAAAGTTTCCAGATGCTGCAGCACAATACATGCCGGTTGAAAGGCAATTACTTGCCTACTCCTGGGCATTGATTGACACTTTCTCAATGACAGAAGGACATAAAATCATCATGAGACCTGAAATACCTATAATGTCTTGGGTGATGACAGAGAAACACTCTAATAAGGAAGACAATATCCAAAATAGTTCCATAATAAAATGGAAATGGTTCATACAAGAAAAAGACCCTGGAGGAATGTGGGGAGGCACCCACTGTACTCATGAACAGGTAACCTCTTTTCCCATAAGTCCTACCCTGAAACCACCTGATAAGCTGCCAGAGCCCATTGCTACGTGGACTGTGCCATATGAACAACTTTCTCCTGACCAGCAGAAGGCTGCTTGGTTCACGGATGGCAGTTCTAGGGTACATGGACAACACGTGATGTGGAAATCTGCTTCATTAAGACCAGCAGACGGACAGACTTTGAAGAAGGTAAGAACAGGTCAGCTCAAGGAGCTGAACTGTATGCTGTCTTCTTAGCTTTGATGGAAGAATTGTGCAATGATGAGAGCCCATATGTTTAGATTTTTACGGATTTATGTCTAATGGCCAGTGGCCTGGCTATATGGTCAGTCAAATGAGAGATGTAAAATTGAAATATTAAGGGGACACCCATGTGGGACATGAACCTATGAAAAGCACTCTGGGAACTTAGAGGATATTTCAGAGTAGGACATAACAATGCCCATCAGAAAAACCCCATCCTGGATCAGAAGGCAACTGGAATCAGCAAGTGGACCTGTTGATAAGCTCACTTGAGATGGCCAATTGGGTCATGAAATGAGTGGACAAGGGGGTGCTGCAGCAATGCAGACATGGGCTGAATCTAGGCGCATTCCCCTTGCACCCAATATGTACAAAACGCCAATAAGGACTGCTCTTCTGCCAGCAAGAAAGACAGAGGTTTCAGGTAGCTATAGGGCAAATTCCTTTTGGGAAAGGCCCTGCACATAGCCGGCAAGTTGATTGTATTGGATCAGTGACACTGGTGGCACCAGGTGGCTACAAATAAGTCCTCACAGGAATAGATACTTACTCTGGACGGGGCTTTGCATATCCTGTGATGGATGCAAATGCCAAAAATACCATTAAGGGACTGGAACAATAGGTACTGTACCAATTTGGGCCACTGAGTTATGTGTTATCAGATCAAGGAATACACTTTTCAGCCCACAGCGTGCAACAATGGGCCAAGAAACATCATATTAAGTGGACATACCATATTGCATACCACCCTAAGAATAATGGTTTGATAGAGAATTGAAATTGGCAATTGAAATATTTGTTATCAAAAACGAAGGGAGATAAAGGCATGAAGGGCTGGCTCACAAGCCTTCATGAGTGTATGCTCACACTCAACTTGAGAGGGACAAAGGGAAGGTCACCACTGGACAGATTCTTACACTTCTCTGGGGGATCTGGGGAAGAGGGAATGGGGGAGGATGCTAGTAACATTTTAGAGTTCTTCCAAACATCACCTAAAATTGCTTTTTCTTTCCAGATGCTGCAGTTCCAGGACCAGGGATGCACTTGTGGGTGCTGGAAGCTGGGGTTATCTTTAAGCAAGAGACTGTAACTATACCCCTGAATATTTATACCAGAGTCCCTAAGGGCCTGATGGGATGGATTGTACTTTCCCCCATCTGGAAAAATTGGGGTTGACACTGAATACTGCTGTATTGCCTATTGGGTGAGATAGCGCACTAGTATGGTACCTATGTCAACCTACCCAATATGAATGTGAGTGGACTAAGGGGGAAGTACTTGCTATACTGGTCTTCCTACCAACAATCTGGACTAGCACAACAGTTGAACCTGATGTTTCTTCCCAGGTAGAAAAGTTTGGGTAAAAATAAATGACAAATAGAAGTAAGGAGAAATAATAGCTGAAGGTAAAAAGAAAGAAAAGGAATGAATAAATGGGCTATGCTACAGGAGAAACCTAACATGCTGATACCTCAAGAGAGACTCAGAGCAAGGGAATAATTTTTTCTCCGTTGAATTTTGTCAGAGAACAGAAAGAATCAATGACTTTTGGAGAATCTGACCAGATCAGATGGAAACTTGCAGCAGACTTGAATGGCTGTTACCTAAGTAAATTCATCCTTTGTCCTGTTGAAGGACTAATTGTTAATGATTATTTTGGGCCGGTAAAATGACTGAGAGGAGTTATCCTCCAAGCATAAAAGAAACATGGCTAGAAAATCCAGGGGGTGGCTTGTGGTGTGATGGATTGCTTTTCGTGTGGCCTTACTAGCCATAGTCTTGTAACTCCCACCAAGATGATTGGGTAGGATTGTGTGATACAGTAATTGTGGCACACCAAGTGGATTGGCCAGTTTTGCCATCTGGCTGGGCTTGAAATGAGCCACCTCAGAGGTGGGAAAGAGTGGAGTACACCACCAACAAGGAAGGAGAGACCTTCTGAAGAGACTGGCTGGAAAGAGCTATAGGAGACGGAGCAGCGGGCTTCCCTGTGCAAGGACCAAGACAGATGAGTGTCTGTAGGCAGTCTGAGGGCCAGGGAGAAGCCTACACCTGAAGCAAGAATTTGGGACTTGCCAGCCTCCACAACTTTGTGAGCCATTTCTTTTACACAGTTTTGTGAGTTCTATGAGACATTGCAGCAAATCAGGGAACCCAAAGACAAGAGGGAGAGTACTGAGGGGAGAGGGAGCAGTTGATGTTAGAGATGATGGAGTGGTACAGCACCTTGGAAAAGTTAGACATTTGGGACATATTTAACCTCTGCCTCTTAGAAACCAGCTTCGTGCTGATCCTTATAAAAGAAATTACTTCCTTAGTTTAATTCATTATTAAGAGAAAAAAAAAATGGAAATTTTGATCCACAAGTGTGGGTTTGCCTATTTTTTTTCTTTTGAATCTGTCTGTTTTAATGCATATATTTCGAAGTTTTGTAAGTAGGTATGTACACATTTTGTATTATCATGTTTTCTGATTGATCCATTTAGTATGATGAAATATTTTTTTCTTTATCTCTGTTGGTATTTTCTCTTCTAAATTTACAAGAATTTACATTTCCTTATTACAAGAATTTACATGGGCTATTTTTTTTTAATTTTTCAATACCCTTTTACTTTTAATCCATCTATGTCATTATATTTAAAATGGCCATCTTTTAGACAGTATATACTTCTGTCGTTTTGAACTTGTAAAAAATTTTTTCAGTATAACTATCTCTGCTTTTTTATGTTATACTTAAAACATTTACATTCAATTAATGTGATTAAATTAGAAGAATTATATTTAATGAAATGATTGCCAAGTTGTGCTAAGTATATCATCCTGCATTTTGTTTTCTATTTGTCCTATCTGATTTATGATTGTTTCTCTTTTTTTTTCTTACCCTCTTCTTGGCTTAATCGATTATTAGCTATTAATTTTTTTCATCAATTAATGTGTGATTCATGCATTATTTTACTATTGTGTATTGGTTTTTATGGGCATTACATAATGAATTCTTATAAAATTAGAGTAAAATAAAATTATTACTTTTCTTCTTTGACATTAGTGTTAGAATCTTAGAACCTTTAAATACCTTTTCTTTTACATGATTATTGCCGTGATGTTTTTGCCATGATGTTTGAATTTACATGTAAACTCCAAAGACATCTCAATAACAGTTTTATACACTAAACACTCATTTATATTTACCCATATAGTTACCTTTTTTGGCATATTTTAATTCACTTCTGTATTTCTGTGTTCACACCAGATCTGTTTTTTTCCAGTCTGAAGAACTTGCTATAGTTTTGTTTTGTTTTTTTTAACTGCATTCCCATTATTGACAACTTCCCTCATTCTTTGTCTATGAACATACTTTATTTTTGAAGGACATATTCACTTGCTATAGAATTCTAGTTTGGTAGCATTTTTCTTTTGGAAGTACAAAGACGTCATTCCACTGCCTTCTAGCTTATATCATTAGTGTTGAGAAGGCAGCTGTCATTCTTGTTCTTGTTGTTTGAAGGAAAGTCATCTTTTTTTTTCCCTCTGCCTGATTTTTTTTTACGGTAATTTACTTTTTGTCTTGCTATAGCAGTTTTACAGTAATGTACATTAATGTACCTAGTATATACAGAAAGCAGCTTTACATCTTGCTTTTTGTATATATTGCTTAAAGTAAAATTATATTTCTTGTGATTGTGGGTCTTTCATTATTCTTAGAAAATTCTTAGACATTTTTTTCTTTTGATATTGCTTCTGCTCCATTATATCACTTCTCTCATTCTAAGACTTAGATTATAATAATGGAAAATCTTTGGAAAGTATCCGAAATATCTTTTATACCTCTTATGTTCTCTTCTATTCTGTATAATATTTATTCTCCCTGTACTTTAGTTGGCATATATATATACACACACACACACCAAACCCACCACTGTCGAGTCGATTCCAACTCATAGCAACCATATAGGAGAGAGTAGAAATGCCCTGTAGAGTTTCCAAGGAGCACCTGGTGGATTCAAACTGCCGACCTTCTGGTTAGCAGCTGTAGCACTTAACCACTATGCCACCAGGGTTTCCATATATATATATTGCCATCGAGTAAATTCTGACTCATAGCTACCCTATAGGACAGAGTAGAATTGCCCCCATAGATTTTTCAAGGAGTGGCTGATGGAATTGTACTGCCGACCTCTTGGTTGGTAGCCATAACTCTTAACCACTATGCTATGCCACCAGGGTTTCCATATATATATATATATTTTTTTTTTTCTTGATAACTGATGTTTTGTTCTAATGCATGCATTGTTGTTAAACCTATCTGGTGTTTGTAATTTCAGATATTGTATGCTATTTTATTTCCTGTGTAAAATATCAATTGTTTCTTTTTTATTTTTGATGGATTCCAATAGTTGGGTGAAATTTGTTATCTTTTAATTTATTTTCTCCATCTTTCATCTATTTTCGTTAGGATCTTAATCATAATTATTTAATATCCTTGTTTATTAATTCCAATATATGGATCATTATAGTGGCTGCATCTATTTTCTATACTTTCTTGATTATTGATAATATTTTCATATTTCTAAGCCTTAGTATTTTTTTTATTTTATGCCAGTCAGTATGTAATGAAATAACTCTAGAACTTCCAGATTATATTATATTCTACTTAATTAAGTCTACCCTTTCTTCTGAGAGGCAGACATGAGGAATTAATCACCTAAATCCAATTAGGAATTGAGGTGAGTTGGGCCTTTATTGCAGCTACCTCTTATGTGATATTTTTCCTTTCTCATGATTTTGATTGAGAGCTTATCAGTTCAATACCTTTTACCCTAAAAGACTGCAGGAGAGTCAATTCTGCCCTTCAAAAGTTTCCCTCTAACTGCCCAGTCTTCCTCTGCTTTATGTGGCTCCAAAATTTTGCACATGTCTTAAGGAGGCTGGTGATGTGCTTGAAGCAGGTCTCCTCCCTATGAAATCTTGGTTTCATAAGTATCATTCAGACTTTGAGGTTTTTTTTTTTTTCTATTTCCTTAATATACTGTGCATCCAGCCATTCAGTTTTGTCCTCCAGTTCTAACTTATTATCGGGTCTGTTGAACCACTCATAGCTTTTTTTGTTTTTCTTTCCTATTTTTTTCCGTTTAAATCCTTTGCCCTTACTCAGAATTTTCAAATTCCTCCAGAGGAAAAAATGGCTAGAAATTGTCAGTGCAGCTGGGAAAGTTCCCACTCCATGAATTTATAGATTTTTAATTATTTATTTTTCTTGCTGCTTTCAAGGCTTTTTTATATGTGTAAAAAATGTGATTTTAAAAAAATGATCTGCCCTTTTCTAGTTGTTGAAACAGAATTGTTATCCAGATATATCCTACAACATTCAACCTATAAAGAGATACCTATGTGACTTTTAAAAATATCAATGCCTGTGACTTCTAAAAATATCTGTCTCTTCATATTCCCTCCCTATTGCATCACATTCATATACAAAGTATGCAAGACTTTTGTAATAAAGGTAATAGTCTGTAGCCTAGTTGAGTTTCCATCTAGCTTGGAAGAACCAGGTAATAGAAGTACTGTAATGTTGGAAAGTCTGAGCTATGTGGACATGGAGCTGCCATGGAGAGAGTGATTTTTCCAGTCCTGTGGAAGTTGCAGTGTTTGGCAATGGGAATCATCAGGTAGATGAGGAGATATGTTTGTGAATATAACCTGGGAAAAATACACCTGTTGGCACTTATTTTAAGGATACACAATTTATACCCATCCTCATGTTACTTATGCAGGTAGCAGAAATAGGTTCTGAAACAATGAGCAGAGTAGAATATAGACCTGCCAGAAATGCTTTAAGATAAATGACTGTGTTAGGACAGTCATCATCAATATTTCACCGGGACTCTATGTGAAAGTAGTTGCAGAAACAATACCAACAAACAGAGCTCATGGCCTGAACAGAATTTTCTTCTGCTTTTCATGAGTTGCAAGATGACTGTCTTGGCATAAGGAAACTCTTGGAGGCCTCAGGCATAATCATTAAGGATAAGGATACAGTAAGGGAGAAAATAATACATGGCTGATTATTCAGTAAGTGATTCAAATGTTTTTTTTCTTTCTTCTGTCAACTGAATTCTCTAAACTTCCACAAAGTAAAGCCAATTTACTCTCCATAGGCTAAATGTATGCACAATAATAACAACATGCATGTTGTGGATAGCAAATTTTTCCAGCTAACAGATTTTTTAGTTTTGGGGCAAAAAAAAAAAAAAAAAAGAGAGGTGTCTTCTTTGAAATAAAATTTCATTGTTACTCTATTCATATATACATACTTCATAGCTGGTAGAAAGGTAGAAAAATAGCATCACAGAAATCACAGCTGATTTTAAATTCTCAGCATTGCCTTGATTTCACAGTGGAGTACTAGGTATTGATCATAAAACCCCTACAAACAGCTATTCAAGGTCATTGTTTTACTTCTTAGCCATAATTTCATTTGAATTTAACTTTTTTTTTGCTTCCTATTTAACTGTTTCTCAGTAAAATAAAATAAGTTTTAATGTCTAATTGCAAATTCAGTTCTGTAAAGACCAATACATTCTTAAGTATGTTTGCAAGTCAATGGAAATGTCTAGAACCATAAACTCAAAACCTGTATTGGTTTTTGTATTGCTATGTAAAAAAATACCACAATTGAGCAGTTTAAAACAATACCCATTTATTAAATAACAGTTTTATAGATCTGAAGTATGAAAAGATAACGTCAACTTCTCTGCTAAAAGTTTTTAAAGGCTGAAATCGTGACTCTGGGCTCTTATCTGGGGGTCTCTGTGGAGGAATCTGCTTTCAAATTTAATTACGTTGCTGTAGAATTCTTCACCCTGCAGTTGTAAAATACAGGTCCATATTTTCTTGCTGTCTGTCAGCTGGAAGTTCTTTTAGGCACTTGAGGCTACCTATATTCTTTCTCACATGCCCATCCTATGTCTTCAAAACAATAACGGCATGTCAAATCTTACCCATATTTCAAACCTTTGTGACTTCCTTTTCTGCCACCAATAGGAGAAAACTCCCTGCTCTTAGAAGTCTCATGTGATTAGATTAGGTCCATCCAGATAAACTCCTTTTTCAGTAACTCAAAGTCAAATGATTAGTAACTTTAATTACATTTGAAACATCAAGAGCCTTATATCTCATCATAGTCACATTTCTGGGGATTAGGGCATGAAATTTTGGGGATCCATTTTGGAACTCAACCTGCCACAATAACCAAAATCAAAACCCACTAATCAATGAGACAATTCCGACTCATAGCAACAATATAGGACAGAGTAGAACTGCCCCATAGGGTTTCCAAAGCTGTAAATCTGCCATATGTTTCTCCCACAGAGCAGTTGGTGGGTTCCAACTATTGACTTTTTGGTTAGCAGCCACGCTGTTCAACCACTATGCCACCAGGGCTCACCTACTATGACAACCATATTTTAATATCCCATGAAAACCATGAATTTACTTCTTGGTTACTTACGAATAACAGGCTCCAAGACATCTGAGTTCAGAGCTGCAAATACTACTGATCTTTTTACTTTCCGATGTCTTTTATTCTATAACTTCTCTTTCAGAAGAAGCACTTGTGTATAGAAGTTTGCTCTGATAAATATTTGGTGCAATTGTTAATAGTTGGAGAAATGGAGAAAGATAAATATCTTTTAGACAAAATAATGGTGTTTTTTCTACTTTATATTTATTCAATAATTAAATATTAAGAGTGTAATTTATGTCAGATTTCTTTCTTAGCACTAGGAATACAGCAGTGAACAGACAAAAATCTCTACCCTTATAGAGATCAATAGCAGGAAAAGGAATATAAGATAAATACTAAAATAATATGCAATTAGAATTAAACAAAGAAACTTGGTGGAGCAGAAGTTAAGCACTAGCTGCTAATCGAAAGGTTGGCAGTTCAAACCCACCAGCTGCTCCATGTGAGAAAGATGTGGCAGTCTGCTTCTGTAAAAATTTACAGCCTTGGAAAACTCAGTGGGCAGTTTTACTCTTTCCTATCAGGTCACTGTGAGTCAGAATTGATTAATGGCAATGGGTAAGATTAAATAATAAAGAGTAGAACTGCCCTATAGAATTTCTAAAGCAGCGCCTGGCGGATTAAATAATATGTATTATAAATTATCAGGGATTGATGACAACTAAGATTAAATAAAGCAGGGAAGAGAAATATAGAATGTCTTGGCTAGAGTTGGTGGTTGAAATTTTAGATAGTCAGGGAAGGCGTCACTGAGATGACACTTGAATAATGATGTTAAAGCTACTTTTCAGTTTTGATTTGCCTGCTGTTCTCATATTAGGGTTCCACCATTAGTCTTTTTTTTACTTTGAGGTCTAATTATACTCTCTATATCAAATTTCCTAAACTGCACACAAAACTTTATGTCTGAGGATTATTATA
This sequence comes from Loxodonta africana, assembly GCF_030014295.1. NCBI lineage: Eukaryota > Metazoa > Chordata > Mammalia > Proboscidea > Elephantidae > Loxodonta > Loxodonta africana. The sequence goes on along the minus strand of NC_087344.1, from coordinate 172,487,166 downwards.
ATTCCGATCTTTAACAAGCACCCAAATTGATTCTCATGCAAGATAAATTTGAGAACAGCATCTTCTGATGAAGAAATCAATGAATCCATTTCCCAAGGCTTTACCTGGCACACAAATGTTGACAACATCTTTGCATCTTCACTCCCTGATGTAATAAATACCTATGAAATAAATGAAAGCATGAAAGGCTTTCAAATAATTCTGACATAAAAGTATCATTTTTGTTCTACTCACAAATTCCAATTGATTGATAAATAGTTCTACACGGTTGCTTTTTTCATTTTGTATAAGGAGAGTCATCATTTGAGCATGAAATTCATATATATATTTATAGTAAATTTAATATCACATATAAATTTATTTGTCAATTAAAATCTCCACTTTTGCCAGTTATCAACTGCCACATTAATGCTATTTAATGGAAACGCTGGTGGTGTAGTGATTAAGTACTATGGTTGCTAACCAAAAGGTCGGCAGTTCAGATCCACCAGGTGCTCCCTGGAAACTCTATGGTGCAGTTCTACCCTGCCCTATAGGGTTGCTATGAGTCAGAATCGACTGGGCGGCAAGGTTTTTTTTTTTCATGAACAACAACAAAACAAGAGTAGCAGACAATAGTAAACTGCCCATCCTCACCCTCAGAAGTCTATAGATAGACTGGGCAGCTCTCTTGATTTGGTGTGGGCTTGACTGATTTTAAATGGGCTCATTAAATTTCCTATCAAATTTTAATTTCATCTGGGTCTTAAAGCATTTCGTTATGTGTAAGAGACTATATTAGTCAGCAAATGCATTGATTTAAGTTTTTGCTTTTTTTCCTGATTTTTTGAACAACAGTATAGTACATGATCAAGAGTAAGATTAAGTTCTCTGAATTCCAACTTTGCCTCTTATGTGCTGTTTGATGTTGTTGTTATGGGCCATTGAGTTGGTTCTGACTCACAGCGATCCTATAGGACAGAGTAGGAAGGTTAAAGTTCTCTCGTTGTCTTTAAGTTCTTTACCTGTAGAATGTGGTTAATTAAAGTAGCTACCACACATTATGGATTGAGCCAGTGTCTGAAACAATGGAGTCAAACGTGGCAACTACCATAGAGATGGCATAGGATCTGGCAACATTTTGTTCTGTTGTACAAAAGGGAAATGAATATGAGCCAACTCAGCACCAACTAATAACAGCAATAAACATGTATCATGCTTATGAAGGCTGAATAAGTTACTGTGTAAAAAATGCTCAGAATGGTGTTACAAAGCTAACAGTTATCATCATGCTGTTGTTGTGTGTCATGGAATTGAGTCCTACTCCTTGTGACCTTATAGGAGAGTAGCACTGCTTTACAGGATTTCCTAGGCTGTAATCTGCATGGGAGCAGATCACCAAGTCTTTTCTCTTGAAGAGCAGCGGGTGGGTTCAAAATGCCAGCCTTTCAGCTAGTAGCCAAGCACTTAACCATTGCTTCATCGAAGCTGCTTATGATAGATGAAATTAATTTCCCCTCACAACAGACCTGTGAGATAATGGAATGAAGGTAAAGGAGGTTTTGATAACTGGAGGAAATGGTTAAAATCAGAACATTACATTCTGGACAGGAGGAAAGAGTATAACAAAACTGAAGTTAGTAAAGTAAGAATCATGAAGGCATGATTCTTCCTAATTTACAACTTGATGAAGATCAGAATCTTTCAGCATCCTCTTCTTATAACTCCTAGAATATAAATATTGCCACCAAAAGAAATCATCAATGAAGAGAACTTTTGAAATCTTCAGAATCATCCGATAAATAAATGCTTAAATTCTTGTTTACAGAGAAATCACAAAATACGTACATGGAAATCACCTGGAAGGAGAGTCATTGATATGATCAACACTGCATGTTAAGGGAAATCCCTTGGGAAAATCTTATGTGATGGGGAGATGCGGCTTGAAGTGTACAGAGCAAAATGCAAAATAAAAAGGCAGTAAGTTACAAGCTGTTTATTAATAAAAGCTGACAGTTGAAAATATCCTGCATTGATGTATTAGATCTGTCAGTTCCATAAAATGAAACACAGTACCTGAGGCTAGAAAATAGTTAATTCTTTTACTTGTCAAAAACTCAGTTGGTTTCCTTTTGAGTCATTGGGAAATGCAACAGAATAAGCCCTATTATTTGAATTCTAGTAAGTATGTAAATCTGTCTTATTAGTTAAATTAACTTCCCACGAACTAAACTGTGTCAATGATGTCTAGTAATTCCAGCGTCAGTTCAGAAACATGCTGCAGTGTTGAAGAAGGTTGGTAATCTGTCCATTAAGTGAAGTTGTTACTTTTTACAGCTGCTAAATATGTTAGAAAATGCATTGCAATAATTTTATCAGTTCATAGCACAAATCACTATTTGATATGTGCACTTGTACTTCATGGAACATTTTTGAAAAAAAATAATCATAGTGCATACTTAATTTAGCATCTTAAGATAACTTTTCTTTAAATTTTCTTTTGTCATGCATGGCTCACTAATACTGTCCTCTTTGAACAACCTTTACTCTGTCTCTGGCACATTAAAACATTATTTCCCACTGAACTAGTAAATTTGTTTACCCCTAATAGATCTTAAGTTTTGTGAGGACAGAGAGTCATCTGATTTGTGTTTGTATCCACTACAAGACTTGACACATAGTGTGTTCTCAACAGAGTACAATACAGATGAAGGCAGATTTTCTATCCTACATTTGCAAGCACCGTCCTCATTTATAGGATCATATTAACAATCCAGACAAGAGAATTGTCCAGGAATTAAGGAAGGGGGGAAGAAAGGAAGGAAAGAAGAAAAGAATCTTTAGAAAAGGCAACAACTTTATTTTTAGTAGTAAAGATTATAGGGACGTATTAAGATTTTTCTATTTCAAGGATATTTTAAGAATATAAGTTCACATCAGCACATGTTATGGCACTCACGTAAAAGTACAAATTACTAATTATTTTGGTTTATTGAAATTTAACTGCATAATTCTTCTGAAATCTATATAATAAACCTAATCCAATGCTAGGTTTTAATTTAAAAGTTGAAACAAAGGAATCATTTCAATAATAACAATATTTTTTTCCCAGAAAAAAAGTGTTTTGTTTTGTTTTGTTTTTGCTTCTTTATGCCATTCAAATTTGTAGTAATAGTCACAGAACTATTGCACTGGACCATATGCTCCAACAGAGTATGGTTTCTGTCTAGAGTCCTGAGATAATAGTTACATTGTAGTCTGACAGGGAAATACGTATTTCATGGTACATATAACTTTATCTTATATAATGTAACATGTAACTTTAATGTATCATATGATTCTTAAGTTCTGTTATGTTCTCTCATCATAACACATTCTACACTAATCTCAGCAAATATAGGTAGGAACATCACAAATATGAGTTGGTTTAAGAAGTGTAACATCTAAGTGAAATGAAAGAATGGAACATATACAAACAATAAGCATATATTGTCCTTTGAAGCTGAAATTTTTAGGATAGGACTGGATACTTAAAATGTAAAATTGAGTTATTAAATCATGAAAGCAGCACATACAAAGGGCTTAGATTTTTGTAGTCCCATCTGTCCTCTCCAAAGAAAGATCAGATTGAAAACACTAGTCAGCACCTTTCACACCATTCTTACACATTTTTCATTCATGAAAAGACAGAAAAAGCCAAGACTTCATGTGTCCACCTTCGAACACAAAACAAGCATTAAAACAGCAGAAACAAAGCCAAACATAATGAACTTTGAGAAAAATATCAAACATATTAAGGGTCCTGCAGTTAGATGTGATGGGTAAATATTGCTTTTGCCTTTGAAGACTGCAGTAAATCAAAACAACAGGGCTGATGGTGCGGGATAATTGTCTTTGATATGCTGCCGTGAGTGTTATTTCTGGCTGTTTATAAAGCATGTTTTTTTTTTTTTTTTTTATGACAATGGTAGGCTGCCTAGGAAGGACTTCAGTAGTATTTATGGAGTAGCCTGTCTTTAGATGGCGTCTGGTATACAGAAATTTTTAAGAAGGCAAAGAAAGTATGCTCAGTGCTGTCCTTATAAAGTCATCCCTTACCCTTTCCCAATACCACGATTAGTTCAAGATTTAAATATAGAAAACACTTCTGAAATTATTAGAACAGGTCTACAAGCACTCATTAGCTTATAAAAAAGTTTATCCTGTACCTATTGCATCCTGACTCCTATCCACAATAAGGAAGACACAGAATAGCAGAGATACACATTTAGAAATTCTCTAGACATATTGAGAACACTACAATTGGGTTAATACTTATGACATTCTATGCGATTTAACCAAGGTTTTTTGTTTGTTATTTGTTTAATATGGCATCTCAAATACATTTGGTTTTAAGACAGATGGAGTTATTGGTTCTGTTGCACAAGATTCTCAGTCATGGAGATGCAATTCCTTTTTTTAGATGAAATGGATTTGAAATATAATTTGTATATTTTCATGGGGGAAAAGAGTAGTAACTATCTTCTATCAAAATCAAACTTAAAAAAAATTTTTAAAAAAACTTAAGGAGACATGAAATATTGTGATTTTTTTTCATGTAACTTTACTTTCTTATTTAATTATTGTGGGCATGGTCTAATTAAATGTTAGTTGTCAGATACAAAAGAGAAGTGAGCAAAAAGTAAATATGTAGATGACTTTTTTCTTTTCTAATGGTATTGTTCTCTCTATTGTTTACTAAAGGATTATGACTTCTTATCACTTCAACTGTATATACATTTATAAATATTTACCTTTAAGAAAAATGATTACTAGTCTGAGTTTCAAGTGGGAAGAGCTGTCTCATGTTCAGAACAAACAAAGGAAAAAAAAAATGATCAACGAGATGGACTGACACAGTAGCTGTAACAATGGGCTCAGCCATAGCAATGATCACAAGAATCGTGCAAGACTGAGCAGTGTTTTGTTTTTTTGTACATAGGGGTCACTATGAGTCGGAACTGAGTTGATGGGACCTAACAACAACACGTAATTTTAATCCACACTTCAAGTAATTTGTTATTTGTTGTTGTTGTTAGTAGCCATCTAATCACCTCTGACTCATGGGGGACCTTATGTATAATAATGAAACATTGCCAGTCCTGTACAATTTTTATGGTCTTTGAAATGTTTGATCTCATTATTGTGGGAGTAATGTCAATCCACCTCACTGAAAGCATCACTCATTTTCGATAACCCTCTGCTTTACCAAAATTGCCATACCAAAACCAAAAACAAACCCATTGCCTCCAGGTCAGTTTTGACTCCTAATTCTCATTTTGTTTGTCTTTCCAAGTGGAATTCTAAAATGATCTGTACTGGCATTAAGTTCTATAATATGATACTCGCAGATGACAAAGAATAAGACAGTGGAAGGAGTCAGAGACTGCCTTAAGGGTCAAGTGAAATTAATTTTAATCTTGAAGAATGGATATTGCTGTTGTTAGGTGTCATTGGGTCAGCTCCAGCTCATAGTGAGTCGATGTACAACGGAACAAAACAATGCCCAGTCTTGCATCATCTTCGTGGTCATAGTTATGATTGAGACCATTGTTGCAGCCACTGTGTCAATCCATCTCATTGAGCATTTTCTTCTTTTTTTGCTGACCCTGTACTGCACCAAGCATGATGCCTTTCTCCAGGGATGGATCTGTCCTGATAACATGTCCAAAGTTTGTGAGATGAAGTCTCACAATATTGCTTCTAAGAAGCATTCTGGCTGTACTTCTTCCAAGAGAGATTTGTTCCTTCTTTTGGCAGTCCATGGTATGTACAATATTCTTTGCCAAAGCCATAATTCAAAGGCATCAAGTTTTCTTTGGTCTTCCTTATGCATTGCCCAGTTTCCACATACATATAAGGCAATTGAAAACATCAGCTTGGATCAGATCCACCTTAGTCTTCAACGTGATGTCTTTACTTTTAAACACTTTAAAGAGTTCTTTAGCAGCAGATTTGTCCAATGCAAGGCATCAGTTGATTTTTTGACTGCTGTTTAGATTGCTGTTGATTGTGGATCCAAGTAAAATGAAATTCTTGACAACTTCAATCTTCTCTCCATTTATCATGATGTTGCTTATTGGTTCAGTTGTGTGGATTTTTGTTTTCTTTATGTTGAGGTGTAATGCATACTGAAGGCTGTGGTTTTTGATCTTCATTAGTAAGTGCTTCAAGTCCTCTTCATTTTCAGCAAGCAAGGTTGTGTCATCTGCATAAAGCAGGTTGTTAATGAGTCTTCCTTCAATCTCAATGCCCCTTTCTTCACATAGTCCAGCTTCTCAGATTATCTGCTCAGCATACAGATTGAATAGGTATGGTGAAAGGATACAACCCTGACACACACCTTTCTTGACTTTAAACCACACAGTATCCCTTTGTTCTGTTCAGATGACTGCCTCTTGATCTATGTACAAGATCCTCATAAGCGCAATTAAGTGTTCTGGAATTCCCATTCTTTGCAATGTTATCCGTAATTTGTTATGATCCACACCATCAAATGCCTTATCATAGTCAATAAAACACAAGTAAACATCTTTCTGGTATTCTCTGCTTTCAGCCAGGATCCATCTGACATCAGCAATGATATTTCTGGTTCCACGTCCTCTTCTGAATCTGGCTTGGATTTCTGGCAGTGCCCTGTCAATATACTGCTGTAGCCACTTTTGAATGATCACCAGCAAAATTTTACTTGCATGTAATATTAATGATATTGTTCAATAATTTCCACATTTGGTGTCCCATGCAATGCCTATTCCCAAAGTCACCTTTCTTGGGAATCCCACCCAGTGCCGTCGAGTCGATTCCGACTATGAGTTCTTGGGAATAGGCGTTAATATATATCTCTTCCAGTCGGTTGGCCAGGTAGCTGTCTTCTAAATTTCTTGGCATAGACTAGTGAGTACTTCTAGCACTGCATCCAATTGTTGAAACATCTCAATTGGTATTCCATCAATTCCTGGAGCCTTGTTTTTCGCCAGTGTCTTCAGTACAGCTTGGACTTCCGTCAGTATCATTGGTTCCTGCTCATGATACCTCCTGAAATGGTTGAATGTTGACCAATTCTTTTTAGTACAGTGACCCTATGTATTTCTTCCATCTTCTTATGATGCTTCCTGGGTCATTTATATTTTCCTCATAGACTCATTCAATACTGCAACTCAAGGCTGGAATTTTTCTTCAGCTCTTTCAGCTCGAGAAATGCAAAGTGTGTTCTTTTCTTTTGGCTTTCCATCTCCAGGCCTTTGCACGTGTCGTTATAATACTGTACTTTGTCTTCTCAAGCTGCCTTTGAAATCTTTTGATCAACTCCTTTACTTCGTCATTTCTTCCTTTCACTTTAGGTATTCTGCATTCAAGAGCAAGTTTCAGAGTCTCTTCTGACACCCATTTGGCCTTTTCTTGCTTTCTTGCCTTTTTAATGATCTCTTGCTTTCTTCATGTATGATGTCCTTGATGTCATCCATAATTCAACTGGTCTTTGGTCATTAGTGTTCAAGGTGTCAAATCTATTCTTGAAATGGTCTCTAAATTCAAGTGAGATTACTCAAGGTTGTACTTTGGCATATATATATATATATATATATAAAAACATTACTCTGCAGTAATAGTCTATAATGTGAGTATTGTAAGATTTATTTAAATTTGCTACTTAGGCTAAATGTGTTATAATAAATATTTATTTTAATTAGTTTGTTCGAGAGGAGAGAAGGGCATTACTGTGATTATTTCAGGATGAGTGTAAAATTGGTAAAAATCAAGTAAAGTGCATTTTAATAATTTTCTCAGGGTCCTTAAAGTTGTTTCATGTTTCACTGTGTTCCGGACAATGTCCTTGGCATGTAGGATACTCCTGTGACCAAAACAAAGACTGTTGTTCTCATTAAGCTTACTTTTAGCAGTAGAGACTGGCAACATACAAAGAAATGGATAAGCAAACATATGTAAGTAAGAAGAGTGCACATTTTGCAAAGACGATACTGTGATAGAAAAAGGTAAGTACAGTAGTTGAGATGGATCAGGAGAAACTGGTGCAGTTGGGGGGCAAGTTCTTATTTTAAATGTGGAAGGCATGTGGGGCATCACTGAAAGGATGGCAATTAACAAAAGACTTAAAAGAAGGATTTGCTATATGCGTTTCAAGGGAAACAATTTACCATTCAAATGGAGGAGTCAGTTTGAATACCACCCAACCCAACCAAAAACCCAGTGCCTTCGAGTGGATTCTGACTCATAGCGACCCTATAGGACAGAGTAGAACTGCTCAGTTGAGTTTCCAATACCACCAGGGAGCAGAAATATGGCCAGTATGGGTAGCCCTGAGTGATCAAAGCAGAGAATGGAAGGAGATGAGTTCTTATGCTATTAGGGTGTAGGTCATGAAAAACCTTGTAAGCATTTAAGAATTCTGTCTGTTCTTTACTCAGAGAAATAGGGAGTCTTTACAGGTTTTTACTTATTTAAATATTAAGTATTTTGTTGAAGTAAAACATATATAAAGAAAAACTCACATACCATTAAGTGTGCAGTTTGAATTTTCACAAAGGAAACATACACTTAACCAGCATGCAATTTGCTGTAGGATTTTGTTTTTGTTTATTTTTTGTTTGTTTTACAGGTACTTTTTATCAAATTAAGGATATTTTCTTCTATTTCTAGTTTCCAACCTAGAAGTTTTTGTTTTATATTACTTTTCTTTTTATTTTTTATCAAATGCTTTTTTCTATATCTATGAAGATTGTTTTTGACCTTTATGCTGTTAATAGGGAACCCTGGTTGTGAAGTGGTTAAGCATTTGGCTGCTAACCAAAAGGTTGGCTGTTCAAACCTACTAGCCACTCCACAGGAGAAAGATGTAGCAGTCTGCTTCTGTAAAGATTTACGGCCTTGGAAACCCTCTGGAACAGTTCTACTCTGTCCTATATGGTCCCTATGAGTGGGAATCAACCTGACAGCAATGGTTATGCTGTTAATACTGATTATAATGTTAATGTGATGAAATTATTTGATGTTTTCCTGCTAAAGCAGCCATGTAATTCTAAACTAACCCCATTTGGTCCATACTATTCCTTTATATTACTAGAAAAAAAAAAAATTTTTTTCTTTTTTTTTTTTCCTAGTAGATTTGGTTTAATACTACCATTTAGTATTTTGGCTTCTAAGTTTAAGACAAAGTTTGGCATATAATATCTTCTGGTAAAGTTTTGGTTACTGATATTATATGTGACCTATAGTTTGTCTCACAAGTTTGGAAAATTTCTTGCATTTTCTGTTTTTTCACAGAGTTTGCCTAATATTAGAATTATTTCTTCCTTCAGTTTTTGGAAGAAATTTTCAATGAGAACATTTAGGCCTGGAGATTTCATTAATGGCCTGTTTTTTGTATACTGATTCTACTTCTTTAATTGAAATGACATTATTTTGATCTCCTAATCTGCTTATTTTCTAGGTATATATCTATTTGATAAGTAGAACTGCCCCATAGGGTTTCTAAGAAGCACCTGGTGAATTCAAACAGCCAATCTTCTGGTTAGCAGGCATAGCTCTTAACCACTACACCACCAGGATTTCCTTATTTGTTAATATATATATATATATATATAACATATCATATATAAATATATATAAATTTTTCAATCAACAGAAAAAATGGTAAAAAAAAAAAAAACAAGGAGAGAGAAACTGTACTTAAAAGTAGAAGGCAAAAAATAGAAAACAAAAAGCAGAGACATGCCAACCCAAATAAATCTGAAAATATATTTAAGATATATATGGTTAAAACATGAAACCAGAAAACTGAGATTGTTAGACATAATCCAAGTAAATAAAACCTAGCTATGTGCTGTTTACAAGAGGTCTAATTGAAAAGTAAGGTAACAGAAGGTTGAGTGTAAAAAGATAGGAAAATAAAAAGCATGTAAACATGACCTAAAATAAAGCTGACATAGCTACAGTAACATTTAAACAAAGTAGGTTTGGAATCAAGAATCATTACTAGACAAAAACTAGAACATTTCATAATAATGCAATGATTGTTCAGTGCAGTGGGAACATGTACATTGAAATCCATATGCGTGCAAAAACACACGGGAAGCAAAAATTGATCAAACTGAAAAGGAAGATACACAAACTTACAATTATAGTCAATTTTAAAATACGCCTCTTAGCAAAAGCACAGAAAAATCAATAAGTATGTAAGTATATGAAAAATGTGAACAACACTATTTAAACACTTGTCATGATTGACACATATGAAACACCATAGTATTCATTTTTCAAGGGCCAAAGAACAGTTATTAAAACAAAATCTTCATAAAACAAAACCTCAACAATTATGACTGAAAACATTAAATGTTATCTTCTCTGGCCATAGTGGAAATCAATAACAAAAAATTACTAGAAAATCTCTAAGTATTCAGAAATAAAATAATATATTTTTACATAACCCATGAGTCAAAGAAGAAATCACAAGGAGCATTAGAACGTATTTTGCACTGAATTAAAATAATAATATTGTTGATGTGTGTCCTGATTCCAACTCATAGGGACCATATTGGGCAGAGTTGAACTGCCCCATATAATTTTCTAGGCTGTAATTTTTATGGAAGCTGACTGTCACATCTTTCTCACACAAAGCAGCTGGTGAGTTTGAACCACAGACCTTTTGAGCTGAGTGCTTGCCGTTGCACCACCAGGGCTCTTAAAAACACAACACATCAAATATTCTATGATATTTGGAGTTAAATTTATAATCTTAAATACATATACCAGTAAAGAGGAAAGGCTGAAAATAAATCATCTTTATTCTTAAGAGGCTAGACAGCAACTCAAGTGCAAAGTACAATTAAAATTAATAAAGAACAGTTATCAATGAAATAGAAACATAACGCTAGACAAACTGAAAATCAGGGACTTTCCTTAAGCCCATCAGATAAGTGAGGTAAAAGGACAGATGGCCACCTTAATATTCAGAGAGACAGGCATATACTGAGAGTTACAGAAAAGATTTCTGGCCTTAAGCAGGAACTGCTGAAGCTATGTATTGGTAGCTGTTGTTAGTAGCTGTCGAATCAGTTTCTAATTATGGCAATCTTATGTAGAAACAAATGAAACATTGCCTGGCCCTGTGTCCTACCTTCATGATGATTCGTATGTTTGACTTCATTGCTGTGGCTATTGTGTCAAACCATCTAATTCAGGATTTCCCTTGTTTTAATTGGCCGTCTACTTTACTAAATATGGTGTCCGTTTCCAGCAATTGGTCTTCCCGATGATTCATCCGAAGTCAGTAAGCCAAAATCTCACCATCCTAGTTTCTATGGAGGATTCTTGCTGCATTTCTTCTAAGTCTGATTTGTTTGTTCTTCCAGTAATCCACGGTATAGTCAATATTCTTCGCCAACACCACAGTTCAAAAGCATTAAGTTGTATCCAGTCTTCCTTTTTCATTGCCCATTTTATGCATGCATTTGAGACAATTGAGAAGAGCACGGCTTGGTTCAGGCACGCCTTAGTCTTCTAAGTGACATCTTTGTTTCTTAATAGTTTAAAGAGACCTTTTGGAGTAGATTTGCCCCATGCAATGTATTGTTTGATTTCCTGACTGCTGCTTCTGTTGATTGTGAATCCAAGTGAAATGAAATCCTTGACAACTTCAGTCTTTTCTCCATTTATCATGATGTTGCTTACTGGTCCAGTTGAGAGGATTGTTTCCTTTATGTTGAGATGTAATCCATACTGAAGGCAGTAGTCTTTGATCTTCATCAATAAGTGCTTCAAGTCCTCTTCAGTTTCAGCCAGCAAACTTATGTCATCTGCACATCGCAGGTTGTTAATACGTCTTCCTCCAATCCCAAAGCCAAATTCTTTGTATAGTCCAGCTTCTTGTATTTTTAGCTCAGCATACAGATTGGATAAAAATGGTAAAAAGATACAACCCTGACACCCACCTTTTTTGATTTTAAACCATGCAGTATCTCCATGCTCTTTCCGAACTTCTATCTCTTGGTCTATGTATAGACAAGCGCACAATTAAGTGTTTGGAAATTCCCATTCTTCACAATGTTATCTGAAATTTGTTATGATCCACACAGTCAAATGCCTTTGTGTAGTCACTAAAACACAGGTAAACAGGATACAAGGTCAATATACAAGTCAGTTAGTTTCCTTGTATTTCATCAATAAACAGTTTGAAAATCTTTTTAAAAATGTCACTTAAAAAAGGACAGAAAAATACTTAAGTGTAAATCTATCAACACACGTGCAGGATCTGTATGTGATAAAATACAAAGCACTGATGATAAAATCAAAGAATTTCTAAATACATTCAAAGATTGAAAGATGAAACATAGCTGAGACGTCAGTTTTTCCCAATTGATCTGTGGGTTAAATGCAGTTCCATTCAAAATCCCAGTAAGCTATTTTGTAGATAACAACAAACTGATTGTGACGTTTACATGGAAAGGCAAAAGACCTAGAATGCCAATGTAATACTGAATAAAAACAAAGCTTTAAGATTCATGTTACCTAATTTCAGTACTTAATATAATGTCATAGTAATCAAGACAGTTTTGACATCTAGAAAAAATAGACACATACATCTCTCAAGAATAGAGAGCCCAGAAATAGACCCTCAGAAATTGGGTCTACTGTTTTTTTTGTTTTGGTTTGTTCTGTTTTGTTTTTTAACGAACATTCAAAGGCAATTCACTGGAAAAAGAATAGTCTTTTCAACAAAAGGTGCTGGAACATTTGGATGTCAGTATACAAACAAAAGGACCTACGCTGAAGCCAACTACCTTTTCATTAAAATTAACTCTAAATTGATCATAGATTTAACAGTCAAATGCAAAACTATAAAATTTGTATAACACAACAGAAAAAAAATCTATGTGACTTAGTGTTTGGTGATAAGACTTTAGATATGACACCAAAAGGATGATTCATAAAAGAAAAAAAAAAATGATAAGATGGACTTTATTAAAATTAAAAAACTGCTGCTCTGCAAACGACATTTTTAAGAGAATGAGAAACAACTCATAGATCGGGAGAAAATATTTTCAAACGGTATGTCTGACAAAGGTCTTTTATCCAAAATATGCAAAGAATTCACAAAGTCAGTAATAAGAATACAAACAATACAATTAAAAAGTGGGCAAAATATATGAACAGATACCTCATCAAAGAAAATAAACAGATGGCAAATAAGCATATGAAAAGATATCCAGTTTTGTTTGTCATTATGAGTGCAAATTAAAAGCAGATACCATTATAAACCTATTAAATACATAAAATTTAAAATCCTGATAATACCAATTGATGGTGCAGACATAGAGCAACAAGTAGTCTCATGCATTGCCAGTGAAAATTTCAAATATTCAAAGTACTGCTATTTACTGTATTATTCATTAGGTTATGCTTTGCTGAATGTATTTGAATCTATTATGTATTAAAAAAAATGTATTAGTGAATCAATAATGCCAATATTGAACTTCATTTGCTGTTGTGGACTTAATCACTTTAACTTCTAGTTGATCCTAATTCTATTAGAACATATTGCTTAAATTATGAAAGTTTTTTGGCATTTAAAAATATATATGTGGCTATTTTAGCACAGAGTATACAAAACATTTCAAAATATATCAGAAATATGAATTATTTCTGGAACACTCTGTGGATGTAATTTAATGATCAGATTTATGTTTTTGTATTAATTTCTAAGCAAATTCCTTATAAGTCATGAACATCCAACAGAATTGTTAAGCATTGTAAAAAAGAGGATTCTAGAGAATGGTCTGACACATTAGATTTGGCTTTAGCCTCTGCCTATCACCTTCACCCCCAAAGATTATATGCATGAACCCATGTGACTTAGAAACAATGACTGGTCCAGATTTTCTCATTTGATTATATTCATAAAACTAATTCCACTCCTAAGCAAAATGGGAAACTTCAATTAATGAAGTTCAAAGAGAAAAAGTGAGTTATGTCCTTTTTACTCTATCCTTTATGAGCATTTAACATCTTACTTAGCCATTCTTTGAAACTCATTAGCCATTTTAATTCTACTGAAAATTTGCAACTGATATTTACTTTCAAGTCGGAAACCCTGGTGGCGTAGTGGTTAAGTGCTAGGTTGCTAACCAAGAGGTTGGCAGTTCAAATCTGCCAGGTGCTCCTTGGAAACTCTATGGAGCAGTTCTACTCTGTCCTATAGGGTTGCTCTGAGTCGGAATCGACTCGACGGCACTGGCTTTTATTTATTTTCAAACACTTTAACACTTTAAGGAACCAGTTGCAAAGCTGTGTTTTTGATACTTTTCTGAATTTATTGTTAAGGATACTTCAGGTTTTATGCTTATAGATGTTGCCTCATGTTGCTTAAAGTTAACACAAACATAGAGTTATTTGTTAAGTTGATAAATACTTATGGTTAAACATTCCAGAGTAGCAAAATACCTGAATAGTGACGTGAAGACAGTAATGACAAGATGGTTAATGATTACCACCAACTGGAAGTTCATTTAAAACTTGATTACTGTAAAAAAAAATAACTTGAAATACTCTGAAATCTTAGCGCTCAATGAAATAAATTTTTCCTAAGTTTGGCAAAAGCTCTAAATATTTGAATGACATTATCAATAAAGTATTGTGATAAAGATTTTCTTAATCACTAAAACAAAAATGAGAGTTCGATTAATCATTCTAGAGGAAAGACCTATGTGTCATACTATCCTTTCATTGTTTATTACGAGAAGATCAAAGAGTATGCAGTCAAAATATGTAGGAAAATATTATACAGGTATGTTTTCTATTATGCTATCTTTCTGGTTTTGTTTTGATTGTGGAATTTTCAGCTTAAAAATTTCTAATTTATTGTGAATTTTTTATTGTCCCCTTAAATAATTATTCACTTTCTTAATGTTTTACTCATAATTCCACATTATTTTTTGTCTTAGTTTCTTAGTTCTGCTGTAACAGAAATACCACAAGTGGGTGGAATTAAAGAAAAGGAATTTGTTTTCTTATGGTTCTTAAAGCTAAAATCCAAATCAGCCATGTTACTTCCTTTGTTGTTGATACAAAAAAAAAAAAAAAAAAAACCCAGTGCCGTCGAGTCGATTCCGACTCATAGCGACCCCTATAGTACAGAGTAGAACTGCCTCATAGAGTTCCCAAGGAGCACCTGGCGGATTCGAACTGCCGACCCCTTGGTTAGCATTTCTGGGTTCCCTGACTTGTAGGCGTGTCTCACATGACATCTGTCTTCTTTTGTGTGTGTGTGTGTGTTTGTGTGTGTGTCTCCCTGACAATTACGTTCCATAATAAGCCAAAATTGACTAGGTTTAGGATCCACCAAACATTGGTATGACCTCAGCTGATTTATTGATTGCATTAT
This sequence comes from Loxodonta africana, assembly GCF_030014295.1. Classification (NCBI taxonomy): domain Eukaryota; kingdom Metazoa; phylum Chordata; class Mammalia; order Proboscidea; family Elephantidae; genus Loxodonta; species Loxodonta africana. The sequence continues at coordinate 172,471,754 of NC_087344.1, read as the reverse complement.
ATAATAGAAGGCATTATACCAGAAGCTGATTATATTATATTTGATGTAAGGTAATTAATTACATTACATCCACGGGTATAACAACAACAAAACAAACCCATTGCCAATGAGTCAATTTCAACTCTAGTAACCCTATAGGGCAGAGTAGAACTGCCCCATAGGGTTTCCAAGGAGTAGCTGCTGGATTTGAACCACCAACCTATTGGTTAGCAGCTGTAGCTCTTAACCACTCTGCCGCCAAGGCTCCACAGGTATAAGGGCAAGAATTTCAATAGATATTTTGGGGGGACATACATTTTTTTTTTTAATCTATAACATTCCACCCTTTGGCCCTCAAAGATTTGTGTTTTTTCCACCTAAAAAACATATTGACCCTTTTGCATCATCCCAAAAGTCTTAACCTATTCAGTATCAAGTCTAAGTCTACAATCTCATCTTCTGAATCACTCAAATCAAGTAATAGTGAGACTCTGGGTATGTTCTGTCCTATAGCAAAATTTCTTTCCATCTCTGGACCAGTGAAAGCTAGAATATAAGTTATTTGCTTCCAAAGTTTAATCATGGAACAGACACAGGGTAAACATTTACATTCCAAAAGGCAGAAACTGGAGGGAAAGAAAGGGTTGCAGATATCAAGCAAGGCCAAAACCCTGAAGAGCAAATTTCATTAGCTTGCAAGCCTTGAAAATAATCTGTTCTCTGAGACCATGTGGATAACGGCTCTATCCTCCAGATTCTAGGCATTGGCCATGTTCTTTGGATTCTGGGTGCAAGCCTCTTGGACCTGGGCATCAGTGCTGCCCCCAGGCCCACTGGGATAACAACTCTGCTTTCTTAGATTTGGGAGACCCCATTCTTCTGGTCTACCTGAATGGTGATCCCAACCCTCAACCCTAGTCTTCTCTGTTCTTTTAAACCACTAACACATCAGCCCCAGTCCTTCAACTTTGGGCCATGCCCATTCTCCTGGCTGACTGGAATGGAAGTCTCAACCCTCAACTTTGAATGGCTTTGATGGTAGACCCATTCTCCTGGCCCATTGGCACTGCAACCCTGCCACCTCAACTTTGGGATCCATTCTCTTGGGCCACCTGAACAACAGCCTTAATTTCTGGAACAAGATTGTGCAACCCACTCTTTGAAACCTAGTGGGCAGCGGCTCCACCCTTGCAGACCTAGTAGACAGTGGCTCTACTCTATGAAAATTAAGAAGGGATAGTTCCAGTCTTTGTAATCAAGGTCCTGTTCCCCACCACAAGTGCTCCTGGTTTACCATTGAACTGCTACCACAGTAGTGCATTCCTTGAAGGACAACAGATGTTTGCAACCAAGTAGATCCACTGGCCCATTTCCTGCTTCTAGAATTTCAGGAGGCAGATCCCTAGTTTCCTTTAATTTCATCCCATCAGTCTCTTTTAGTCTAAGCTGACAGTATTTCTGCTACGGTACTTGATTAGATCCATCAGTCACAGACCTAATCTATTTAGCAAAAGATTGCATAGCCACAACTTTGACGAAAGTTCCAGAAAACTCTCTTAGTTTACAGAACAGAATTTTCCAAATCTTTAAATTCTGTTTTCATTTTGCAAAGTTCGTCTCTCAATCTACCTCTTTCCTCCTACATTTTGGTATAAGCAATAAGTAGAAAGTATGCTGCCTCTACAAGTTTTGCTTAGAAATCTCCACTGCGAAATATCCAAGTGCATCACTTACAAGTTCTGCTTTCTACAAAATATCCCCAAACCACACCCATTGCCGTTGAGTCAGTTCAGACTCATAGCGACCTATAGGACAGAGTGGAACTGCCCCATAAAGCATCCAAGGAGCACCTGGAGGATTCAAACTGCTGACCTTTTGAATAACGATTAACACCTGTAGCACTTAACCACCACGCCACAAGGATTTCCTTCTATCTACACAATATTTGAACAAAATCCGCACATTCTTTGCCATCTTACAAAATGTATTTTCCTTCTTCCAGTGTCCATTAACTTGTTCATCATTTCCTTTTAAAGCCTCACCAGAAGTATGTTTAATGTCCACATTTTTAGCAACATTCTGTTCATGGAGATAGAAGCTTTCCTCAAAGCTCTCAGTTCTTTCTAAGTCCTCATCAGAATCACCCTTAATGTCCATAATTCTACCAATGGTCTCTTCAAAGGAACCCAGGGCCTTATTATTAAGCACATCAGAATTTCTCCAGCTTCTATTTACTACCCAATTTCAAAGCCCTTTCCATGTTTTTGGTATTTGTTAGAGGACCACCCCCCCCCACCCCGTGACAGAAGGACTGCTAATTATACATAGTCTCTTAAGTATGTGCATAGGGTTGCTATGAGGCAGAATCGACTCACAGCACCTAAAAACAACAAAAACTTAAGTAGATTGGGAGGGCATGTGGTATTGGCACTGAAGTTTCTACTCAATAATCACTTCCCAGAACCACCATTAATCTTTATCCTTGGTGTTCTCCCTCAGACTAGAGAGGGAAAATTGGTAATTCATATATATGATTGCTTCATTCTTGTACCTTTCTTTGTTTGTCTTATCTTTAAGGAAGCGCATTTACAATTTTCAAATATTAACAAATATTTAATAGATTACTTTCACACAAAGAAGATAAACTAAAAACGAAGAACCAACTAATTGTTTTGATTTTTTAAATCAATACCAACATGAAAATCTTCTTTTTTTTTCTATTATCAAAAACACCAAAATTCATTAAACAGTGGTCAAGTGGTTAAATGCTATGGCTGCTAACCAAGAAGTCAGCAGTTTGAATCTACCTGTCACACCTTGGAAACGCCATGAGGCAATTCTACCCTGTCCTATATGGTCTCTGTGAGTCAGAATTAACTTGAAGGCAACGGACAAAAATAAACAATGGCTCCTGGTTATCATTTTTGACAACCAGTATAAAAAACATGTTAACCATTCATCTATTAACAAAGTTCATAGGATTATTTTCTTCTGGCTCATTTTTACACCGTTCTCACTTTTTAGGGTACATTTGCATTGAATTATGTAACACTGTAAACTTTTTTTTTTTGATAAAACTATTTCTAATTAAGTTTCATTTATAACCTGGCTTATTAAAGTGTCAGAGAAAGCATTTTTAATGCTGAAATCATAATGAATCTGTTTACCTTTGGAGTGAGGTATAAAATCATTCTTTAAAATTGTATTTAAGCCAATTAAATTCTATCAGTAAAACCTGTGAAAGTCAGGACTTTTGTAAGGCAGAAACCTGTCAGAGAAGGAAAACTCAAATATTTTCTGCTAAAAGGGGAGATAGAAAAGTGGTAAGGTTGCACCCTGACAAATGCAGAAACACAAGGCACCTAGAAACAAAAGGTTGAATTCCGGCTTTCACAGAATTCACTGTAATTATAAATTTAGGGGAGTTTTAACACTTAATAGTATTTTATTTTATGCACTTTTCAAATGGAAGCCTCAATAATAATAGGATTTTAAATTCAGAAATATACCAGTAGTTTATATTATATTCATGAATACACATACAAATATACCTTTTAACCCAGTTTGAATAGTGTTTCTGTATTATGGAACTATAAGGCATAGTGGTCACTTTCTGTTTTTAAGATGAAATATTCTCTTAGCAAAGAGTCAAAATGTAACTTTGTGAAGCTATCCGAATATGAACCCCAACTGGGCTAAAAAAAGCTGTGTGATTGAATAATCCATTTAGCTTTCTTAATAAATAATAATCCTGAACACCCATAGATTTAGATGCACAATGGAACATGACAGAAATATGATAAAAAAAAAAAAAACTTTTCTATGGAGAAGTCATCCAATGAAGATCATGGAAAGTGCTCCCAGATTATAAAAATCTAATTTTTCACATAAGAATATCTTTTAGGCTAATGCTTTCCTTTCCTTCTGGGTCAATCCAGCCCCGTGTAGCTCAGGAGGAATTCATAGCAATTAATTGATCTTCACACAGTCTCTCATACACTGAAAGCCCAGGGAAATGGATTGGGACTAACAATTAGAACAAAACTGACTTTTACTTTAGCTTTTTTCCATGCAGGTAGTCTATCCACCTTTGTCTTTTAAATATCAACTCGGTAGAGCAGAATTAAGATCAGCACATTGAACAATATTACCAACTGAACTCACCTGGAAACAAAATCGAGAATCACTTGTTTTAAATGGGGTTATTCCTTTCAACAATTCACTTGAGCACATAGAAGATACTTTCGTCCTGAACACAAAATGACCTTTTGAAGAAAGCCTTCAGCATGCTGAGTGAGTGCCCCTTTTATTAATGGGAATCAAGCAGGTAAATAACGCAATTGACCTGCAAAAAGTAACTCTGTGCTGAGGCCCTTCAATTTGCTTCTCAAAGGGAACCACCTAATTCTATTTGAGAACTTTTGATTGAACACTTTTCTAATTATGAAATTTCAGATTATGGTTAAGATCTCACACTTTATACTTTCAGGCCTGGAACAGGAAGTATTAGAATTTTATGTACTTTTTATATAAACAATTAAGTGAAAATACCCAAAGTGGATATTCTCATTAATATTTGAGATTAAATTTGATTATCTTATTCAGCCTGAAAAATTTCCCTAAAGTCAACTCTTCAAAATTTCTGTCTGTACATATACAGACCTGCTGTGGCCAATAAGTTTTCACTGTATAGATACAGCTACAAACTATTCCAATAATATCTGTTAGGTTTCAGTATAGACTTATAGCCAATAAAATGATACTTGAACTGAATAATTTGTTTCAAAAACTGTGGAAAAAGTACCTAGACATACCAAGTGAGAACACGCAGCAAATGAAGATAACAATAACTTATGGTAATAAAAGAAGTGATATATCACTAATTTTATCATCTTCTTTTCAATTAATTAAAAAAAAAAACAGAGATTGCTTTTTCCCCATGCAAACACACATGTCAAAGAATAAATTGATTCTTGAAGAAGTTTGTGTGATGAGGGGGAGGTTTGTGTTATTCAGGGGAAATGATCTTTAATATGGCTATACTTTTTCTGATGCTTTCCTTTACAGCTTAAAGTATAATTGTTGATTTCAGATGTTTGTAACCAATATATCATGTGATTTTAAACCTTATGTTTGGGGTTGTAAGAAAGAACTTTGTCTTGCGCAGTTTTGAACTTGAAGAAAACACAGATAATTATTAAAATATCACGGTGTGAATTAAAAAAATAAATAAATAAGTAAAGCAGACCTTTGTTAATACCAGAGGGATCCTGGGGTCAAACAAAAGAATATTTGATTCACAGAGCTTGGATCCAGGTAACTGACTGAGTACCCAGAGATGTCTACATTAGCATATGGCTTATTTTAATTGTATACGAAATTAAAAAGTAATGGAAAATTCAATAAAAACATAAAATATAGCTAGAGTCATGGTTTGACACTTGCCAAAAAAGCTTTAGCATTGCCTGATGCCATGAGCTTTGGCACATTTTCAATTATACTGCTTTATTTTATTCCATTCACAAATTCCTCTGATACTAATAGCATGCTTTTACAAAATTTCTACTACAATGGGGGGAAAAAAGAACACCCACTTATTATCTCATAACATGTAGTAACTTGTTATCAGGTAAAGAAGTTATTTCAAAATCATATGCTGAAAAGCCGTTTAAAACATTTCTGTGACATTTATATTTTGAAAACTCCATGTAACACAACTATTATAAGTTGTATACACTTTTCAAAAAAAGAACTAAATCAAAGATTACCTTAATGCTACTCCGTAGGAATATTTAAAATTTATCTATTGTTTATCAATATTTTTTATTTATTCTAAACATATTCAACCCTATTCAATACGTATATTATTACTAAATAACAAATAAGGTCAAATCTACCAGTTTGAACCTACCAGCTGCTGCCTGGAACCCCTATGGGGCAGTTCTATTCTGCCCTATAGGGTCGCTATGAGTAGGGAATCGACTCGATGGCAATGGGTTTTTTAAATTCATGTAAACTACCATCTTATTCCCACTGAGCCCGTTTGTGAATTATTAGTTGCACACTTATATTAAGCATATGGAGAAATTTCAAATAGGTTTATTACTTATACCTATTAGGATTTCTTTTTCTTTTTAACAAGCCAAGAATATAAACTATATGAGCTGTCATATTTTATTTGCAAAGACACTTCTATTTTTGGCATTTATATATAAATTGGTACCGTTAAAGAAAGGACCTCCTCTGCATACACTTAACAACTATCTGAACATTTACTGCTAAGGGCAAAGTGTCCCACTGGGTCCTTGCCCATTTAGATACTCTATCACAAATGGGTCAGCAATCAAATTCTGGGCATTTTACCACACCTGCTACTTAGGTATATTAGTTACTTCTCTCAGAAATATGTATGATTTGGTTTTCTCTCCATGTTAGCAGTGCAGAAAATATGAAGAAATCAAATCTGTATTGATTTACCACACAGATAATTATAGATGAATGTGTGAGAAGGCTTTCTAACAGAATTCTGTCAATCAACTCCAAGCCCAACTTTCTCATTATGTGTTTGCTGAAACTATGCGATGGACTTTGTCTGGTGACATTTCAGGGATAGTGACTTTGATTTCAAAGGAAATGTTTCGGGTTCATTTCATTACCTTAGAAAAGTAAAAGCAAATTTGCCTTATAAAAAGCAATTACTTCTTAGCTGACCAGTGCACAATAGCAATAGAAGAGAGGTTTCTCATTCCACTGTTCAAATCCTGAACCAGCAAACTAGTGTTTGATTTTGCTTTAAGCCAATTTTACCGTGTTTGAATTGCAAAAGCATTTAATCTTCATAAAGTAGGTTATTACAAAGGAGATCATATTGTATTGGTATGGAACATCAGTTAAGGGACAACAGGATATTGTTTTCGGCTCAGTATTTTGGTATTTAAAAAAACAGTATTTGGTAGGCAGCATTTTTGAACATTTTAAGAAATAAAGAAAATATTTTAAATTGAGTTAATGCAGTATTATTTCCATATGTAGTTATGCTTCTATTTATTTCAAATTATTTCTCTGTGAATTTTTAAGTGTTAATATGAGTAATATGTTCTATCATTAGTATAAAGAATATTATGAATACATTATTTTAAAAAACTCATCAAATATTAAAAAAACTAAAAATATTAGTCATGTTATTTTCATTTATCTTCACCATTTTAAATGTACACTCAATAACAAAGTGTATTCCATACTTTATAAAGGTATGCTTTTATTAAAAATATTTCAATGTTTATATGTAAGGAAATAGAAATCAGTGGGCTGTTGGCTAATGTAGATTTATTATTTTTCAGTGTCAAGTTAAATAAGGAGTTAGATAAAAATTGCCCATTATAATAATTGTCCTATGAATACGTGGTGTGGAAGAACTTAAAAATTGAGAAAAAGAAGGAGAAAAAAATTAAGGATTAGTTTAAGCATAATTTTTTTTTCAGTCCTAACTAATATATTAGTACAACCGAAATTTATTTTCCAAAACAAATCTTTAATTTGAAAAACATGTTTTCTACATTAAAATGCACTTTAAACATATGCCATTGGAAACTAATGAAGATCATGATGTAAAGACATATTTAAGATTTTAAACAATATGCATTTATATGTGTATATGTATGCATTTATCTGTTTATTTGTGTCAAAATAATAAGAACAGGAGATAAGAATGTCTCATGTTACTTTATTTGAGAGTTTGTATTTTTTGTTAAATGTTATTTGAATGGAAATTAAAGTACTGTGTATAAAAAAAAAAAAGTCCGGTATAATAGGTGGTTTACATACCACTATGTGTTAATAAAAGAAATTAAATTATCAATTCAATAGTATTGTGTTTGGCAATGGCTCATTTTTTTGTTACTGGAACTACAATAAATTTTCATACATTGACTAAGTATCTATGAACCTTGTAAAATTGTAAAAGTCTACCATTAAATCAGTAAGTCTAGCAGGTAAATTTGAATTCTATCTCTATAAAAACAAAAAAAGAAAACTGTAACTAAAAATGGTATATGAATGTCATCACTTGTAAATACTAAAAAACAAAAGGAAAAAAGTAGAACTTGTGATAAAATGGAGCCTTTTTGGTACAGTGGTTAAGAGCTTGGCTGCTAACCAAAAGGTCAGCAGTATGAATCCACCGCCACACCTTGGAAACCCTATGGAGCAAGTTCTACTCTGTCCTATAGGGTTACTATGAGTCAGAATCAACGTGAAGGGAATAGGTTTTCTTTTATGTATATGATAAAACATGCATATTTAGGAGTGAAGAGGATATGAATCACCTAAATAGAACATAATACATTCAATGGGATACAGGCGAATAGAAAAAAGTGAAAAAAAAAAAAAAATGAGGCTAATGCTTGAGTCAAGGAAAGAGATTTTCACAATCAATTGGGATGAATGAGAGACACACATCCAACATGCTTAGGTAGAAAAGAATTTCCCTATTGGCATTCTAAATCAAAAGTAACATTTACCATTATACATAGAAATAATACAATCACAACATTACTCTTTTAAGATAGGTTTTTTGTTAACCTGAGAAAAAATGAAATCAGTGATGTATTAGAGGCTACTTGACAATTTTTGGTGAAGTGAAAGCAATTATTTTTTTATTTTTTATTTTAAATAAGAATCAGAATAATATTTCGAAATTAAGAAAATATAGAATTAGCACATATTCCTACACAAGGAAAAAATATAGGAATATTTTAAATATCATCTACTTCCTTTGAAGCTCTTTTGCTTTCATTTAGAAAACCTGAAAATTATATAAACTAACTGAAAGATAAATCCCAGAAATATGTCCCTCCTCTTTTACTTATAAAGCAAGGAAATGTGGTATTGTGAAAGATAATATATTTCATGTTAGTTGTTGAAGCATTAGAAATAATGTTTGTAAAGTGTGTATACAAACTCCAGTAATAGTGTTTTTAATAATAATAATGTTAGTATTTTCATTATAATTTAAGAATCTTTTGATAGCTCATTAACAGCTTAACTGGAAACAAATCAGTCTCCCAGAAAACTTAAACTCTGAGCCCTACATTACTTACATTTCCCCAATATAGTACACACTCAGACTCTCATGCCCTTGCTCCTGATTTTCTCTGTGCTCTACATACTCTTGACTTGCCTATCAAGTATCACTTTTTCTCTATAACCACACCTGATTCTACTAGATAGGACCAACTGCACTGCATTCATGTTCTTTTGGCTCTCTCAATAAGAATCTTAAGCATAAAATGCTACATCTTACTCTACCACAAGTCTGTGAATTTCTGAAGGGGCAGAGGTTTTCTTATTCAGTGTTTTATTTTCAGCACCTATCACAGTATATTATTATGATGTGACTAATACAATAATTCACAGGAGAAAGACAGGGAGATCTGATCCCATAAGATTACAGCCTAGGAAACCCTATGGGGCTGTTCTCATGGGGTAGCTATGAGTTGGAATCAACTCAACAGCACATAACAACAACAATACTACAATAACTGTAGATGATAACTGCTAACAAAAAAATAGCAACAACTGGTTAACATTTAGGGGGAATTTATTACGTGTCCACTGCCAAGTACTTTGCACTAATGGTTCCTTTTATTACTTCAACAACTCCATAAATTTGATGCTAATATTATCTCCACTTTGATCTTGAGGGAATAAAGGCAAATATAAGAAGAACAACTTATTCACAAATGTTTCACGAGTGTGGATGTCGCTCACAAAGTAACCAGACTGAACTATTTTTTCTCTTTGTAGTTTCCCATTTCGGCATAACTGAAGATGTCAGGTTGTCATACTTTGGTGGCTTGCATGTTGCTGTGGTACTGGAAGCTTTACCAACAGTATTTCAAATACCAGCAAGGTCATCCTTGGTAGACAGGTTTCAGGCGAGATTCCAGACTAAGACAGACTAGAAAGAAGGACCCGGGAGTCTATTTCTGAAAAAAATTAGCCAGTGAAAACCTTATGAATTCCAGCAGAACATTGTCTGATATAGTCCCAGAAGATGGGAACCTCAGGTTGGAAGCCACTTAAAATATAACTGGGAAGAGCTGCCTCCTCAAAGTAGTGTCAGCCTTAATGATGTAGATGAAATCAAGCTTTTGGGACCTTCATTTGCTGATGTGGCATGACTCAAAATGAGAAGAAACAGCTACAAGCATCCATTAATAATCAGAAGGTGGAATGTATGAAGCATCAAACTAGGAAAATTGGAAGTAGTCAAAAATTAAATGCATAAAGATCAATATCCTAGGCAATAGTGAGCTGAAATGGACTGATATTGGCCATTTTGAATCAGATAATCATGTGGTCTACCATGCCAGGAAAGACAAATTGAAGAGGAATGGCATTGGATTCATCATCAAAAAGAGCATTTCAAGATTGATCCTGAAGTACAATGTTGTCAGTGATAGAATAATATCCATATACCTACAAGGAAAGCCAGTTAATATGACTATCATTCAAATTTACACATCAGCCACAAAGGCCAAATTTTAACAAAAGTCTGCAGTCTGAAAATGATCAAACATGCAATCAAGGCACATTGATAATCACTGGCAATTGGAATAAGAATGTTGGAAACGAAGAAGGGTTGATAATTGGAAAATAGGGCCTTGGTGATAGAAACTGCTCTGGAGATCACATGATAGAATTTTGCAAGACCAGTGACTTTTTCATGGTGAACACATTATTTCAACAATATAAAAGGCAACTATACACGTGGGCCTCACCAGATGGAATACACAGAAGTCAAATCGACTGTATCTGTGGAAAGAAAGGATAGAAAAGCTCAGTATAGTTGGTCAGAACAAGGCCAGGGACTGAATGTGGAACAGACCATCAATTGCTCAAATGCAAGCTCAAGTTCAAGTTGAAGAAAATTAGAACAAGTTCAATAAAGCCAAAGTACAACCTGGAGTCTATCCCACCTGAATTAGCGACCATCTCAAAAATAGATTTAACACATTTAATACTAAAGACCAAAGACGAGATGAGTTGTGGAATGACATCGAACATCACTCAGGAAGAAAGCAAGAGATCATTAAAAGACAGAGAAGAAAGAAAAGACCAAAATGGATGTCAGAAGAGACTCTGAACGTTGTTCTTGAATATAGAGTAGATAAAGTCAAAGGAAGAAATGATGAAGTAAAAGCACTGAACAGAAGATTTCAAAGGGCAGAGGGAGAAGACACAATAAAGTATTATAATGAAATGTGCAAAGACCTGGAGATGGAAAACCAAAAGAAAAGAACACGCTCAGCATTTCTCAAGCTGAAAGAACTGAAGAAAAAATTCCAGCTTCAAGTTGCAACACTGAATGGTTATGGGCAAAATATTGAACTATGCGAGAAGCAACAAAGGAAGATGAAAGAAATACACAGGGTCACTGACACTGCTGATGTCAGATGGATCCTGACTGAAAGCAGAGAATACCAGAAAGATGTTTACCTGTGTTTTAATGACTATGCAAAGGCATTTGACTGTGGATCATAACAAATTATTAATAGCATTGCGAAGGATGGGAATTCCAGAACACTTAATTGTGCTCATGAGGAAACTATACATAAACCAACAGGCAGTCATTAGAACAGAACAAGAGGATACTGTGTGGTTTAAAATCAAGAAAGCTGTGCCTTAGGGTTGTATCTTTCACTATACTTATTCAACCTGTGTGCTGAGCTAATAATCAATGAAGAAGAACATCAGGGTTGGAGGTGATATGCGCATAACACAACCTTGCTTGCTGAAAGTGAACAGAACTCAAAGCACTTATTGATGAAGATCAAAGACTACAGCCTTCATTATGGATTACACCTCAACATAAAGAAAGCAAAAATCCTCACAACTGGACCAATAAGCAGCATCAAGATAAATGAAGAAAATACTGAAGTAGTGAAGGATTTTATTTTACTTGAATCCACAATCAACACCCATGGAAGCAGCAGTCAAATCAAAGGATGCATTCCTGGCATAGAATGACAGGACACATTGCATTGGACAAATCTGCTGCAAAACAAAAATCTTTAAAGTACTAAAAAGCAAAGATGTCACTTTGAGGACTAACATGCACCTGGCCCAAGTCTTAATGTTATCAATGGCCTTATATGCATGGAAAGCTGGACAATGAATAAGGAAGACTGAAGAAGAATTATGGTTTTGAATTATGGTTTTGGGAAAAAATATTGGATATACAGTGGACTGCCAGAAGAACAAACTAATCTGTCATGGAAGAAGCATAGCCAGAATGCTCATCGGAAGCAAGGATGAGAGAGTTAATCTCACATATTTTGAACATGTTATCAAAAGGGACCAGTTACTAGAGAAGGCCATCATGCTTGGTAGAGGGTCAGTGAAAACAAAGATCCTGAATGAGATGGATTGACATAGTGGCTGCAACAATGGGCACAAGCATAACAATTGTGAGGATGGTACAGGACCATGCAGTGTTTTGTCCTGTTCTACACAGGGTCACTGTGGGTTGGAACCAACTCGAATGTAACCAACAACAACAAATATGGCTGCACCTACAGGTTTGAAAGGGCTCAGCACAAATGAAGCTTCCTGGTTTTGCTAATTTGATTTAGAGAAACATAACATTTGGGGAAAATTAGTAATGAATTTGCTAAAAATGATTAATATGTCGCCATTGCATCTAAGCATAATTTAGCCAGATTTGATCATGTCATGATAACGACATACTTTTTTTTCCCTACCTATATATGCTTTAGCAATTGCTGCCCCAGTTGTCATTATTGCTCTAAATAAACAAACCGAAAGTACAATCAAAGATGCTGCTTTACTCTGACCACCTACATCTGCAGCAAGGATTCATTCATATCTTCCACTATAAGCTGACACAGAATTTTCAATTTTGATTCCTCAGCACATTTGACTACATACGTAATAGCTTCCAAGAAGACTAACATATCAAGTTTCTACCACAGGGTTAGCAAAACTTAGTTCCTTGATTTTTTTTTTCCTATTAGAACCAAAATTCATAAAGCTTTAAATGTGACATGATGAGTAACTATTTTCAGATTCCTTCAAGATTGAATGCTTTTTTCCCCTTATTTTTTAGGATGACACTTAACACCTACAGAAAGAAATAGGCACGAAGTCAAGCATCATTCCAATGGACATGGCTTATCTTTTCTAGCCACCATGACTTTGAATCTCCTCCTAATACCAAGTAGAAAAAAAGAGTGGAGAGAAAGCCAGTAGACTTTTCAGATCCTTGTATGTAATATAGCCTAGGGGATTCCTTTACTCCAGATTTTAATGTAGAAGAGGGAAAGCTTCACAAAGAATTACTAACTTTTAAGAGCCACAAACATTAGAAGATGTGGAAATTAGAAGAGTTGTCCCTAAGGTTTTGTTGTTTTACCATTGGAAATGAAGCAGAGAATATTGAAACAATTAATTACCTCAGACAACAGAAAGCTTATCCAATATGACATTTTTATGGTTTCTAAAATGATGTATGTTTGAAATTTAAGATCTTCTCTTCTAGAAATACTTTCTGTTCCATCTAATTGCCAATCCTTTTTAAAATATGTCTTCAAAGGAGATCTACAAAAGTTTTCAAATATCACTCAATTAATCAACGAGAAGTTCTAATAATTTACAAAACTTTGTGTGGAACTGTACACATTAAAAGCTGAGATGAAAAGCTAGGATTTAAAGATAACATTTCCCCACCAGCATTCTATTTAGAAACTAAATCCTTTCCAACAATAAGAAAAGCAAAAATGATTCAGTAGGTAAAAATAAAGGCAAAAAAAAAAAAAAAAAAAAGACTTTAAAACAAATTGTGCCTTATTTAGTCAGGGTAAGCAATAATATAATTTTTAGAAAAAAGCACAAAGAAGGAGTGATAAATTATAGGAAATAAACTCAGAAAAATTCAATATTTTTTGCTTAAAGTTACACAATTCCAGTTTCATGAGTCAGTTTATTTTTATTGTTTTATTATAGCCACAGAATAGTTACTATCAGACCATACAAGAGGTTTCATTGCATGCCTTAGAGCCAAAGCACCTATTTTCCTGACTATGTCCATCATTCTTTCCTTTGGCTAATTCATTTCTTCTCTATCAATGGCAAATTGTAACCTCCAAGAGCTTCCTTAAAGATTTTGTGCCAACTCTTCTGAAAATCAGGTGGTCAAGAGTATCTTTATTGTAAAATGATTTTTTTTTTTTAACTTTACTGAGGATGAAATTAAAAGGGCTCATTATTTCACAAGAATCCAGAAAGGGGAATTATAAGCAAACAATACATCAAGTGCGTACAGCCTGGTCCCAGAAACCAGAAGACAACATGAATGCAAAAAACTGGCATTAAGATGCCACAAGAGAGGATAAGGCAATGGGCACTGTCAGATCTAAGCCAAGCAATCAGAAACTAAGTAAGCGAAAGTCAAAAAGAAGTTTGCAACAATAAGCAGCTACGTGGATACAAACATTTGCAGACATCGCAAAGATGTTATGACCATAATAACGATCAGATCCTGCTTTTAAGAATATTTAAAAAAAGCTTAAGCTACTTTTTAAGGAGCAAGATTCAATCTCAGAAAAGCTGTTTTGGCCTTTCTGTTGCGAGTATTCATTTTGCCATAGTTAGAAAATAGTGGAAAGAGCAGATCAGCAGGAATTGGTTACAAAATTCCTGAACAGATGCACACTATGTTGTAACCATTTATTTTTAACAGATTCCCATCGTCATTCTGAAGGGAGGTAACATGTTAAATCTGCCTTTGTGACAATAGTTTTACTGATTATGAGTGTTAAAAGGGACTGGAAAAATTTCTCATCCAATGTCCTCATTGGACTCTGAAAGGGTAGTCCGAGCCAATTTTAATAGCTAGCCACAGTTCAAAGTTCGGTCACAAAGAGTAGGCTAGAATCCTATTCTCTTGATTTCTGGGTTCTTCCCCACCACATTGAAAATATTTTTTCTAGAGTAAAGATGAAACTACACTTCTGTAGTGAAAAAAGAAAAAATAAATGTAGCTTTGGCAAAAATTAATATTTTGGCTATTTCTTCAACAACGGAACGCTCCAAGTATAATAGATACCTGTAGGCAACTCCTTCTTTCTTGGCAGCTCAAGTAATAACTGTGTAAAATATTATGTCTGTACCCTGCTGATATTGTGATAGACTTTTTGCTGCAATCTTCTGGCACCATTGTATAGCTTCAAAAGAACACATCTCCTCTGATACGCTGTGAAATCAAAATAACTTTTTTTTTTTTTTAGCTCCATATTTTTCCTATGGAGTTGCTGAAATTTAAAAGCACATTAACAAGTTTCAGCTGTTAATAAATTGCTTTTACTTCTTTTGGAACAGAAAGTAATGAACATGCACTGAGACAGTGAAGGGCTCCATGGTTACAAGACAAAGAACAAGGCCGTAATTTATAACTCAAGCCTGCTGCTTCAGGACATCCTAAGTGGTCCCTAGAATCTAAAGTACAACTTGAGTGTGTTTTATCTGATGTATAAATCAGGTGGAGTTTGAATTTGATTTCAGAAAGTAAAAATTCGGCATCAAGTTCAACCTGACTCTTGCTTAGTAGATCTCGTATCTCTTCAAAATATGCATTGAAAGAAGTTGGAAAAAAAAAAAAATAGTGAAAAACAAAACTGTATTAGTACTGGAGGCAATTCCATAATGATTAGAAAGTGTAGTAGAATTGTGGCTAATCCTCGGTAATAGATGTTTATCTTATAAATCATATCAAGGAGAGGTACACATGGGACGCAGTAGATAAAGAGGGGAAGGTTGTGTAGAAGGCTGGCCATGGAACAATTGATTGGAAAAATTGATACTAATTCAAGAAAAGCAAGATTCATGTGCTTATAGAAGTTTGAACATTTGGCAGTAAAAGGCTGGTGATGGTGTAAGGAGGTGTCCCTAGGTAACTTGGAATTGCAACAACAGGCATTGAAAAATCTTTTTGGTGTAGCTGTAACACTTTATCTTGTTAGCTGCTGTGAAGTTGGCTTCCAACTCATGGCTAGCCCGTGCACAGCCGTCTGCATCATCTCCAGGATTGATTGCAGATGGGACCACTGTGATCCACGGAGTGTTCATTGGCTAATTTTTCAGAAGTAGAGGAAACCCTGGGGGTGTAGCGGTTAAGAGCTACAGCTGTTAACCAAGAGGTCGCGGTTTGAATCCACCAGGCCCTCCTTGGAAACCCTATGGGGCAGTTCTACTCTGTCCTATAGGGTCACTATGAGTCGGAATCGATTCAATGGCAATGGGTTTTTTTTTTTTTAGATCACCAGAATTTTCTTCCAAATCTGTTTTAGTCTGGAAGCTCTGTTGAAACCTGTTCAGCATAATAGCAAAACTCAAACCTCCACTAATAGATGGGTGGTCGAGGCTCTTGAGGTGTATTGCTCGGGAAAATGGAACCTGGGTTTCCCAGATGGAATGGAGGAACACTGCCTTTAAACCACCAACCCCATGTGATACGTTATACTATTTGGTAATTGTTTCTTAGGTTTCTTTTCATTTATACTTAAAAAAAAAAAAAAAACCTTAGTAAATTCAGACAATGTGACTACAGTTTTGGGATTTTAAAGAGAGCAAATGTATTTGTATTTCCCTTCCTTTTACTGAATCTGAAATATCTACATTTCTTTCTTTTTTAATTAATGTACTACATGCTGCACATATGGTGGCATCACTAGGGAGGTGGTGAAGAGGTTACAAATCACATCAGGTGACATTGTCAGAGGGGGTGACACCAAAATGTCTATAAAATTTTTGTGCAGTGTTTCAGCAGAAATTTATTATTTTATAAAAAATATCTGTGTAGTTAATTATAACAACAATAACAAAAAAATTCTGTAAGCCCAGCTTACATGTATCTATATATCTACAAGGCTAAAACTTCTAGCTAATTTACTTTTTGAACCTTCTAATGTACTCCAGTTAGAGCTGTCATTATTACCCAGTTACAAAGATGCTTCAGATCATGTGGTCTCCTCTGTACTTGCCATAAGCATGCATTGTTTTTTCTCTGCTACCAGGGTGCCAGTGTTTCCATAGACACTGATTTTGTTGTCAAATTTTCTGGTGTTTTAGCTACAATATTGTTGTAGTTAGCGTGAGAGGGAGACACACAAATTCAGGGGTTTCCTCTAGTCCCTCATGTTCTATAACTCATTGGAATGAATCACAGAACTCATGAGAAGTGCTACACTTTAGATTGTAAGTTTATTATAAAGGATACAAACAAAGATCAGCATAAGGAAGAGATGCATAGGCCAAGGTCTGAGAGGGCTCCCAATGAGAAATTTCTGTGTCCTAAGGAGGGATGTGCTACCATTCCACAATCATGGATTTCTTTCCCAACCAGGAAGCATGTGGAGCATACTTGTCCAGAGCTTTTATTGGGGATCTCATTGCATAATGCAAACTCTAGTTCCTCAACCCTGATGTCGGTCAATATCATGAGGTAATCATGAGATATCATATGGTGGGTCTTTCTGGCCTAGCTAGTTCCCACCCCAGAGTGACCTTATCACCTCACCTAAATTGTTGGTTAGGTGTGGTCTGGTGCCTTTATTAAAAGCTGTTTTTTGTTTGTTTGTTTTAGAGATTATCTCTAAGAAACAGAACAAAGAGTAAATTATTTGGGTAAAGCTAATGTAAAACCCAGAGGTAGTTCCTTCCTTGTTTATATTATATGGAAAAGTGATAGAATATCCACTTCCTTGATTAAGTCTTAGCTTAGAGAGAGACTCTCCTTCTGACCTTGAAGAAGGAAGCTGACATGTTGTAGGAAGGTCTCTGGGAGTGCCATATGGCAAAGAACGATGAGTAGCCTCTTGGAACTGAGAAGAGCCTTATAAACCAGGAGATGACATAAAGCTGATACATAAATGATCACAAAATAAACTCTTATATATGTGGTACTAAAATAACAATCATAAAGCCAAAATGGAGTTATGAAAACAAACAGCCTTAATATCCATAAATAGGTAATTTTTTAAAAAATACAAACATTAATTTTCATATCTAAAAGTATGTGTACATTGAAATAAATATAAAATAAAAATAGTTTTAAAAAATGCTTACCGATACATTAGGCAAAAACCTATTTTCCAGGAATAATCTCTTTCAAAGTATGAAAATATTTGATGTTTCACATTCTTGTCAAAATGAAGTGACATTATATATTTAGATATGTTGTTGTTGTGTGTTGTCGAGTTGGTTTTGACTTATACTGACTTCATGTGACAGAGTAGAACTGCCCCATAGAGTTTCCTAGGTTGTAATATTCATAGGGTTGCTGAGTCAGAATCAACTCAATGGCAGTCGGTTTGTTGTGTTTTTTTGAAATCTTAATAGGAGCAGATCTCCAGGTCTTTCCCCTGGGGAGCTATTGGGTGAGTTTGAACTGCCATCGTTTCAGTTAGCACCTTGAAATGACAAGAGTTTGAAAGTCATTTTTGTCAGATGCTTAGAAAATATATGCAGGAAGAAAAGTAATTAGGGCTTACAGTAAGCAGTAGTGTGGCTCCTCACCCACAAGAATACTTTCTCTTTCAAATAAGAATCTCTTTGAAAGAAATGCCATTATTCTGATTAACTAGTCTATATTTCCTTTTGGTGACCTGATAAGGTAGTAACTTTACAAAACACAAAGAATTGATTTAGCAACTTTTTTTTCTGGGCCATGTAATGTACGATTACTACTCAAAGGCTCTACTTAAACTCAACTGAACCCATGGGAGGCATTAGGCAGAGAGAGCCAGAGCCTGCTATGACCCTAGTAATCTTGGTGTAAGGAGTATTATTAAGAAGGAAGAAGGTCATAAGTCTCAAGTTAAATTCATGTGGAGTCATTCCACATACTTTTAGTCCAGTCTCAAGTAAATTTTTGTGTTTTTGCACACTGTCTTGGTCATCTAGTACTTCTATAACAAAACTACCACAAGTAGATGACTTCAACAAAGAGATGTTTATTCTTTCGCGGTCTAGTAGGCTAGAAGACCAAATTCAGGGCATCAGCTCCTGGAGGAGGCTTTCTCTGTTGACTCTGAAGGAAGGTCTGTGTCATCAATCTTTCCTTGGTCTATGAAACATCTCAGCACAGGAACCTTAGGTCCAAAAGATGCACTCTGCTCCCTACTGCTTTTTTGGTAGTATGAGGTCCCCCTCTCTGTTTGGTTCTCCTTCTTTTTTATCTCTTGAGAGATGAAAGATAGTTCAGGCCACATCCGAGGGAAATTCCCTCTACATTGGATCAGGGAGGTGACCTGAGCAAGAGTGTTATATCCCACCCTATTCCTTTTAACCACAGGCAGAGATTATGATTTATAACACATAGGAAAATCACAGAATGGAGGAGAACCACATATGGCCTAACAAACTTAATACACACATTTCGGGGGGACATAATTCAATCCATGACACATAGTTTCCTTTTAGTTTTTAGAAATTCTTTGGAGCATAATACCAATTTGAACCATAAAAATTTGAATTATCTCTAAATACTCTAATATTGCCACCCTAACCTCCATGATAACCATTCTTTATTCTTTGTTCCTTATAAAAAGGATAAGAAAAACAATATTTTTTGGAGATTGGTATTGACAAAATTTTAGTCTGAATCCAGTTAACCTAGCATACTGGGAGGAATAGAAAGAGCATATCTAGCCTACAACTACTAGTAGTAATATCTTCTGGGTGCTTACAGGAAACCCTGGTGCCGTAGCAGTTAAGTGCTTTGGCTGCTAATGAAAAGGTCAGCAGTTCAAATCCACCAGGCACTCCTTGGAAACTCTGTGGGGTAGTTCTACTCTGTCCTATAGGTTTGCTATGAGTTGAAATCAACTCCATGGCAATGGGTTTGGTTTTTTTGGAATTGCTTTTTAAGTATTTTTTCTTAAATAATAAAACTTAAAATTTGAAATTACTCCTTGATCGATGGGCTGTAAAATGGGTGTTGTGTTAGGCATGAAAACAACATTAATCTCCTTATACATCTCCATCACAGCTCTTGGATGACCAGGTGCATTGTCAGTGAGTAGTAATATTTTGAAAGAATTTTTTTTTTTTTTTCTGAGCAGTAGGTCTCAACAGTGGGCTTAAAATATTCAGTAAACCATATTGTAAACAAATGTGTTGCCATCCAGGCTTTGTTGTTATAGAGCTCAGTCAGAGTAGATTTAGCATAATTCTTAAGAGCTGTAGAAGTTTTGGAATAAGTGAGCATTGAATTCAACTTAAAGTCACCAGAAGAGAGTCAGCCTGCCCTTCGAAGCTTTGAAGCCAGGCATTGACTTCTCCTCTCTAGTTCTGAAAGTTTTAGATGTCTTCTTCTCATATAAAGCTGTTCCATCTGCATTGAAAATCGGTTTAATGTAGCCATCGTCATTAATTATCTTAGCAGGATCTTCTGGTTGCAGCTTCTACATCAGCACTTGCAGCTTCACATTATACTTTTATCTTATGGAGCTGGCTTCTTTCTTTACACCTCATGAGCCAACCTTTATTAGCTCCCAACTTCTCTGCTATAGCTACTTCATCTCTCCCAGGCTTCACGGAATTGAAGAGAGTTAGGGCCTTGCTCTGGGTTAGGCTTTGGTTTAAAGGAATGTTGTGGCTGGTTTGATCTTCTATCCAGACCACTAAAACTTTCTCCATATCAGTAAAAGGCTGTTTTATTTTCTTTAGCGTGTTCAGCAAAGTAGCATTTTTAATCTCCTTCATGAACTTTTCCTTTGTATTCACAACTTGGCCAACTGTTTGGCACAAGAGGCCTAGCTTTCTGCCTATCTTAGCTTTTGACATGCATTCCTCAGCAAGTTTAATCATTTCTAGCTTTTGATTTAAAATGAGAGACATATGATTCTTTCTTTCACCTGAACACTTAAAGGCCGTTGTAAGATTATTAATTGGGCTAATTTCAATATTGTTATGTGTCAGGGAATAGAGAACCCTGAGGAGAAGGAGAGAGACTGGGGACCAGCCAGTTGGTGAAGCAGTCTGTATACACACAACATTTATCAGTTACACTCGTTGTCTTATATGGGTGCGGTTTGTGGCACCCCAAAACAATTATGATAGCAACATCAAAGGTCACTGATCAAGGATCACAATAACAGATATATTAATAATGAAAAAGTTTGAAATTTTGCAAAAATTACTAAAATGTGGCACAAAGATACAAAGTAAGCACATGCTGTTGGAAAAATAGTGCTGATAGGCTTTCTCGATGCAGGGTTGCCACAAACCTTCAATTTGTAAAAAACACAGTATCTGCAGAGTGCAATAAAACAATATGCAATAAAATGAGGTATCCTGTGCTAAATTGATAGAATATTATTTCCAAGGCATATTTAAGGATATTGAAGGAATTTGATTATTCATAACCATGTTTTCTCAAGGATGATGACATGAGGGTTGCTTAGGATCTACATTACACATATTTTCAGGAAATGATACAATTTTAAATATCAAATATATCTATTTCACCTAGTATTTAAATTATGTTGGTGTAGTATTAAAATAGGTCCTAATATATATATATTTTTAATACATTCCATGGTATTTATCTTAGTGTGATTTATAAAGATTGCCAGCTTCTAGTACTCATTAATTATGTAGATCATAACTTATGGTCTATTTCAAATCAGGTTATAAATAGATATGCTACTTGACCTTCCTGAGCTTACCCTGCAGTGACACAACTAGGCTTTATTTTAAAAAATACATATTATATATATATATATGTGTGTGACAGAGAGTATATATAGAGGGAGAAAGAGAGAGAGATAGAACACAAAATGTCTAAAAATGGTGACAAAGTACTAAAAAATAAATATTCAGCTACAGATAATATGCAAATAAGCGGGTATGGTTATGTTCCAATAAAACTTCATTTACAAAAACAGATGCCCAACCCACAGTTCAGAGTTTGCTGACTCCTGTTGATACACATTGAATATGAATACACAAATTGTTCTACCTGAAAACAATTCTAAAGTGTAGAAATAGTTTCATACAAAATTTTAAAATTAGGCTATTATCCTAAAAATAAAGCCTGAGGCAAATATAACACATTGTTTAGACTAAAAGCTATTATTTAATTGGAGTATTTTTTTTAATAAGTAGCAAAGAAATGTTGCCGTTGTTGTTAAGAAAATGTATCCAAAACTTGGAAATAATAAAAGGAAAATGCAGCATGTACTTCGGGTAAGAAACTGCAGCATTATTTAATTTCCCATCTAGGAATTATTTAAATATCTATTTAATTATTTATGAGAATATAACTTTATTTCACTTTGCTGTTGGCTATTATACCTACTCCTCACTTAAAACTATCTCGTTATCCAACATTTCACATTTATGATGATAATAAAAAAAATTATTATCTGGCTGTTTTGCACGTTGATGTACTTCTGACAGTAACTAATACCAAGGTGCAAGACAAAAGTAACACTGGCTGTGATGGGTAAGGTTATGCACCAACTCAGCTGGTTCATGATTCTTAGTGATTTGGCAGTTATGTAATTTACCATTTATATAATGATGTAATTTCACAGTTTTGTAATGATATAGTCATTCTGCATTTCATGATCTGATGTGGTCATCCTCCATTTCCACGTGATGCTGATTTTACATAATGACCTTGTCTTTTTCGAGCCCAATCATATTGATAAGCGATGAGCAGGTGTAATTAAAACAATACTTCTGTGAATTTGCATAGTAACTTGTACACCTCATCCTGTAGAAATAAAAATAATTTTTGTCAAGTAGAAAAGGAATCCTTTAAGTTATACTTGTAGCTACTAGTAAGACATTTAGCAGTTCTGTCTTCAACTCAGAATGCCTTGTCTGAAGAAATATGTAATTCTAATTCTCATTACCTAGATTTACTATCTTAATGGTTCTCTCATCGATGAAGTAATACATGACTTACAAGTATTTACTTTCAACCCTTTTAGTATTTTAAAATTATACTTTGATAATATTTCATATTTAAAATGTTTTAAATATCTTTTGAATAAAATTCATGTAATATTTTGATTCTTACAAAAGCTCTAGCCAGTGGTTATTAACCTTTCTTGGTCTGATATCCATGAGTCAAGGAATGGAGAATATGAACTCTATGCCTAGAAGATATATTTATCCTAATGAGGAGAACTGTCCATTCACACCCTACTCCCTGAACCTTATTGAATAATTTCTGAATTTATTCATGCACAGCTGGGCTATATTCAGTATAGAAACCAGGTGCAAAGATTGTTTAATTTTCTACTGTGTAGTTTTTTATTTTATTTTATTTTATTTTATTTTATTTTATTTTATTTTATTTTATTTTATTTTATTTTATTTTATTTTATTTTATTTTATTTTATTAGGTGGGATGTTCAGAGAATCTTTGAATACAATTACACCTTAAATATCCATCACTTTTTTGTGTTGTCTTCTTTCTGGTGGCAATATTCACATCCTGTTTACCCGCATAAGATTAAAAAAAAAAAAAAAAGTTTTGGTGTTTCATCTTGAAATACATGTAATTGGATATTGACATTTTTTATTCAAATGGTTAAATACTTTTTATATTATAAGAATATTAATCTTTTGATTATGATTGTAGATTTCTGTTTATATTGGATTATATTGGCAAGATTTGTTATGTGTATCTTTCATTTAATTTGTGGTTTCTGCTTTGTACTCATGCTTAGGAACCTCAGTGCAATGTCATACCTGTTGTTATTTGTTTCTTTTCTTACACAGCATCTATTTCCTTTTCCTATAGCAACCCTTATAAACTTTCAGAAAAGTTATCTCTTATCTATCATGTACCGTATTTTTTACTCTATAAACTCGGTGCTCTGCTCACCTTAGCCAAGTTGTGACTATGAGACCCAAGCTACACTGATCAGATCATTTCTTCAAAACTCTGAAAATAGATTGCAGAAATAACTGCATGCAGAAACAAGGCTGGAATTCAATCACTTATGCTGTTGACCATGTAAATATTTTCCTTATGTTTTCTTCCACCTTGTCTCCATTCCATGAATGTCCAATCTCTGATTTTTTTGGATTAAGTCAACAAATGTCAGTTTCTTTTGTAACATACACATACATATATATACAGGAGAGACCACTGCTAGCACAGTAGTCAATGCTTTACTGCTAACAGAATGGTTAGTGGTTCAAACCCACCAACAGCTCTGCAGAAGAAAAGACCTGGCAATTTGCTCCCATAAAGATTATGAGTCAGAATTGACTTGATGGCACTGGGTTCCCATAAAGATTACTGCCTAGGAAACCCTGTGGGGCAGTTCTAGGCTGTCACAATGGGTCGTTACTAGCCAGAATCAACTCAATGACACATTAAAAGAAACCCTTGCCATAGAATCGATTCCAACTCATAGGGACCCTATAGGACAGAGCAGAACTGCCCCCATAGAGTTTCCAAATGGCACATAACAACATCATATATATATACAGCACACACACACACAGAATATATACAGTCATGCACCACATAACATCCACTTGGGCAAAGCCTGACCGCATACATGTCTATAGCCCTATAAGTTTTAGAAATCCTGATCTGAAAACTGGATATGGTGGATTTAGGAATGTTGCACTGGGTGATAACAACAATCCTCAAAAACAAAGAAAAATGTTGGAAGTTGTTAAAGGATCATCTCCAATGAAAGCGACAAGGCTAACGAAAATGCAAGAGGAACCTATGTCAAATATGGAGAAATTACTAGTGAAGTGGATTGAGGACCAAACACAAAAGTGAAACCCTTTCAGCACATTGATGATCACTACTAAGGCATGAGCCTGGTACCAAATGTTTAAAGAAAAAGCAGCCAGACTACAATTTTGAGTTTCGTGCTAGCTCTAGGTGATAACAGCATTTTTCGCTGCATAATGTGGGAGTGAGTGGTGGGTCTGTGAGTGTTAATGCAAAGGCAGCAGAACAATTTGTTGAAACCTTAGATAAACTAATTGTAGAGAGAGGTTATTTGTCCCGGTAGTTTTTTTTTTTTTTTTAATGGACAAATGCCTAAAAGGACTTTCATCTATATTATGGTGTTCATGCAACATCCAGATCACATAAAGTACTATTTCTCAGAATGTGCTGTTGATGTTAAGGGGATTTATGACTGTGTGTGTGTGTGTGTGTGTGTGTATACATATACAAAACTCGTTGCCATAATGTTGATTCCAACTCACAGTGACCCTGTAGGATGTAGTAGAACTGCTCCATAGGGTTTCCAAGGAGCAGCTGGTGGATTCAACCTTTTGGTTAGCAGCAGAGCTCTTAACCACTATGCAATATATATGCAAATATATATAGAAATGTTTGTGTATATATATATATGTGTGTGTGTGTGTGTTATAACCCCCTTTCCCAGGCTCTTTATATCAATTAAAATTCAGGCGGTGAGGGCAAGTTTCAGGGACAATGTATCAGAGATGCCTATTGCACTGACTATTTGGTAATAAAGTACTGTATTTTATACTATTGAAAGAGCTTTTTCAAAACATCTTCCATGTTACTGTAGTCCTGTCAAAACAACTATGACACAATGCTATACTTTGCTTAGTTCCATTGAAAAAACACGGATGATCTGACAGCCCTTTTAACAACTTTATAATATTGCTTCTCACTACACTATTTCTTTCTTTTCACAGATACATGTTTGGCTACTAAAACAAGTATGCTTAAAATCCATGGTATTTGCTTAATTTATAAGTCAAGAGATATGGGTCTTTCATCTGCTTATAATAATAATAGCCTCAAATCAGATTTGTCTCTATTATTACCTTTTGAAAAAATATACAGAGAGGTAAGTATATAATCTGCCTATTTTATGTATTTCTTTTCCCTTAAATACAAACTATAATGAAGAAACTTTGCAGATATTAAGCACATATTAAACTCACTTATCCAGTAGGTCAATCATATAAATATTTCATCCAAATGAAATTTCAAACTGTTACCTTTAATTAATGAAGTGAAATATTTTTAAATTGATTATATGTATATTTCAAAGGGTCTGGTAAACACTAGTAAAATATTCAAGCATTAACCAAAACAAGGAATTCTAATATATATACTTATCTTTTCATCCAGGCAGATGCCTTGCTTTTGATTCCATTGTACTAGAAAATTATACAACATTCAACTAATATTGACTAGACCCTAGCAATAGAAAAAAAGGAGTAACAGCTTCATTTCTCAAAAATAATTTTACAGCAATGAAGTTTTATTAAAGATATAGAGTAGAATAAAAGTTCACAGAAACTACATGTTTGAAATTTCTGCCCTAATGTATGATATGTATAAAAACTAACATTTATTAACAGTTACTACGAGCTATATACACTGTTCTACGTGCCTTATATATATTAACTCATTTATACTATAACAATTCTTAATGGTGAGTAGAATTATTATCTCCCTGTTAGAGATAGGAATCTGAACACATAAATAACAGGCTCAAGATTACACAGCTATTAGGTGTAGTGAGTGTATTCAGTTCAATTCCTTCTAGTAGAAGTTGTTTGTTCAGTCATTCTGGTTTATCCATACTCTGCGTTTTAGAAAGATTGGAGGTCACTGCTAAAAAGCATTTGGAAGGATGCCATTGCACTGTGTTTATTCAATTTTGGCCATAACTTGACCAGGGTATTTTCATAGGTTTTAATAACAGTTAAGTTTCATTCACCAGACTTAGTCATTTTGACGAAAAAAGTACCTGAAAGCCATAGTTAGTGCTTGCCACTTTTACTTTTGGGCAATCCATCTGATAATATTCCTGACCAAAATTTGCTTCTAGTGATAGTATTTGTGTCAGAATCCCTGTTCGTAGTATTCAATTTCTTAACATCATGCTTGAGGCTGTA
The DNA here is from genome assembly GCF_030014295.1 of Loxodonta africana. NCBI lineage: Eukaryota > Metazoa > Chordata > Mammalia > Proboscidea > Elephantidae > Loxodonta > Loxodonta africana. Next base: position 172,444,820 of record NC_087344.1, on the reverse strand, counting down.
TTCCATCTTCTTGAGTCTAGTTTAACAGCCTCTATTTCAGGAAATAATATGCAGGAATTACAAACTGTTAATATACCAAGGAATGTCACCCTGTTTGAGCTATTTATATTCTATTATCATATTATGTTAATAATATTTTAAAGGTCTAAATTAAACTGTTTAGGTTTACTTTTTTATTTCTAATTTAAATGCAGCGTTTTATTTAGTTGAAAATTCCTTTGTGACTATAAAAACAGTGTTCAGATAAAGAATGTATGTTCTCAACAGAGCCAATGTGATACTATAGACAGAGAGACCATGCTGTCACTGTTCAGCAAAGACCTGAAAAACTAAAGAAAACTGATACAAATGTCAATCCTGGAAATCTAAGCATCAAAGGAAGGGATAAAGAACTAGATCAAGCACTGAATGGAAGAAGAAACATGGAGAAGAGAAAATGAGGAGAGCTACCAAGGGAAGGTCCCCTGCTAGAAAATGCAACAGTGTCGTCATCTTGGAGCAAAACCAGCAATGACCCTGGACAGGGTCAGGAAGGCAACTTCACAAAACTTCCAACAGGTGACCAGAGAAAGGTGCTTCTCACCCTTTTGCCCTATATCCCACCCCTGCCCCTTAGTGACGGCCATACCACAATGCTCAGAAGAAAGACATCTGCTCACTGCCAGCCTGGATCCACCCTGCCTCCATCAGCCAGCTCCCAATTCTCAATTTGTTTTTTTTCCCCTTCCCTTTCCATTTCTCCCTCCCACCTAGCCCCGTACACTACCTCTACCCCTTCCCATTGGGCCACACCACACTGATTGGCTAAAGAGGCACTGTCTTGTTACAACCCTGGGTCCACCCTGCCCCCACTTACTGGTTCCCACCATGCCATTTTTTTCTTTTCCTCTTTCCTTCTTTTCTTTCTCCTTCCCACCTAGCCATGTGTGCTTCCTGTACCCCTTCCCAACAGGCCATGCCATGCTGCTTGGTTAGAGAGCCACAAGTCCATTGCTGCCAGAGGTCTGCTCCATCCACAACTGCTGGCTCCAGCCTCCTCGTTTTTTATCTCTTTTTTCCTTTCTTCCTCCCACCTAGCCCTGCACATCATCTTTACCCCCTCCCACTGGGCCATGCCTTGCCACATCAGCTAGAAAGCCACCAACACGCAACTGTCCCGGGTCCACCCCGTCCCCATCTGCTGTTTCCTACTGTGCTACCATTTTTTTTTTTTCCTTTTGCTTCTTTCTCTTTGTTCTCTTTCTCTCACCCACCTAGCTCTGTATATCAAACCTCTCCCTTCCAACTGGCCCTTGTGTCCACCCCACCCACACTTGCCAGTCCTCATTGAACTGGCAGTTTATTTTTTTTTATTTCTCATTCTTTTTCTTTTCCCTCTGACCTAGCCCTGTATGCCACCTTCCCCCTGACTACTGGACCCTGCCCTTCACCTGTGACTAGAGAGCCACTGGACTGTCACTCTTCCAGGTTCACATTTTCACCAGGTCACCACTTATTTTATTTTTTCTTTTTCTTTATTTTGTTTCTACCCCACACGTAGCCTCATATGACGCCATCCCTTTTTCCCAGCAGCCCCGGGTTTGCCCCACCCCCACTCCCTAACTACTCTTTATTTTCTTTCTCTCTTTTTTCTTTTCTTTCTCCTCCCCACTTAGCCCCATACACAGGCCTTGCCTTTCCACTGGCCCTTGATGTGCTGACATGGCTAGTGCATCCCTGGTACTCAGGCCTGCTGCTAAACCAGGTGAACACTATCACCCTTCTCACCATTTGACTAGCTGCTGAACAGTGTGAAGCAAGCCTGCATCACTTCATATTTGACACCTGCCTATCTGATGAGGAGCTGTGAATTCTTCCATACTTCAGGACCGCCATCAGGAGGAAAACAGCACCCATCCAGTCTACCCCTCAGCCATTTTGTCAAACCAGTGTACAGTGAAGCAGGTTCATGCTGCCTGCTGCTGCCCTGCCAACATGGACAAGGTGGTGAGAACTATCATACCCACAGATGAGTAAACAGCAAAAAATACACCTGGAGTGCCACCCTGGCATGTCAAAACAAAACAAAAAATAAGATGAAAAAACATACAGTCAATAAATAGAGAAAATAATACCTTAATAGCTCAAAGACAGCAGTCAATATCAAACATAAAAAAGCAGGACAAGATCGCTCTAGCAAGACACCAAAATAAAGAATCAGATGATTTTCCTGTAGAAGAAAAGACAGTGGCACTACCTGATATGGAATTAAAAACAACTAATATTTAGGGCTCTCCAATAGATTTTTTTTAATAGATTAGGAGGAAAACCTGGTGGCACAGTGATTAAGTGCTATGGCTGCTAACCAAAAGGTCAGCAGTTAGAATCTACCAGGCACTCCTTGGAAACTCTATGGGACAGTTCTACTCTGTCCTATAGGGTCACTATGAGTCAGAATCAACTTAATGGCAATGAGCTTGGCTTTGGTTTTGGTAATAGACTAGGAAAGAGATCAAGGAAAACTTAAACTAAATCGAGGAAAAATAGACAAAATCATGGAAAACACAGAAAAAAAAAGAAAACCTAGCCAAAATCAAGGAAAACATAGAAAGCAATAAAAGAATTCAAGAAAATAATACCAAACAACTGTATAACAGAAGAAATCAAGAGTGGAAAAAAAAAAAAAATTCCTAGAATTAAATGAGAATGAAAACATGTTATACCAAAACCTTTGGGACACAGAAAAGGCAGTGTTCGGAGGTCAATTTAAAGACATAAAGGACACACATAAAAAAATGTGAACAGAAGAGGTGGAGCCAAAATGGTGGAGTAGTCAGACAATTCTGGTGGTCCCTCTCACAGCAAAGACTTGAAAAAACAAGTTAATCAATTATATATATGACAAGCGAAGATCTCTGAACATCAAAGGCAAAGTTAAGTAATTAGACTGAGCAGAAGGGGGAAGGAGAGATGGTTCAGAAGCAGTGAGGAGTTGCCAGACCAGACTCAGCAGGAACTGGCACCCCGCCGGCCCAATCTCCTGGCATAGCCACGGTGGGGCAGGCAGTAGCTTTTGGGACGTGTTTTCCAAAGTGGGTGAGAGTGAGATGCACAGAGTCTACTCACGCCTCCAAAATCAGGTAAGAACAGCACTTTTGGCAAAAGATAAGTACTTGCATCTGTTTCACCACATAGACCAAAAAGCATCCCTTTTGAAAGAACTCTTCCCCATTTATCTAATCCTTCCTCATTCTGCTCCAGCCCCCTACCTGGCTTCAGTGGCAGTCACTTTCCCTGGGCCTAAGATATGTCCTGCTGCATGTTCTGAGCCATTCCCCCGGCCTTGGAGAAGGAACAAATTAATAAGTGGAGGAAAATGGGGCCTAAGCTGGTAACCCAGGGCAGAAGCAGCTCCTTTGTCTGGGCATAAACACAAGTGGTCCACAGACTTTGAATGCATTTTACCCCTGCATGGACCTGTGTGGGCCCATTTCAGCGCTTAAGCCCTCCTTGGCAGAGGGCAACGGTGTATGACCCTGAGGTCTGACTTCAGCTATTTCAGTGGTGTGGTGGAGAGGCAGGATTTAGATGTTTGACACTGCTCTGCCTATTAAGCAGGGTCCCCACCTACCTACATCAGGGGCCTCAAGACTGGTGGCTCCACCCATGCCACCTAGCCACACACAAAAGAGGTCTAAGAATAAGTGGTGCCTCCCAGTCCTCAAAGCCAAAAGAATTAAGTGCCCATGGTTTAGTTGCAGAGCCCACCCACCTGTGCTGTCTAGGGAAAAGAGATGTGCTTTTCTCACAGACATTCAGGGGATGGTTGTCAGCCTCCTGCCTTGCTCAGAGCATAACACACTGCTGCAGCCAGTTACCTGTGCCTATACCAATCACCCCTGCTCCTCTAATAATGTAGGTAACAGCCTACACCACACACATAGTGGCCAACTACCTGGACACTTCAGCTGAATTTGCACAAGAAAAGTGAACAGACTCCTTGGTTCATATACCTGGTAACAGCTCTAGCCACCTGGTAACAGGACATTAGAGCTTCAAAGGTGACAATAATCAAATTAGCTCACTTGAGCAGCCTCTTTGACATATGAAGACAAAACTGGCAAGAATCTAGGACACAGCAAGGAAACATAAACTAAATTAATGCATAACTAAGATGGCTCGGAGACACCAGTCAACTTCAAATCACATAAAGAAGCAGGCCACTATCACTTCACCAAGCTCCCAAAACAAAGAATCAAGGAATCTTAAGCCCGAAGATATATTCTGGGAATTGCTAGAGGAAGAATTCAAAAGATTAATACAGAGAACTCTTCAAGAGATCAGGAAGGAGATCAGACAAAACACAGGACAAGCCAAGGAACACACAGATAAAGCAGTGAAGGAAATTAAGAAGGGTATTCAAGAGCATAATGACTAATTAAATAGACTGAAAGAATCCATAGAGAGACAGCAAACAGAAATTCAGAAGATTGACAATGAAATTTCAGAATTAGACAACTCAATAGAAAGTCAAAGGAGCAGAATTGAGGATCTGGAAGTCAGAACTAGTGAGATTAAAGATAAAAATACTTGGCACCAAAATAGTTGAGGAAAAATCAGATAAAATAATTTTTTAAAAATGAAGAAAACATAAGAATCATGAGGGACTTTAGCAAGACAAATAACCTACGCATGATTGGAGTACAAGAACAGGTAGGCTTAACAGAAAACACAGAGAAAATTGTTGAAGATTTCTTGGCAGAAAACTTCCCTGATATTGTGAAAGATGAGAAGATATCTACCCAAGAAGTTCATTGAACCCCACACAAAGTAGATCCCAAAGGTAAATCACCAAGGCATATTATAATCAAACTTGCAAAAACCAAAGATAAAGAGATATTTTTAAGGGCAGCTAGGGATAAACGAAAAGTCACCTACAAAGGAGAATCAACAAGATTAAGCTTGGACTACACAGCAGAAACCACGCAGGGAAGAAGGCAATGGGATGATGTATATAAAGCCTTGAAGGAAAAAAAAATGTGAGCCAAGAATCATATATACAGCAAAACTCTCTCTCAAATATGAGGGCAAAATTAAGACATTTGCAGACAAATAGAAGTTTAGGGAATTTGCAAAAACAAAACTACAAGAAATATTAAAGGGAATCCTCTGGTTAAAGAATCAATAACATTGGATATCGAGCCAAGACTAGAACACACACAGAGCAACCAAATATCAACCCTTATAGGGAAATAACAAAAATAAATCAAGATAAAAAATACTCAAAACGGAAACAGAGATGACGTTATATAAAAGAATGACAACATTAAATCAATAAAGAGGGACTGAAAATGTAGTCACAGTTTGTTCATATGGAGAGGAAGTCAAAGTGGTATAAAGAGTTAAAAATTTGGTTTAAACTTAGAAAAATTGGGGTAAATATGAAGGTAACCACAAAGGGAGACTAACAATCCTATACATCAAAACAAAAATACAAGAAAAACGTGAAGACCCGGCAAAAACAAAATCAACAACAATGCAAAAGAAGAAAAGACAATATATAAAGAAAAACTACTCAGCAAAGAAAATTAAGAAACTGTCAAGAACACACAAAAAAGACATAGTCACTTTCCAAATTCCATTCTGTACTTTGCCTTCGATTTACCATGTAAACATTTTTTTCAAATTGTTCTCATCAAATTTCAACATTTATTATGTTATTCTCCACTCAAAACCTAATAATAGATCTATATTTTTTGAGCAATAATATCTCCCTTATTTAACATGGTATTGGAAGTTTGGAAGCATATTCTCTTTGGTTTTCATTACATGATGTCACAGTTTTATACTTCACAATCTCCTACATATGCTTTTTGCTTTATCCTTAATTTAATATCTGTACACATTCTTGCCTTCAAACAGCTTATTGTAGAATTAAGGTACAAAATGAAAAAAAATGTAAATTCTCTCATGAATAAATTTGATATTGATTACATGTTAAAGTGTTAAGCTCTGGTACTTTTTTTTTTTTCTAATGTGGCTATTCAAAATTAAAATACCTATGTGACTTATATTTGTGGCTTGCATTAAATGTCTATCGAATGATGCTATTTACAGCCTTGTGTGAAAACGTGTAAAACTATCAAATTTAATTAGTAAGTGCCAAAACAGATTAGACAAAGACAAGCATTCTTGTAGATATAAATGTTAGGAGAGGAAACTATTAAAGCAAAACAGTTGAGAAATGATGCAGTGTAACAGGGGAAGAAAAATTTCATAGGTTTTTTTAAAGTGGTAGATCACTTTCAAACATGAAAGGTGTTTTGGATTGGATTGTGTCTCCTCAAAATACGTGTTGAATTTCTGGCTTTTGTAACTGTGCATGTGATCTTGCTGGGAAATAGAATTTTTCACTTGCTATCTTTAACACAAATCCTAAACCTAATCGCTTCTGAGTTATAAAAACATCAGATTAGACACAGACACACATGCACACAGGGGAAGATAGGTGTCATGTGAGGATGATCTACAGTCCAAGGAGCAAAGGAATGCCCAGAGCATCCAACGTGGACGAAATCAACACGGCCAAGAACCCAAGTTGTGCTTTTAGCCTCCAGAATTGTAAGAAAACAAATTTCTGTTCTTTAAGGTCACCCACATGTGGTATTTGTGTTACAGCAGCACTAGGTAACCAAAACAAAAGACAAAGTAACAAAAACAATTCTCAGGTATCTGCTTATGGCAACCAGATGGATATTGGGTTCTCTCACAAATATGATATTTGGAAGGAGAATCTGGCTTTATTTTGAACACATTGAATTGCTTGGGAAAATTCAAATGGACATGCCATTATACATGTATAAATGCTTAAATTTATGGATATATAGGACTAGACATATTGATATGTTGCTCAGAGAGTAGGTTTGTGCTGGAGGTATGAATTTGAGAGCCACCATTTTATAGATCAAAATGAAAGCCATGTGCATGGATGAGAATGAACTGGGAAAGAACAGAGGCAGAAGAAAAGTCAGTCCAAGTCCAAGTTTTAAGGAATGTCAATCTGAACTGAAAAGGAACTGAGCAGGTACAATCACAGATATATGAAGTAAATTAGAAAATGTGTTGTCGAAGTCAGAGGAGAAAAGGAGTTGGGGAAACAGTGAATTTAGTTAGCTCTTCTGTGAACTATCCCTGAAAAAGAGAGGAGAAAAATGGGGTAGCAGGTGGAGGGAGACGTAGAGGTTAGGAAAGTTGTTCTATTGTTGTTGTTTCTGGTGGCCTATATAACTAATACTGATTGAAATGATATGAAAGTTTGGAATAAAAACTTTTAATAGGGCAGAAAAAAAGAAAGAAAATTGATGGAGTGATATCTTTGAGTTGAGGAATTGGTCATAATATTAATCAATAATAACAAGTTATACAGGTTGTGGTAGATGGTTAGATGTAGCGGTAGGAATTTTTGGAAGTTCTCTTTTGATTGATTTTTTTTCTTCTTTTCAGTGAAATTAAATTCAGTGAAGTTATAAAACAAAAGCAAGGATGAAGAAAGAGTCATCAGATGCCTGAGGAGAGAAAACAGGATCTGAAATCATCACTTAGGGCAGTGGTAAGATAAATGGACTAGATAAATACACAAAGATTACCTAGTAACATTATGGGCATACTACTAATGATAGTAAATATAATGTCAGTGAATATTTTAGGTTGAAGAGTAAATGGCTATAACTTAGAGGTCCTCAAAATAGTCTGGGTTAACAAAGCTGTAAGTTTATTTCTCTTTCAAGTAACAGAACCATGGCAACTGTCCCAGGTTGGGGACAGTCCCAGGAGTTCTGCTCCTGCTACTGAAATTTATTAAATGGCCCAGTTTTCTTCCGTACTTTTTCTTGGTTTTTCTCTAGGGACTGACTACATGATCAAATATGGTTGGTAAACGATCCAAGCTGTGAGAATGAAAGGAAAATGATTTGCTTAAATTTCTTTGCGAGCAACCTAACAGAGGATGAAAACATCACTTCTACTCACATTTAACTGGTGAAAAATTAGTCTTATGGGCACAACCTGCTATAAGGTGTAGGATGCTACAAAGTGGAAGGTCTACATGGGCATCCATGTGTCACATAGAAGGGAGATAACATATTTGCGGTAACTTTCAACATCTTCCACATACAAAAAGCACTGAAAAATGTTTTTCTCCAGCCAGATTCAGGTGTAAATTGGTTAAAACTTAGATATTAACAGATTTCTTTTTTCTTCAGGTGAGTACAAGGAGGAGAGAGATGTCCAGGGACGTTGAGGACATATGCAAGAAAAGTATTATAATATTGGATAAAGGAATTCAAGCTTTGGGAAAACAAAAATAAAAATATGGAAAAGGCAGCTGCTGAGAGCTACTGGAAAAAATGGTGAGAAATCCCATTTTGTAGGGTGTGGGTGTGAATATGGGAGAAGATGTTGATGGATGAAACACTTTAATTGAAGAATTTTTAGGGTGTGAAATTAGTAATGAGAAGTTAGAAGGAATAAACACAGGACTGGATTGTCAGTTCAGATTGTAAAACCAAATATTGCAGGAGAGACATTCAAGGACTGAGAGGCCAGACAATGAAACAATATGCCAAAGAAGTTAGCATCTGTGGGTCTACTAAAATGCCAATTATTCATCCTCTCCTCTTTGATTAGTGTCTTAGCACAGCTTTCAGCTTTTTGTTGTAATCTCTCCTTGCTTAGAGTTTTACTGATGAGCCATTCCCAAACACTACAAATAATCTCTTATGTGAAGGATTTACAAAACAGGAAATAACTCTTTACATTTTCAAATCAACGAAAAAAAAAAACAAACAGAGTCTCCTTGAGTAGATTCAGACAGTGAATGAGACATATCATGAATCTTTTCTGTTCTGGTTTTGCAATAATAATTCACAATCTTTTCCTGCCGAAGCATGGGCAATCCATAAAATAACAGATTTTAGTGTTTAGTGCAGGAGGACATTTAATGCTTAAAGATAAAGGCTGACTGTGCTTCTGATTAGTAGTTCAGTCAGGAAGCCATGTGTATGTTTTAATGTTTACCTGGTGTAAATAACCCTGCCACTTTTCGTTCAGATTGCATTGCCTCTAATTCTGCTTCCTCCTCAAGAATTCCTTTTCTGCTTGTTATTTACATCTTTCAAATATTTGCAGATCATTTTCATATTCCCTTAGCCCAGCTATAAATATTATGATGCTTTAATCGTCCCCCATAAATCTGTCTTCCTCTTCTGCATGTTATTCAGTTTTCTTTTTTTCTGGATTCTTTCCAGCATTACTATGTATGTCTAGTACTAAAAAAAAAAAAAAAAAGTGTCCCAGAATTAACACAATATTGCAGCTGTAGTCTCATCAATGATAATTTGATTTTTCAATTTGAGTGTAGGATGTCTTTTCATTTTACTATTATAGTCATGCTTTTTTTTCTTGTTGAATGTACTATATAACCTCTCTTTATAAAATGTAATAAACTAGAATATTATATATAATCATTGATAGTATCCATGGATTAGTCACCATGATACTTTCTAAATCCATGATTTTTATTATATCTTATTGTGATTTTGTTTCTCTTCCCTAGAAACAATGTATCTTCACAAATCACACATGCATGCTATGCATTATCGCATTGTTTACTCCTTCATTTAGGTCATTTGTAAAGGTATGAAATAAAGGAGAACTAAAGTCTAATGACTGAGGGTAATTTAGGTACCTGCAGATAATTTCTCTATAGCGAGTATTTGTCATTCCTCTGATGAGCACTGTTCATTCTGTATCAATAGAAAAAGAAATGTTTATAGTCTCACAAATTAGGTCAACTACATGAAAATAGCACATAATGAAATATTTTTATCCATAATATTAGGGATGACTGAAATTTGTACAGCGATTTGTTAGCTAGGTTCCAGTTGTTCTAGAAGGATATTATTTCTCTTCTAAGGTTCTAATATTTATTGTCTTTGGCTTTTCATGTTCTCCTCTCCAAAATATGATTCTGAACTATGTAGCATAAAGTGCGTGCCTACTAAGCAGACAGCTTCTAAATGTTCTGGCTAATATAACATAGCTTCCAGTTGGTACTGTGATGTAGTGTCCCCAACTTTCAAAATACTATTCATGTCATAGTATTAATGTGCCATATTAAAAAGTTGAGCACTTTATTTGTGCGCCCACATGGAATCTTGAAAAGGAAGCTACTGTTTGTATACTTATTTTTTTTCTAATAAAACTAACATTTTTGGAGTCTTAAAGCATGGGTATAAATATACCATGGAAATGGAGATATTGGGAATATGCAAATCAGAAATATTACACAGAATGTACAAATGCCCAGAAGCCTAAAAAAATAAATTCAAGACACATCAACTTCAGATGGGTGACAGGTTCTGAGAGATAGAAGGGGATTCCAAAAAAAAAAAAAAGGTGGAAGAATGGCTGTTATTTGGTCCTGTCTTAGTTATCTTGTACTGGTTTAACAAACAGAAATTTATTCTCTCTCAGTCTAGGAGGAGAGAAGTCTGAATTCAAGATACTAGCTCCCAGGGAGTACTTTTGTGGTCAATCTTTGGGAACAGTCCTTGTCATCAATCTTCCCCTGGTCTAGGAGCTTCTCAGTGTGGGACCCAGGACCCAGAGAACATGCTCCACTTCTAGCGCTTCATTTTTGGCATCATGAGATTCTTCCCCTCTCTGCTCAATTCTCTCTTTTATATCTCAAAAGAGATTGACTGAAGATACAACCTAATCCTGTAGACTGAGTCCTAAAAAAGCAAACCCATAGCCGTCTAGTGGATTTCGACTCATAGAGACCCTATAGGACAGAGTAGAACTGCTCTCCATAGAGTTTCCAAGGAGTGCCTGGTGGGTATGAACTGCAGTCCTTTTTGTTAGCAGCTGTAGCACTTAACCACTAAGTCACCGGGGTTTGCTTCCTTAAAATAACTGCCTCTAATCCTGCCTCATTATCATCATAGTGGTTAGGATTTACAACAAGTAGGATAATCACATCAGATCACGAAATGGTGGACAACCAAACAATACTGAAAATCATGGCGTGGCCAAGTTGACACGCAACTTTGTGGGATACAATTCAATCCATAGCAAATTCCTGCCCCAAATCCAGTCTCTCCATTAATTTTGTTCTGGTACCCAACCCTACACCTTGTGATTAAGAGGAAGATAATCTGGCTCCAGAGATTGCTTCTGATTTGTCAAAGCTAATTTCAACCATTTCAATACCTGCTTCCAAAATCGAACACAATCGAAAATCAAATTCTGATTAAAAAAAAAAAAGCAAAAAAAACCTTTAGTGTATTAGTAGGAAATAAAGGAAATTCCTCAACCTGAAAAAAGCATAGAGCAAATATCATAAATAATAGCAAACAACTGAATTCTTTTAAGATGAGGAAAGAGACAAGTATGTCCATTCTCACAACCTCTATTGATAGAGGTTATACCAATTGTAATGTTGTTATTAGGTGCCATTGAGTTTGTTCCTGTGAACAACAACAAAACACTTTCTAGTCCTGCACCATCTTCACGATTGTTGTTATGTTTGAGCCCATTGTTGCAGCCACTGTGTCAATACATCTCATTGAAGGTCTTTCTCTCTTTCGCTGACCCTCTACTTTACCAAGCATGATGTCCTTCTCCAGGGACTGGTGCCTTCTGAAAACATGTCCAAAGTACATAAGATGAAGTCTCACCATCCTCCCTTCTAAGGAGCATCCTGGATGTACTTCTTCCAAGACAGATTTGTTTGTTCTTCTGGAAGTCTATGGTATATTCAATATTCTTTGCCAACACCATAATTAAAAGGTGTCAGTTCTTCTTGTATCTCCCTTATTCATCGTCCAGCTTTTGAATGTATATGAGGCAATTGAAAGTACCATGGCTTGGGTCAGCCACGCCTTAGTCCTCAAAGTGACATCTTTGCTTTTCACACTGTAAGAGGTCTTTTGGATCAGATTTGTTTGTTACAATATGTCATTTGATTTCTTGCCTGCTGCTTCCATGGGTGTTGATTGTGGATCCAAGTACAGTGAAATCCTTGACAACTTTAATATTTTTTTATATTTATAATGATGTTGCTTATTGGTCCATTTGTGAGGATTTTTGTTTCCTTTATGTTGGGGTGTAATCGATACTGAAGGCTGTAGTCTTTGATCTCCATCAGTAAATGCTTCAAGCCCTCCTCACTTTCAGCAACCAAGGTTATATCATCTTCATATTAAAGGTTGTTAATGAGTCTTCCTCCAAACCTGATGTCCACTTTTTCATATAGTCCAACTTCTCAGATTATTTGCTCAGATACAGATTGAATAAGTATGTTGAAAATCTACAACCCTGATGCATATGTTTCCTGATTTTAAACTATGCTGTATCCACTTATTCTGCTCAAATGACTGCCTCTTGGCCTGTGTACAGGTTCCTCATGAGCACAATTAAGTGTTCTAGAATTCTCATTCTTTACAAAGTTATCCATAATTTGTTATGATCCACACAAACGCCTTCACATAGACAATAAAACAGAAGTAAACATCTTTCTAGTGTTCTCTACTTTTAGCCAAGATCCGTCTGACATCAGCAATGACATCTCTCATTACATGTTCTCTTCTGAATCTAGCCTGAATCTCAGTCAGTTCCCTGTCAATGTATTGCTGCAATAGTGTTTGAATTATCATCAACAAAATTTTACTTGTGTATAACGTTAATGATACTGTTCAATAATTTCAGCTTTCAGTTGGATCACCTTTCCTTGGAATGGGAACAAATAGGGATCTCTTCCAGTCAGCTGGCCAGGTAGCTGTCTTCCAATTTTCTTGGCATAAACAAGTTAGCACTTCCAGCATTGCATCGATTTGCCGTGAAATCTCAATTGGTATTCCTTCAATTCCAGAAGCCTTGTTTTTCGACAGTGTCTTCTGTGCAGCTTGGTCTTCTTCCTTCAATAACATCACTTCTTGATCATATACTACCTTCCAAAATGTTTGAATGTGAACAATTATTACCATAATTGTAATAAGATATGGGAAAAAGAAGCATCAAGGTTTTAAAGGAACAAGTAAAACTACCTTAAGTTTCAGACAAGCTAACCTATGTAGAAAAGCTGATGGATTAAAAAAATATTGCCAGAACTAATACAGAAATTTAGGAACTTTGTGGGGTATGAAATCACTACAAGAAAACTCTGGTGGCACAATGGTTAAAGCATTCAGCTGGTTACAGAAAGGCCAGTGTTTTTGAACCCACCAGCAGCTCTTTTGGAGAAAGATGTAGTAGTCTGCTTCAGTGAAGATTTACAACCTTGGAAACCCTATGGGGCAGTTCTACAAGGTCACGATGAGTTGGAATTGACACCTCAGCAGTGGGTTTGGATTTTTGGTTTAAGATCACTACATAAAAAAATCAATTGTGTTGCTATACACTAGTAACAAACAATCTGAAATTAAAATTTAAAATACCATTTATAAGAACATCAAAAATGTGCTAAATCTTAAAAAAAAAAAGTATGAGACCTGCACACTAAAAACTAAAATATCACTATTAGAAATTAAAGATTCAAATTTTAAAAAAATTGGGATATATCTTGTTCATGAATCAAAAGACTGAATAATAGTAAGAAGTCCATTTCCTTAATAATTATTGATAAATTTAATGAAATCACTATTAAAATCCTAACAGACTTTCTGTAGAAATGGGCATTCTGTTTCTAAATTCATCAAATAATTCAAAGAACTTAGAATAGCCAAAATATATTTGAAGACATAAGGAGAAAGTGGGAGAGCATACCTGATTTCAAGACAACATATGCATCTGTAAAAAAAAAAAAAAATCTGTAGTCCAAGGTAAATGTATCAATGGAAAATTATTTAAAGCTTATAAATTAAAAAAAAAAAAAATTAAATAGACTAGCACATATATGGAAAACTGTTTCTGTCTTTTCTTTTTTTGGTTCAACTTCATTGAGAAATAATTCACATACCATAAATTCACTCATGTAAAGTGTACGATTTTTGGTTATTAGTATTAGTCCCCGACTTATGATGGGATTCTGTTCTGACAATTCATTGTAAGTTGGTTCTGACATAAGGCAAATATCTAATTTTTTTTTTGTTTTTAGTTTTCATTATTATTTTCTTTTATTATCAGTATCTTTATAAATCTGATCTTTGTCTTTTGGGATTGGGAACATTACATATAAACTTACAGATAAATTTTAATACATACATGCTTACATAAAAACACATATCATAAAAATTTACTCTGACAATGAACAAAAGTTAGACATTGGCATTCTGTCAGTTGTGGTAATAATTCACTTTGTGGAAGGTTCTAGATCATCTGACTTATTCCTGGAAATGGGGATGGTGATTCTAGTCAGGAAAAATAGTGAGAATTGTCTGTGTGGTACTTTTCTTTCTTCATATATTTTGCAGTAATATCTAACTGCTTTCCAAATCTATTGAGTTTAGCAAAGCTATCAGCTTTTGGGTCCATGTTTTCAAGCATCTGAAGCCCTGATTTAGGTTAGAAACAACTCCAGCTAATCCTTTCACTAAAAAATTTTGATAACTTCTCATTACTTCTTCAGAATTTCTTTCCTCTTAAAAATTCATTAAGTGCTGATTTGTCAATTCCTCTTCTTTGTGATCTATGAGCTGTTCCACATGGGTGATATCAAGTCTAAATTCAGCATTCCCACCGTATGGACAATTTTTTCACTGATCTTTTCCATCATATTATCCTGAACAAATATTTGGAGTGCGTTCACGCAACTCAGCAGTTTTTCCATATCCCATGTGTGCTTTTTCCTGTAACTTCTTCCCAGGAAGATGCAATGTTCCGGACACAGTGACAGTCATAAGTGCTGTTTTTCATTACTTGAATACGTTGCACACTGGGGACTCCGTGTATTCACAGAATTGTGCAACCATAATCACAATAATTTTTAGAGCCTTTTTATCACTTCCAAAAAAAAAAAAAATCTCTTACCCTTTATCTATTTACTAACCAACTACTCTATCCACCCCACCCTTACCCCAGCCCTAAAAAACCACTAATCTACCTTCTGGCTTCATACATTTGTCTATTCTAGGTATTTCATATAAGTGGAAACCTGTAATATGTGGGTTTTTTTGACCAATTTCTTTCTCTTAACATAATATTTTCAACAGTCATCCAAGTTGTAGTCTTTGTCAGTATGTTATTCCTTTGTGTGGCCAAATAACATTCCTCTGTATGGATATAGGTGGAGCCCTGGTGGCACAGTGGTTAAGCATTTGACTGCTATCCAAAAGGTTGGCAGTTCAGATTTACCAGCCATTCCTTGGAAATTCTATGGGGCAGTTCTACTCTGTCCTATAGTGTCACTATGAGTTGGAATTGACTCGATCGAATTGACTCTTGGGTACATGGATATAGGGCATTGGTGGTTCAGTGGTACAGCACCTTCCATGACAGATACCTGGATCTGATTCCAAGCCAATGTATCTCAAGTGAAGTAACAACCCACCTGTCATTGGAAGCCTGTGTATAACTAGGTGCTGAACAGGTTTCAGTGGAGTGGAAGAAAGAAAGGAAAATAGGAGGGATACAGGGAGGGAGAGAGGGAAGGAAGAAAGGAAAGAAGGATGCAAGGAAGGAAGGAGGAAAGGAGGGATGGAGACAGGGAAGAAGAAAAGAAGAAAGGAAGATAGAGAGGGAAGGAGAGAGAGAAGGAGGGACGGAGGGTGGAAGGAAGGAAAGAGGGAAGGGAAGGAGGAAGGAAGGAAAGGAAGGAGGGAAGAATGCAGGGAGGAAGGAAGAGAGGGAGGAAGGAAGGCAGGGAGGAAGGAAGATATAGAAAGGAGGGAGGAATAGAAGGAAGGAAGGGAGGAAGAGAGGGAGGGAGAAATCAAGAAATGAAAGATAATGAAACCATGGTTGGCTTTCAAATAATTTTGTTGAGTTATAGAAGCAAGGCAAAGAAACATACACACTGGCATTATTTCATTTATACAAAACTTTAGAAAATAGAAGCTAATCTATTAGCTTGGTGTGGGAGGACAAAGTGAGGCAGCAGGAATGTCTTCCAAAAAAATCACAAAGAATTACTTTGAGGTGATAGATCTATTGATTATGTTAAATTTTTGATGACTTCGTGGATGTATATGTTTGTCAAAACTTGTCAAATTGGATCATTTTTATACATGCATAAAACCTGGTGGCTTAGTGGTTAAGAGCTTGGCTGCTAAGCAAAAAGTTGGCAGTTCGAATCCACCAGGTGCTTCTTGGAAACCCTATGGGGCAGTTCTACTCCGTCCTTTAGGGTCACTATGAGTGAGAATCAACTTGATGGCAACGGGTCTGGTTTTATATACATGTGGCATATTTTTTTCCCACTTATATCTCAATGCAGCTGCTAAAAGCTATGTGTTCCATTTGTTGCCCTACTTTGCCTCCTCCCTCTGGTCTTTGACTGACTAGCTAAAGGCTAGAAAAAATCTTAGGGTATTCTTCTGGACTGAGGGCTTTTAAATACAGTCTGTGCCATCAGGACCTGATTTTTCTGGGAAATTGGAATGAGTGGTTGGATTCAGTGATGAAATTTAAGATATACTTTGCTTCAATTCAGTAAGACAGGTGATATATGTTAATTATAGGGCAAATATAACTATATCTTTCATATTGACTTTTTATGGAGAGAATGGAACATAAATGAATCAATTAAAACTTTAAAATTATTTTCATCTCAACTTTTGATGTAATGTAGTTTAACAAATTTATATAATATCTAAAAGACAACTTGATTTCTTATAAAGCAATTGTTTATGAGGTGATTTCATCCTTAACTGAAACATAAGATTCAGGGCCTGGTCATATTATACATGTTCAGGAATTTTCTATATGTCTACAAAAATTCAAAGAAAATAAATGAATAATAAATGAAGTCAGATTTGATTAAATTTGACATTCTAAACTGAAAATTATGAGTTGTTTATGAGTTTAGAAAATATCTACTTCTATTTTCCAAATTGTAAGGCTGTTTGACTATTATAATTCATTGAAATAAATGAAAGATATTAGTATTTACATACATATATGTAATGATATATATGCATATATATATATAAAATAGAAAAGTTGAATAATAAGAGAAGCACACATACACATATGTACATATATATAATGGATGAATAATATGTTAATTTCATTATGATACCCAATGCATTGAGCAATAAACTCATCGCCATGCAAACAAATAGTAAAATGATAGGAAGCACAGAAATCACATTATAGGCACAGATAAACCTCTATCACATCTTAGAAAAAAATTAAAAATGTGCTTCCATACAGCCTTGATCAATTAACCCATTCAAACATCCCAAGATCTAGGTACTTTAGTTGTACTTGTTTATTAATAAGAAAATTAAGAGAAAGACCTTAAGAACATACTGGTAATAAGTGATGACAAAGAATTTGAAATGTCAATCTTTTTAGGCTTCAAATCCTGCACTTTTCCATTATTCTATAAATATTTTACAAAACACAGTCAAGGCTTAATTTTCTACACAAATTACAAACATCAGAGCCATCAGCTCATACATCACAATTTTCTGTTATACTGTAGCTTGTATAATTTTTATTTACATAAAATCTTCATAATGGTAAATTAGCAAGAGAATATCATTTTTACATTACAAAACTTTGTGATAATTATTGTTCTGTTCATTTTATAAAGCTAAATTGACTGCTATTGCTGAATCTTCTCGCCCCAGGCATCATTTTTTCCTTCATTTCTGACCTCTACAGAATTGGTAAAGAATCTATGTATCATATTTAGATGTGAAATGAATGAAATTCTGTCTAATGCTCACGTCTAGGCATTCAGAATTAGTGAGAGAAAGCTGCCAGGTATCCTAACATGCTCTCGTTTTTCTAGCTCTGAAGACAGTCTCCTTTCCTCCACAGATTTTTCACAGCTCCTGTTTAAATTAGTTGAATGTGAGTCAGTCATATTCAGGTTCATCTGAACATACGAAATGACCAAATTAAAGCATTTTCTCCATAGACTAACAAGAAGCTGACAAAAAATGAATGTTGGCAAATCACAAAACTCTAGGTGACTGTAATCTACTTGTGAGAAGAAATCTAAAAAGGTAAACACGGAAAGCTGGGAGGGAGGAAAAAAAAAAAAGGAAGCTTGTTTTAGAAACTATGGAGATTTTGATCTAGGAGTGTTTTTGCCATAACTCTACTCTTTACTGAAATCATGTACTAAAAGATATTAAGCATCGCCGACTGTATTCTCTGTTTATTTGAATTAATGAATTCCAGTATAACTTATTCTACAGCTTTAATGATTTAAACTTGTAGTTTTTCTGACTCGTTCACATAGAGCTATTTACCATTTCAGAAGTAACTATCAATCAAATGGTCATTTAGTCTTTACCCTATTGACATGATCCCTATCTCAGTGTTGTTGGCTATGCAGTTCTCCAACTTTTCAACATATAGGTTTCCCAGATCCCCTAGCTTATAAATGGTTTTGTCAACTTTCTTGCCCTTTCTAATTTTTTTTTTCTCTGTATTTTTCCTCTAGGTATTATGCAACATCTAGGACTTCAGATTATGCTTTCTGTGGAGCAGAGAAACAGCTATGATCTATATAGCTCAGAGGAAGGAATATTGCTGCCACAAAGTTAAGGAGACAAATGAAGACAGGATAGATCATGCAGCTACAAGAAGAATGGTACCTTTACAGAACAAGCCTAGACAAATGAGATGACCACCGTTACAGAGGACCAGAGGAGAAGGGCATGGAACTTCCCCCTAGGTAATGCAATGTTACAGTGTGTGTGTGCGTGTGTGCACGTCCGTGCATGTGTACGCACGTGTATGTGTGTGAGGGTGTGTGTGTGTATGTGTGTGAGTGAGAGAGAGAGAGAGAAGAGGTGCAAGAGAGAGAGGAAAATCGAGATAGGTAGGTGAATAGAAAGACAGACATTTAGACAGATTGGCTATAATCAGATTTCTATTAGTGTTTCTTATGACTAATTAGCTTCAATAAACATGATTTCATCACTTAGTGAATTATATTGGAAAGAATAACAGTAAGTGCCTTTCTGAGGTAATTAAATGCCTCAACCCATCAGAGTGGCCCTGTTAAGATGATTTGCATGGGGAGGCGTGGGGGCGTGGAGTATGGCAGGTTGGAAAACTCAGTATTGTTTTTGTGTTTGTGCTTCTTATTGGAATAAAATGGACAGTTTTTTTCCTCCAAAGATGGACAAGCCAAATAACTCCCTTTTTATAGTACTCTCAAACTGTGGCAATAACTACTGCTAGAGAATGTCTTCTTGGTTCATAAAAGATATGATTAACCTGAGGAAATCCACAGTGAGTTGTGTTTAAGTGTGCTGGGTCATCTGTGTGGCCTTTCATTTTCAACTAAAGGAATGCCACAGATTAAATCAGAGGAACATATTAATAAATTATGTATAGTTTCTAATCAGGCAGAGTGATATACTTATTTTTATGGCATTCTTGAATTTTTAAAGAATAAAAGAAAGTGAATCTACAGCTTAAATGTGTAGCAAAATAGATAGACAACAATACACAGTCCCTAAAAGATTCTGCCATGGTGTTTTATCTATTTAATTAACAACATGGGAAATTAGAACATCAAGTCATTTTCCACCTATTGCTATTTTCAAAATACAGTACAATCTTATGTAACACTAAATGACCCTAAATAATTTCCAGTTGCTTTATAAAATTAAGGGAGCCCTGGTGGCACAGTGGCTAAGCACTCAGCTGCTAACTGAAAGGTAGTTGGTTCAAACCCACCAACCAATTTGTGGGAGAAAGATGTGGCAGTCTACTTTCTTAAAGATTTACATTGTTGGAAATCCTATGGGGCAGTTCTACTCTGTCCTATAGGGTTGCTTTGAGTTGGAATCAACTCGACAGTAACAGGATGTTTATAAAATTATTTTCAGTGAAAAAAAAATGTCACACCTGGAGTTCATATTATAGGAGCAACAGGAAAAATAGGTCAGGATTCATCTGAACATATTCAATTTGTTTTGTTAATCAATTTTTATTTTATTTTTTGCTAATGAGAACATTGGTAAAAGAGCCTTAAATATTCAGAAGAAATGATGCTATTAAATGAAAATAAAAACTAAAAATCATTACTGTTGAGTCATCTCTGGCTTCTGACCCACGGGTATCAGAGTAGAACTGCACTCCGTTGAGTTTTCAATAGCTGATTTCTCAGAAGCAGATTGCCAGGCCTTTCTCTCTTTCGTTTAGCAGCCAAGTGTGTTAAGTGTTTGTACCACCCTGGGGCTTCAAATGAAAAACGGATGGGATGATATTTATAGTTCCTTCCCAATGTGTATTTTTAAAGGTCTCTGATCATTCTAGCAATTCTGAAATGGAAAAACATCTGTAAAGCTTAAGAAAAGTAAAACTATAGAATTATAGAGAATTAACAGTATGGTCATTGTTCAGAAATATTTCTCCGATCAATTTTCCATCTTCCTCAAGGAGATGTTACCAAAGACATATTAGCTAAAATGAGTAGCTTTTTAATACTGGATCATGTTATAATCTAGGGGGGCTTACAAGTGGGAGAAGCGAAGAAATTTCCTTTGTGGAATGTTACCCATCAACTATAAAGTTTGCTTTTTCTTCCTATGATACCCTAGTCTCATGACAGATATAATTTACATACATTTGACCCTAGATTACATGATCACAGACGCCATGTTTGTTGTCTTCTTCATTTACATTCCCCAGCATCTATCAGAGAACTTGGTACATAATAGGCACAGATAAGTTATGAATAAATAATTGAATGAATGAATAGATCTAAAGACACCTTGACTTATAGTCATGATCGTCAGGGCAGATTAACCAGCAAGCAAGGTACACATGGGCTTACTTGTGTTTACTTACTAATCTATAGTGAGCAATTTTATATGGGTTTCACTACAATTTGTCCTCAACATAAATAAATCCTAGGATAATGCGTCCTAGGAAAAGTGTCATTTTTGATTTACATTTATTTTGGGGTTGTCCTGGAAATTTCCTGGTTGTTTTATTAAAGTCTAGGGGTCTTTATCCAGGTATAAACATAGTTCTAAAGGAGATTAACATCTGATGGTGTTAGATGCAAACTTCTGTCACTTTGAAAGACCCTAAATATTTCCAGGTGACTTTTAAGAGGTATTCAATGAAAGAGCTTCAGAGGTATACTTCTTAGGGCAAATGTTTAGAGTATGTGAATAAAATGCCACAGGAAGATAAGTGATTTATATATATTTACTCTTAATCGTTTTCACCATATTTATCTTCCAACAAAAAGAGTCAAAATCTACTGTGAATTTTGAAATAGTATAAAGCCCGCATACCAAAATATTCTACAGGATAAATTTAAAGTGAGTACTCAGTTATATTAGGCAGACAAACACCTTATTTAAATGTGTATGTTTGTGTGTGTGTAATATATTTAAGCTTCCAGCTAATTCCTTTATGTGGTTCAAAAAGTGAATACCTGACTTTTAAATTATACATTGTTCGCTTACAGATACACCTAGTAACTATTTAGATTTTGGAACTGATTTGAAATTTATTAGAGACTAACTCTCCTGTTATAAAAGGTCTAGAGATACTGGATGAAGAGCACCTGAAAGAGAAGAACTGAGGTCTAGTCATCTATGTGTCCCTAAAAGGAGCCCCTCACAGTGCCTTACTCACTGTAAATACTTCCTATACAATTAGGCAATGAATGTCCAGTTGTATTTTTTTGCTTTTCTTTTAAAATTCAGGTGTATTAGAAGTGCAGAAGGAAACAACAGTATACCAAAGAAGACAAAATGTTTTCTCATATGTTGTTGGGGACTGCCATTGACCTCAAATCTTATTTGTCCCTCTGCAAAGAAATTCATTGATTACAGTCTGCTACCTGCTCCACCATTTATTTTTATTTTTTTTAGTCCTTGGCTTCCCTCACAGTCACCACTGTAGTCTGCAAATATCTGGCCCATATAGTTCTTAATTTAAACATCCTTAATATTTTATTTCTACTACTGAAACCTCTTGCATCCAAACCCCAGCTTTTTATCCCAATCATCTTTTTTTTTTTTTTTTTTTAATATTTACTCCTACTAGAGTAACAAATACAATAAACTAGTTTATTAAAGTGTGTTCCTTTGGGGGAGAAGGATGCATGACCAATAGTTAGAATGAGGTGGCAACCAAAGAAAGATGCTCAAGATTCAGAAAACAACTAGAAAATAGATTATAGGTCTATATCTCTCTTCTGTCTAGATTTTACCTTTACTTTGTATGTCTTTACTTTGTTCAGTCATTGTGTATGGTGCACATTCTCCTAGACCTACGTGGTGGAATGTGAAAAGTTGAAGTTGGAAAACTCTAGAAAAGTTCTGTGATTATACTGTAGACACTCAGCAATGAGTTTAAAGCAAAGAGACTTGAGTTTCAGGAAATGAATTGTTCACACCACTGAATTCCCCCAGGCACTTTAATACTCGAAATTTGATACAGTTTAAGGAATTCATAATTAAAGCCAAGCTCTTGGAACTGTAGATGAAAACTATTTTCCTACCAAGTCAAATGCCATTTTGACCTTACATTTAAATATATATAGACATACATATATATAAGATATAATTAAAATATAATGACAAACAAAAGTCTTATTCTTTTTCAGATTATTGACATCTGATAACTGAACAGATTTTTGGACTTTTTTTAAAAATTCGTAGTCTAATTTTATGTTTTCAATTTCATTATTATTTATAAATAGCTAGAATCTTACAAAAAATACAGTTTGCATAACTACTTGTCTCTCTTATTTAGCTCTCAAGCATATCTGAAGCATAGTATCTTGGGTTCTTAACAATGTTTGTTGGTAGACAGATCAGAGCAGGATTTAGATGAACCCTATAAGATTGGTAAGTATTATTTCTATGCTCCTGTTGTGTAGTTATTGAAAGACTTAAATATATTGATGTTAGAGATTTTCATCATCCTGAAATCTAAATCATAGGTGATATAAAATTAATACTAAACCAGTGTCTTAGTTATCTAGTGCTGCTATAACAGAAATACTACAGATGGAAAGCTTCAACAAAGAGAAATTTATTTTCTCACAGCCCGGTAGGCTAGAAGTCTAAAATTAGGGAGTCGGCTCCAGGGGAAGGCTTTCTTTCTCTGTCAGCTCTGGAGGAAGGTCTTTCTCCTCAATCTTCCCCTGGACTAGGAGCTTCTTGGCACAGGAACCCCACGTCTAAAGGATATGCTCTGCTCCCAGTACTACTTTCTTTCTTGGTGGTATGAGGTCCCCAACTCTCTGCTTGCTTCCTTTTCCTTTTATCTCTTGTCAGATAAAAGGCGGTGCAGGCCACACCCCAGGGAACCTTCCTTTACCTTGGATCAGAGATGTGACCTTAGTAAGGGTGTTACAATCCCACCCTAACCCTGTTAACATAAAATTACAATCATGAAGTGGAGGACAACCACACAATTTGGCCTAACCAAGTTGATACATATTTTTGGGGGACACAATTCAATCTATGACAACTGAGAAGTAGTAAACTTTGATACTGATCCTGGCTTCACTACAAACTGGAAGCACAATATTGACTTTGGATCATCTTTAGAATCTTAAGAACATTATTTAACTTTCTCATGACCTTTTCATATTTAGAATAAGGTAGTTGTATAATATATAAATTATTTTTAAATATTTAAATTATTGTTATAGCTAGTAATCAGTTTGTGGGTGTGGAAGCTGTTTTGAAATTGTGACTGCATAAAGGCTGGAAGAGTTTTAAAGTGCCTAGCAAAAAAAGCCTAGATTATCTGGAAGAGACTGTAGGCGGAATTATGGACATGAAAGACAATTCTGGTGAGGACTCTAGGAATTGAGGAGAGATTTTACATTGGAGAGGACACAGACAGCTTGAAGCAGCAGCAAAGAACCAACAGCAGCAAAGAACTGGCAGCATCAGAGAACCAGAAGCAGCAGAGAACCGGCTGCAGCAGAACCAGGAGACCAGCTCCAGACAGTGCTGGAGCTGACCAGGAAGCGAGAGCCGAGTGTCTTCGTACGGAAGGCTACTTGGTGGAGTGGATGCTTCCAGACACTTATTGGTGGAGCGAGGCTTGCTGATCCACGCAGCAAGAAAGCTGTCCCTTCTGACCAGAGTTTACTGGTGGAGTAGGGTGACTCCAGCACTTACCTGTGGAGCTGAAGGGTTTTGGAACACTTGTCCCAGCAGGGCAGAAGTGGGTAGTAAGGTCTGAGGAGCCGAGAGGCCAGGAAGCTTGGAAGCAGAAGCTGAAGAGACAAGGAGCACAGGAGGCAGAGCTGTCTCAGTCTCAAAGGAGAGAAGCAAGCAGAGAGGCCAGGGGAACTCATACTACCAAGAAACAAGAGCCAGGAGAATAACACCTTCTTTGAACCCAGGGT
Source organism: Loxodonta africana (assembly GCF_030014295.1). Taxonomy (NCBI): domain Eukaryota; kingdom Metazoa; phylum Chordata; class Mammalia; order Proboscidea; family Elephantidae; genus Loxodonta; species Loxodonta africana. The sequence goes on along the minus strand of NC_087344.1, from coordinate 172,420,321 downwards.
CCCTGTGCTGAGAAGCTCCTCTATCAGGGAAGATTGATGACAAGAACCTTCCTCCAGAGCCAACAAGAGAGAGAAAGCCTTCCCCTGTAGCTGGTACCTTGAACTTGTACTTCTAGCTTCCTAGACTGTGAGAGAATAAGCTTCTTTTTGTTAAAGCCATCCAGTGGTATTCCTGTTATAGTAGCAGTAGATACCTAAGACAGTGGATAGCCTCAAATTTTAAGATTTCAAGTTTATGCTTAATAGCATCTCCATATAGTCAACCTTCTGTACACAACTTCTTAATTTTTAATTTTAAATTCTGAATTTTTACAGACAAAATTGGCTAATAATTCTAGTCTGGAAACCATTCTTTGATCTTTGCTCTCAAAGAAGTAACTTTCCAGTCTTTAATGCCTTTCTTCTCAACTGGAAGGATTTGTTTGGCTTAGAGTGGCTTACTACAGGGGTCAGAGTTAGCTAAAGAAGTTTAAGGTCAAGACTCAGAAGTTTAGATTAATTTAAGCTTGACTTTGACCACATGCTGTTTTAGTATTATAATTGTCTGAAATTGTTTCAGCAAAGTAGGAATGGTAAAGGTGAACAGGGTTGAAAATTCACGTTCTACAACAGAAACGTGATTTCCTTATTTTATATCAAACCCAAAACCCAAACCCATTGCCATTGAGTTGATTCCAACTCACAGCAACCCTACAGGACAGGGTAGAGCTGCCCCAAAGCCTGGTGGATTTGAACTGTCAACATTTTGGTTAGCAGCCATAGCTCTTAAACACTATGCCACCAGGGTTTCCTTATTTTATATAAGATGGTAAAATGAGAAAAATTTGGTACTAAAAGAGAAAAAAAGTGCATTACAATTTTGCACTTGAAATCTTCTGGGTATTGCACATACATGCTGTTTCTTCAGTGACTATATTTCTGTATTCTTACCATGTCACTTGCTCTACACATTAACTTCATTGTCTGGTGGAAACTTTGAACAACATAAAGGTGAAGCTCAAAATTTAAGTTCTCAGTAGAAGTTGACTAAGGATTCTGTCAATACTAGACATATGAGTCAGAATTGACTCGATGGTGAGGGTTTTTCTTTTTTGACTTTATTTATATCTATATACTCACTCTTTGCCTTTATGTAGAAGCATTTGGCATACTTAGTGGGGAATTAGGAGTACAACAGAGTCAACTTTTTGTATAATAGACTATCGATTTATTAATTTTATGTTGGAAATTTTTTAGTTGAAATAAACGCAAACACCAAACCCATTACTGTCGAGTCAATCCCAACTCATAGCCACACTATAGGGCAAAGTGGAGCTGCCCCATAGGATTTCCAAGGCTGTAATCTTTACCAAAGCAGACTGCCACATCTTCCTCCCGCAGAGCAGCTGGTGGATTCAAACTGCTGACCTTTTGATTAGCAGCCAAGTGCTTTAAAATCACTGTGCCACCAGGATTCCTTAATTGGCACAAAGATGATACCAGTTGCTAATATTTCAATAAGTCCATGAATGTGCGTGTGTATATATGTACATATATGTATGTTTTATATGTGTATACATATATTAACCATATGAATAAACATAAACATACATGTACTTACACAAAATATTTAATTTTCAAGATTTCCTGGAATTAAATCCTTTATATTTGGGAGACACAGTGCAAGTAGATACTCTGCTAACGTCTCACAAAAAACACTAAATTACTACCTATGTTTTTTTTTGTTCTTACTAAACTAAGTATTTGTCTTCTGATAAATTACTCTAGAGAGTCCATTTAACACTGGTTTTTAAGTAAAAAGATAAAAAGTGGAAAAGTATGTCAGATTGCACTTTTATGTTATATAGGATGATTTTTATCCTAACTTAAAAGTAAGCATTTTTTTAGGTTATCCTTGGGCAGCAAGGTCTATCACGAAGCTACATTTTTTTTCTTTCCTTTTAAAATGGTGACAAAAATTCTTGATTATATCATTTCTCATATAATCACTTATGTTGTGTGTATATCACTTACCAGTATGTAATGTGTATCCCAAAAGTCTGTTAAAGTCTGTATAACATATTAAAGACTATAATAATGAGTGAAAACTTTTAATTATGGACATGCAATTCTACTTTACCTTGATTCATGATGCTGTAAGGATTAGTGAACAAGGACACATTTAATAATTGTTTTGCTACAAGCAAGTGGATTGTAGATGGAGTTTAGAAGAGGATCATGGAGGGTTAACTTGATAATATAAACAGCCAAATTGCTTTTAAAGTGTCCGAATAATGGATTTTAACACATCTGGTTGAGAATTTAGTTGAGATGCTTTTTTAGACAGGTATCTAATATACACCAACGTAAAAATTAATGAGAGGGGACTCAGCTAAAAATAAATATAAAATCAGAAAGTAATAAAAATACACAGAAAGCACACATTCTAACTATTTGGGAGAAGAATAGAACGTATCAGTAATACAATGTAACTCTGGGTCCAAAATGCTCATAGACTGTAACTTTCTAAATCGTGTATATACCCGAATGATATGGAGATTGGAAACAGGGGCATGAGACATGGCTGGGGTAGAGAGGAAATCCTTTTTTTTTTTTTTTAATTTGAAGGAAAATTTATAAAATTTGAAATAAAAAGCATAAACACATAAACAATTTAATATGTTGGTTATATTAACCAATCTGTATGCACACATGTATTTTACTATGGATGTGTGTGACTTCAAATTAACTGTATTGACAAAGTTTTATTATTTCATCTACATTATTTCTTATTTCATATTATTGCTTTTATATTATTTATATTGTTATATTTGTTCATACAAATCTATTTCTTATGAAAGTATGCCTTTTATTATCATATACTTTTTTCTTTACCCTAAATATTTTAACATCAAACTCATTTGTCGTGATAAAAATATTGCCTCTTCAATTATATTTTTATTTACACTTGCTTGACATATTCTTGGTGAGCAATTTATATTAGTATTTTGTCATATTTTTACATTTTAAATTTTAACTTAAATTTTTTATTTACTTAAAGTTCATCAATATACATGTATTTATAATTTTAATAATAATTTTCTTAATTCACAATTCTAGTTCAATCTTGACCTTCAAGTGTCAATAATTAATTTTTTTAATTATTAGACAGTATTATTCTGTTTTATACAAGAACTGTTTGTTTAGAACTGTTCCTATCCCTTAGAACTATTCCTCCCTTGCCCTCATACCTTCCTCAGGTATCATTTTTCTTTGTTGTGAAGTACAACCATCAAAAGGTCCTTCCATGCGGGATTTGGTGGTAAAAACTTTCAATTTTTAGTTGTTCAAAAAAAATTTTTTAACTACTGCATTTGGAACATAGTTACACAAGAAAGCCAATTTTAGATTGACAATTATAATTTAAACATATTACTTTACTGTCTTCTAGAGTGTATTATTACTGTTGAGAAATCCATCATCTAATTATTCTTGTCTTTTTTGTGGTTAAATTATATTGTACCATTTTTCTTTCTTTCACCAATTTGGAAAGCACATACTCTGTCTATTTAATTAATTGTCAACCTAGAATTTACATCAAGCACATGTAACATTTTTTTTTAATAACTTTTATTAAGCTTCAAGTGAACGTTTACAAATCCAATCAGTCTATCACATATAAGTTTACATATATCTCACTCCCTACTCCCACTTGCTCTCCCCCTCTTGAGTCAGCCCTTTCAGTCTCTCCTTTCTTGACAATTTTGCCGGCTTCCCTCTCTCTCTATCCTCCCATCCCTCCTCCAGACAAGAGTTGCCAACACAATCTCAAGTGTCCACCTGATATAATTAGCTCACTCTTCATCAGCGTCTCTCTCCCACCCGCTGACCAGTCCCTTTCATCTCTGATGAGTTGTCTTCGGGGATAGTTCCTGTCCTGTGTCAACTGAAGGTCTGGGGAGCATGACCGCCGGGATTCCTCCAGTCTCAGTCAGACCATTAAGTTTGGTCTTTTTATGAGAATTTGGGGTCTGTATCCCACTGATCTCCTGCTCCCTCAGGGGTCCTCTGCTGTGCTCCCTGTCAGGGCAGTCATCGATTGTGGCCGGGCACCAACTAGTTCTTCTGGTCTCAGGATGATGTAGGTCACTTGTTCATGTGGCCCTTTCTGTCTCTTGGGCTCTCAGTTGTCGTGTGGCCTTGGTGTTCTTCATTTTCCTTTGCTCCAGGTGGGTTGAGACCAATTGCTGCATCTTAGATGGCCGCTTGTTAGCATTTAAGACCCCAGATGCCACATTTCAAAGTGGGATACAGAATGATTTCATAATAGAATTATTTTGCCAATTGACTTAGAAGTCCCCGCAAACCATGTTCCCCAGACCCCCGCACTTGCTCCGCTGACCTTTGAAGCATTCATTTTATCCCGGAAACTTCTTTGCTTTTGGTCCAGTCCAATTGAGCTGACCTTCCATGTATTGAGTGTTGTCTTTCCCTTCACCTAAAGCAGTTCTTATCTACTGATTAATCAATAAAAAACCCTCTCCCACCCTCCCTCCCTCCCCCCCTCGTAACCACAAAAGTATGTGTTCTTCTCAGGTTTACTATTTCTCAAGATCTTATAATAGTGGTCTTACACAATATTTGTCCTTTTGCAACTGACTAATTTCACTCAGCATAATACCTTCCAGGTTCCTCCATGTTATGAAATGTTTCAGAGATTCGTCACTGTTCTTTATCGATGCATAGTATTCCATTGTGTGAATATACCACAATTTATTTACCCATTCATCCGTTGATGGACACCTTGGTTGCTTCCAACTTTTTGCTATTGTAAACAGAGCTGCAATAAACATGGGTGTGCATATATCTGTTTGTATGAAGGCTCTTGTATCTCTAGGGTATATTCCTAGGAGTGGGATTTCTGGGTTGTATGGTAGTTCTATTTCTAACTGTTTAAGATAACGCCAGATGGATTTCAAAGTGGTTGTACCATTTTACATTCCCACCAGCAGTGTATGAGACTTCCAATCTCTCCGCAGCCTCTCCAACATTTATTATTTTGTGTTTTTTGGATTAATGCCAGCCTTGCTGGTGTGAGATGGAATCTCATCGTAGTTTTAATTTGCATTTCTCTAATGGCTAATGATCGAGAGCATTTTCTCATGTATCTGTTGGCTGCCTGAATATCTTCTTTAGTGAAATGTGTGTTCATATCCTTTGCCCACTTCTTGATTGGGTTGTTTGTCTTTTTGTGGTTGAGTTTTGACAGAATCATGTAGATTTTAGAGATCAGGTGCTGGTCTGAGATGTCATAGCTGAAAATTCTTTCCCAGTCTGTAGGTGGTCTTTTTACTCTTTTGGAGAAGTCTTTAGATGAGCACAGGTGTTTGATTTTTAGGAGCTCCCAGTTATCGGGTTTCTCTTCATCATTTTTGGTAATGTTTTGTATTCTGTTTATACCTTGTATTAGGGCTCCTAGGGTTGTCCCAATTGTTTCTTCCATGATCTTTATCGTTTTAGTCTTTATGTTTAGGTCTTTGATCCACTTGGAGTTAGTTTTTGTGCATGGTGTGAGGTATGGGTCCTGTTTCATTTTTTTGCAAATGGATATCCGGTTATGCCAGCACCATTTGTTAAAAAGGCTATCTTTTCCCCAGTTAATTGACACTGGTCCTTTGTCAAATATCAGCTGCTCATACGTGGATGGATCTATGTCTGGGTTCTCAATTCTGTTCCATTGGTCTATGTGCCTGTTGTTGTACCAATACCAGGCTGTTTTGACTACTGTGGCTGTATAATAGGTTCTGAAGTCAGGTAAGGTGAGGCCTCCCACTTTCTTCTTCTTTTTCAGTAGTGCTTTGCTTATCCGGGGCTTCTTTCCCTTCCATATGAAATTGGTGATTTGTTTCTCTATCCCCTTAAAATATGACATTGGAATTTGGATCGGAAGTGCGTTAAATGCATAGATGGCTTTTGGTAGAATAGACATTTTTACTATGTTAAGTCTTCCTATCCATGAGCAGGGTATGTTTTTCAACTTAAGTATGTCCTTTTGAATTTCTTGTAGTAGAGCTTTGTAGTTTTCTTTGTATAGGTCTTTTACATCCTTGGTAAGATTTATTCCTAAGTATCTTATCTTCTTGGGGGCTACTGTGAATGGTATTGATTTGGTTATTTCCTCTTCGGTGTTCTTTTTGTTGATGTAGAGGAATCCAAGTGATTTTTGTCTGTTTATTTTATAACCTGAGACTCTGCCAAACTCTTCTATTAGTTTCAGTAGTTTTCTGGAGGATTCCTTAGGGTTTTCTGTGTATATAATCATGTCATCTGCAAATAGTGATAACTTTACTTCTTCCTTGCCAATCTGGATACCTTTTATTTCTTTGTCTAGCCTAATTGCCCTGGCTAGGACTTCCAACACGATGTTGAATAAGAGCGGTGATAAAGGGCATCCTTGTCTGGTTCCCGTTCTCAAGGGAAATGCTTTCAGGTTCTCTCCATTTAGAGTGATATTGGCTGTTGGCTTTGCATAGATGCCCTTTATTCTGTTGAGGAATTTTCCTTCAATTCCTATTTTGGTAAGAGTTTTTATCATGAATGGGTGTTGGACTTTGTCAAATGCCTTTTCTGCATCAATTGATAAGATCATGTGGTTTTTGTCTTTTGTTTTATTTATGTGATGGATTACATTAATGGTTTTTCTGATATTAAACCAGCCTTGCATACCTGGTATAAATCCCACTTGATCAGGGTGAATTATTTTTTTGATGTGTTGTTGGATTCTATTGGCTAGAATTTTGTTGAGGATTTTTGCATCAATGTTCATGAGGGATATAGGTCTATAATTTTCTTTTTTTGTAATGTCTTTACCTGGTTTTGGTATCAGGGAGATGGTGGCTTCATAGAATGAGTTGGGTAGTATTCTGTCATTTTCTATGCTTTGGAATACCTTCAGTAGTAGTGGTGTTAACTCTTCTCTGAAAGTTTGGTAGAACTCTGCAGTGAAGCCGTCCGGGCCAGGGCTTTTTTTTGTTGGGAGTTTTTTGATTACCGTTTCAATCTCTTTTTTTGTTATGGGTCTATTTAGTTGTTCTACTTCTGATTGTGTTAGTTTAGGTAGGTAGTGTTTTTCCAGGAATTCATCCATTTCTTCTAGGTTTTCAAATTTGTTAGAGTACAATTTTTCATAATAATCTGAAATGATTCTTTTAATTTCATTTGTTTCTGTTGTGATGTGGTCCTTCTCATTTCTTATTCGGGTTATTTGTTTCCTTTCCTGTATTTCTTTAGTCAGTCTAGCCAATGGTTTATCAAATTTGTTAATTTTTTCAAAGAAGCAGCTTTTGGCTTTGTTAATTCTTTCAATTGTTTTTCTGTTCTCTAATTCATTTAGTTCAGCTCTAATTTTTATGATTTGTTTTCTTCTGGTGCCTGATGGATTCTTTTGTTGCTCAGTTTCTGTTTGTTCAAGTTGTAGGGACAGTTCTCTGATTTTGGCTCTTTCTTCTTTTTGTATGTGTGCATTTATTGATATAAATTGGCCTCTGAGCACTGCTTTTGCTGTGTCCCAGAGATTTTGATAGGAAGTATTTTCATTCTCGTTGCTTTCTATGAATTTCCTTATTCCCTCCTTGATGTCTTCTATAACCCAGTCTTTTTTCAGGAGGGTATTGTTCATTTTCCAAGTATTTGATTTCTTTTACCTAGTTTTTCTGTTATTGATCTCTAGTTTTATTGCCTTGTGGTCTGAGAAGATGCTTTGTAATATTTCGATGTTTTGGACTTTGCAAAGGTTTGTTTTATGACCTAATATGTGGTCTATTCTAGAGAATGTTCCATGTGCGCTAGAAAAAAAAGTATATTTTGCAGCAGTTGGGTGGAGAGTTCTGTATAAGTCAATGAGGTCAAGTTGGTTGATTGTTGTAATTAGATATTCCGTGTCTCTGTTGAGCTTCTTACTGGATGTCCTGTCCTTCTCCAAAAGTGGTGTGTTGAAGTCTCCTACTATAATTGTGGAGGTATCTAACTCGTTTTTCAATTCTGTTAAAATTTGATTTATGTATCTTGCAGCCCTGTCATTGGGTGCATAAATATTTAATATGGTTATGTCTTCCTGATCAATTGTCCCTTTTATCATTATATAGTGTCCTTCTTTATCCTTTGTGGTGGATTTAAGTCTAAAGTCTATTTTGTCAGAAATTAATATTGCTACTCCTCTTCTTTTTTGCTTATTGTTTGCTTGATATACTTTTTTCCATCCTTTGAGTTTTAGTTTGTTTGTGTCTCTAAGTCTAAGGTGTGTCTCTTGTAGGCAGCATATAGATGGATCGTGTTTCTTTATCCAGTCTGTGACTCTCTGTCTCTTTATTGGTGCATCTAGTCCATTTACATTCAGGGTAATTATAGATAAATAAGTTTCTAGTGCTGTCATTTTGATGCCTTTTTATGTGTGTTGTTGACAATTTCATTTTTCCACATCCTTTTTTGTGCTGAGGCGTTTTTCTTAGTAAATTGTGAGATCCTCATTTTCATAGTGCTTGACTTTATGTTAGTTGAGTCGTTACGTTTTTCTTGGTTTTTATCTTGAGTTATAGAGTTGTTATACCTTTTTGTGGTTACCTTATTATTTACCCCTATTTTTCTAAGTAAAAACCTAACTTGTATTGTCCTATATCGCCTTGTATCACTCTCCATATGGCAGTTCACTGCCTCCTGTATTTAGTCCCTCTTTTTGATTATTGTGATCCTTCACCTATTGACTTCCATGATTTCCTGTTATGTGTATTTTTTTTTAATTAATCTTAATTTGTTTGTTTTTGTGATTTCCCTATTTGAGTTGATATCAGGACGTTCTGTTTTGTGACCTTGTGTTGTGCTGATATCTGATATTATTGGTCCTCTGACCAAACAATATCCTTTAGTATTTCTTGTAGCTTTGGTTGGTTTTTGCAAATTCTCTAAACTTGTGTTTGTCTGTGAATATCTTAATTTCACCTTCATATTTCAGAGAGAGTTTTGCTGGATATATGATCCTTGGCTGGCAGTTTTTCTCCTTCAGTGTTCTCTATATGTCGTCCCATTCCCTTCTTGCCTGCATGGTTTCTGCTGAGTAGTCAGAACATATTCTTATTGATTCTCCCTTGAAGGAAACCTTTCTTTTCTCCCTGGCTGCTTTTAAAATTTTCTGTTTGTCTTTGGTTTTGGTGAGTTTGATGATAATATGTCTTGGTGTTTTTCTTTTTGGATCAGTCTTAAATGGGGTTCGATGAGCATCTTGGATAGATATCCTTTCGTCTTTCATGATGTCAGGGAAGTTTTCTGTCAGGAGATCTTCAACTATTTTCTCTGTGTTTTCTGTCCCCCCTCCCTGTTCTGGGACTCCAATCAACCACAGGTTATCCTTCTTGATAGAGTCCCACATGATTCTTAGGGTTTCTTCATTTTTTTTAATTCTTTTATCTGATTTTTTTCCAGCTATGTTGGTGTTGATTCCCTGGTCCTCCAGATGTCCCAGTCTGCATTCTAATTGCTCGAGTCTGCTCCTCTGACTTCCTAGTACGTTGTCTAATTCTGTTATTTTATTGTTAATCTTTTGGATTTCTACATGTTGTCTCTCTATGGATTCTTGCAACTTATTAATTTTTCCAGTATGTTCTTGAATAATCTTTTTGAGTTCTTCAACAGTTTTATCAGTGTGTTCCTTGGCTTTTTCTGCAGTTATCTTAATTTCATTTGTGATATCATTAAGCATTCTGTAAATTAGTTTTTTATATTCTGTATCTGATAATTCCAAGATTGTATCTTCATTTGGGAAAGATTTTGATTCTTTTGTTTGGGGGGTTGGAGAAGCTGTCATGGTCTGCTTCTTTAAGTGGTTTGATATGGATTGTAGTCTCCGAGCCATCACTGGGAAACTAGTTTTTCCAGAAAATCCACTGACTGGTATGCTGGCTCCAGGCTCTGGAAACAATCGCTGCTTCCCCGTATTAGTTCTTTCTCCGTCTCTAAATCTGTGTTTGTTGTTCAGGGTTCGTAGATTGTTATGTATGTGATCGATTCACTTGTTTTTCCGTGTCTTTGTTGTAAGAGGGATCCGAGGTAGCGTCTGCCTAGTCCGCCATCTTGGCTCCGCCTCCCTCTTTTTTTTTTTTAAATGACAGTTGATCCTTTGTATATCTTCTTGTTCAAATAAACCGAGGAGTCTTCTTATCAGGTCACCTCACCTCTTTGTTCTTCCAAAGTACATAAATGCTCAACTGTGTTCACAGTGAGGAAGGGAGAGTCATTCCAATGAGACTTTGAAAACCAAGACCCTTGCTACTCCCTACCAAGTTACTGCCACCCTCTCCAAAGGAATAAAGCCGTAACATTTTAAAATATAAATTGAATTCAATTTTTTACAGCAGTGTAAATGCATTTGCCCCCTTCCCAGACACACTTTTTTGCTATTGTCATGTTTTAATTAATATTGTTTTCTTTAAGCACATAAGATTTTATTATTATTATTTGTGCAGTGGACAGTGCTTATTATTTTTATCCATGAATTTACTACTTTTTCTGATGGTCATTCTTTCTGCCCTTTAGACATGCCATCAAGGGTGACATTCTTTCTGTCTAAAAATCATTTTGATATTATTTTGTTAAAGGTCCCAAAAATCGAGAAGAAAATGAACAACAAATAGAAAAAAAATTTATGAGCAATCCTAAAAAACAAAAACATAAATATGATCCTTAATCACATGAAAAAGTGCTTAAATCTTATTTATAATTAAAAAAAAAAGTTGTACTTGAGTTGATTCTAACTTATTGCCACCCCATGTGTGTCAGAATAAAATGGTGCTCCATTAGGTTTTCAATAGTTGATTTTTGTAGATAGATGGCCAGGTCTTTCTTCTGAGGTACCTCTGGGTGGATTTAAACCTCCGACCTTCTGGTTAGCAGCATTGTGCTTCAATTGCTTGTACCAGCCAGGGACATAAATTATAAAATTATAAACTGACAAAAGACTTTCACCTATCAAATTAGTAACAAATGAAATGTTAGACAATGTTCTCTGTTGGCAAGGCTGTAAATAAAAATCCATTCTCCAACATAGCTCCTGGGATTGTAAAATGGTACAACTCTAACAAAATTATCAATTCATTTATCTTTTTGATGCCAAAATTCTACATCGGATTATCTATAAAGTCTGCTTCTAATTGTCTACCCAAGGGAGATGATGACAAAAATATAAAATGTTATATTGCAGCTCTATGTACCATATGAAAATAAAAACAAGGACAACGATGCAAATGAGTACTATATGTTTTATATTTTTAAGTTTGAAATTATGTGTAAATTTACATAATCCAAAAGCAAAATAGAGTAAAATTATTTAACAAAACAAACCTGATTATTAAAAACAATGAAATGAAACATGCTTATCTAAGTGTACATATACTTGGTAGCCTAATCACAATAAGAATTATATCTGTGAATTAAAACAGAATATTTTGAGCACCAGGCTTATATTCAGAGGCACCTCTGAGTGGGTTTGAACCCCCATCCCTTTGACTAGTTAAAAAAAAAAAAAAAAAAAAAACTCATTGCTGTCGAGTCTGTTCTGACTCATAGTGACCCTATAGGACAGAAAGGAATTGCCCCATAGAGTTTCCAAGGAGTGCCTTGTGTATTCAAACTGCTGAGCCTTTGGTTAGCAGTCATAGCACTTAGCCACTATACCACCAGTGTTTCCTAGCAGTTGAGCTTTTAACCATTTGTGCAACTTGGGAACTCCTATACCTACACATAAAAAGAAGTGCAAAGAAATCTTAAATTGCATGTAGTAATCTCATTATTAAATTAATATTAATTTAGCTATGCTAAAATATTATATACATATGTGTTATGAATTGAATTGGGTCCCTCCAAAAGATGTTGAAGTGCTCACCTATATACCTATGGACGTGACCAGATTGGGAATAGAGATTTTCTTTTGCCTTGGTAAAGGGGACATAACAGAGTACGGTGGGTCTTAAACCTAACCCCTTTTGAGTGGTGTCTTATAAAAAAGGGAACCAGAGAAACAGACACACTGGGGGAGGTATCATGGAATGACAGAGGGAAAGGCATCTACACACAGGAAAAAAAAAAAAAAAAAACATACCAAGGATCATCAGCAGCCATCAGAAAGTAGGAAAGAGGCCCACAGTAGAAATCAACATTGCCAAGACCCTGATTTGGACTTCAGTCCCCATAATCATGAGAAAACAAATTTCTGTTTTTTTAAAGCCACTCACTTTATGGTATTTTGTTATGGCAGCCTGAGAAAAATTGGACAATATTCATATGTGGGTAGATAGATATAGACAGGATAATCAAATAAATGATTATATTACTATTAATTTCATTAGTGACCAAGTTTTTAAGTAAAACAGAAAAAAGGTAAAAACGTGAAATAAAAAATGTCAACTAGATGTCTTCTTTCTAAAATTTCAACTTATTTGTCTTAAAACAAATAAATGTATTTTCAACTCTGTTTTTGAAAAGGTCTAGAAACAAACAAAAAAGGCACTAAGATAATGGTTTCTATATAGAATTCTGGAAAATTCTCAGGCATTATCTCTCCAAATATTGTCTCTGCCTTTGTTTTCTTTCTCCCACTTCTTCTGAGACTGATTATATGCATGAAAACTTATCACTCTACCCTTTATGTCTCTTAATCTCTTTCACTAAGCTAAATTACCTAAATATAATCATGCTAAATAGATACGCAAGGTCTGCATGTTTTAAGCTGATAAAATTAATTAAGCTTGGACTTGGTAAAAATCTCAAGCTCTGCGTAGAATAGGGCAAATGGGAAACCTCATGCTTGGTTTTATATATATATATTGTCTCTGGAAAAGACAACTTTTCGTGCAGTCAGTGAGACAGTGGCATAGTATGCTGACCGAGTTATCTAATTTTAATCTTAATTCTAGACCAACAACTATGTTTTTTGAGAAAAAATGTATTTTCCTCGGTGGTCAAAACCAGGATGTGAAACCATCTGCCCTGAGAGGCCTTAACCAAGTGACCACCTGCACCCCTCAAAATACCCATACTCCAGAAGAGTGTGGTCTGAGTACTGTTGCCACCAAGGTATTTTTTTCTTTTAGCAAGATACACAAAGAAGCTACATGTAAGCATTTTGTAACCATGATGGAAGCATCCCGTGAAACTCTCTGTAATCACTACCGATACTACTAGTATAAGTAGCCAGTCAGAGTGTGATTGTTGCAACGTTCATTGATTTTCCTGTAATTGCCCTCCCTATGGTTTGGTTCCTCTTTTTACCCCATAAGACTACTTGTATAATGAAACTTTCCAGGCCTATATGGCTCCATTTTCAATGGGCTACAGGAGTTCTCCAATTCCAGTTGTTTTAAACCCGTAATAAACTTCTCTGTTTTAACTTGAAAGAGCGTTCAAGTTTTTCTCTACAACAATATAATTATACACACGCCCACAGATACACCCACACAAACTCTGTGGGCTAGTTTTCCACTATTAACTAGTAGCACAGAATGATTGACTTAAATATCTTCGTAGATTATTTATCTATAATTCTTTAGTTTCACTGATCCTTGGATAGAGATTTTCTATATTATCTCAAGCATTTGAAAATATGATTCATCCTTTAAAATGTAGCTAAAATTCAACTTCCTATATTATTCCTTTTCTAATCACCCACAGAATTGTGTTGATTATACTTATGTTACTGGACTTACCAAGAACTCTTCTATACCGAGATTTATACCCCTTTATTGGCCATTGCAGGTTTTAAGCTGATAAAATTAATGAATTTTGGCCTAGGAAAAAGTTTCAAGCTGTGTGGAGAATAGTAAATAGGAGACTTCATGACTTGTGTTTTATATATATATATATACACAAACACATATATAAACCATTTATAAACGCAGCTTTAACTATACAGCTTAATTTATTTGACATTTTTCAATTACTACTGCCATGTTAAAAAAAAAAAACAGCAAGAACAGGAAAAAAAAAAAAAAAAACCTTCAGTGATAAGTATAAGCTGATTCACAGGGTCCAAAGATAAAATAAGGTGGGGGGGGGATAAAATTATACAGAAAAAAGAAATGTTTAAAAAGATACAGCTTAAAAGTTCTTCATTTAGTTAATTCAAGCTTTAGAGTTCTAATATTTTTACCTGATGAATGCATGCCTTTTTACACACTAATAGGCAAGTTTTATTGTTTATATGTTTGTTGGTTATAAAAGCAACATCTAATCCTTTCAACCTTTTAAAAATTTTCAGGGCTATTAAGCCCTTGCAAACTCAGAAACAAGGCCAGAATGTGGAGTGCTCAGTTTGCATATTCAAATTCCCAATTACGTGCATAGTAATATGCAAATAAGTCTTTTTTTTTTTTATGCCTAAGAACCTGATGGTAGCAACATTGCCTACTTGTTCTTGCAGAAAACTAAACGTGGATAACAATCCTTCCCCTAAATAAGGAGCCTGATAAGTTTTTGTTTTATTTTGTTTTGAGATCCCAACTCTTTGTGTTAAACTGCAAAGGAAAAAAATAAGAGAACAAAGGTCTAAATATATGTTATTTTATATGAATGTGCTTGTGCGTATGCGTGCGTACCTTTGTACATATATATGTTTCACATTTTCTAGCAAATCCAAAGTACAAGAGACTCTGAAACACTGGATTGTCTATGGATACTGCAAGGACATGCTGATGGGCTGTGATGAAGCAGAGATCAGAAATACTATGAGAAGAGCATTTAAGAGGATGCCAATAAAAAGTCGTAAATGATTCCACAGTAAACAACTACATGATGAGCATTTGATACCATACAATAAAGTACAATTGTTTTGAATGATACGTTTTTGAGGAAAAAAAGAGAGTTTTCCTTATAGATAAGTTTCTCTATTCAACTACTATTAAACAAAATTTAATATTTTTTTTGTGTTTCAAGCTTAGTCATTTATTTTTTAATATCAGCACTAACACAACATATAGAACCATAAATACACAAATGTATACAATAGAAAATTGGTTAACTATGTTCCAATAAATGAACTGTCTTAAGGTTTTTTTTTTCCTTTTTTTTCTAGCCTAATTTTTTTAATATTAATATGAGATGTAATGCTCACATTTATAAATGTTTTATAATGTAACCACAGAAATTCTGTTCTATAATTTACTTTATAATTCATTTTGCTAAGAACTATATCCTATCATAAATTCTGTTTTTGTTCTTATGGGGTTACTTTGTTCACATGGGATTGAAGTCCAATTTTTTTTTTTTCTAGCAATTCTAAAATTTGTATGAATAATCAAAGGATAAAAAATCATAAAGATACTCCAAAAGCAAAAATGCAAGATACATAATTGTTTCTGTTTTTGTTGTTGTTTTTAACTATAGACATATTAGGAATTAAGACGGTGTGGTATGGCAATACAACAAAAATATCATAATAACCAGTGTATCAGCATACTGAAATATATCAGCATACAGAACTCAGTAATTGACCAGCTCAGATACAGAAGTGGGGAAGAATTTAACAAATGGTGTTGAAATGATTATTTATCCACATGAAAAATAAAATAATCTGTATCCCTTCCTCACACATATGCTATCACCAAATCCAAATGAATTAAGAGCTAAAATATGGAGGGAAAAAAAAAACTTTAAAATGGAGGATAAAATATTTATGAACCAGCGGTAGAAATAATCTTCCTGAACATGATACAAAAATGTAAAAAGAAATTAAAAAACAAATATTTAATAAATTAAACTTTTGAAATAAAATTGTCTAATCATCTAACATTTTATAAAGAAAGTGAAAGTATAAATGATAAACAGCATATGTACTGATAAAATTGAAAACCTGGAATACAACAGTCACACACATCAGAATGAAATGAAAAAAAAAAAGTGTCAGTAGATAAAAAGGCAAAGGATAGGTACAGTGCCTTCACAGGTAAGTTAACAAGAATAGCAAACAGACATATAAAACTACTACGACAAGCTATTAGATTGACAGAATAGTAGAAAATATTATAATGTATTTTTGATGAAGATATTAATAATTGAATCACTTAAACAATATTTATGTGAATATAAAACGTTATAAACCTCTTCAGGAAATGAGTTGCCATTATCAGGTAAGTTGTGTGATACAGGAATCCATTTCTTAATATGTACCCTGGAAATGTCTTCTATATAAAAACAAGTACCCTATGGCAATTTATAACAACGAAATTTGTAATAGCCAAATCTATCTATTACAATTTCAATGAGCTCCATAATCTGGTGGTTTGTTACACAGCAGAAATAAAAGACTTCAGAAGCCAAATATCTCTTTAAAAATAACCTAAAATCAGTAACATTAAAGAAACAGGTTGTCAAAAAGGATTTCAGTAAAATTAAAGATTTCTGTTGATCGAAGGATATTATTAAGGGAGTGAAAGACAAGCCATCAAGTAAGAGAAGGTACTTCCAACACATAAAACCAACAAAACAATTGAACACAAAAACACCAAAGTTTCTGCAAATCAATCATGAAAGACAGACATTCCAGCAAAAAATTAGGTAAAAATCCTAAACAAACACTTTGCAAAATAGGATATGCTAATATACATAAATCCATGAAAAAAAACTCAAATGAACTAGTTATCATAGATATGCACATTAACATACCATATGATATCAAAGTACATTCCAGAATGGGTAAAATTTAAAAGCCTAAAAATACCAGAGATGGGCAAGGATATGAACCACAGGAACTTGTCTATAAATGTGTTCAACCACTCTGAAAAGTACTAAAGTTATTCTACTTTTTGTTCATAGCCAAAATATGGAAACCATCAATAAGATCCCCAATATTTTAATGGAAATATAAATTTGTTATATTCACACAATGGGATAAAATGCAGCAATAAAAATGAATAAACACCAGCTATATGAAATGATTAAGCTATGATAATTATAGACATAATTATCAAAAGAAGGCAAATACAACATAATACGTACTTCATCATTTCATTTATTTAAAATAAAAAATTGCAAAACTGTATTGTTAAAAGACAGCATTGTAAGGGAGGAAAAATATATTGAACGGGAAGGAACATAGGGTCATTTTGATTTCTGTAAGTTTTTTTTTCTTTGACCATTGGGTAATCTCATGAGCATTTGAAATCTGATAATTCATAGTTGTCATGGACTGAATTGTGTCCCCCAAAATACTTGTCAACTTGGCTAGGTCATGATTCTCTTTTCTGATTGTACAATTTTCTACCATTTTATCATCTGATGTGGTTTTCCTATGTGATGTAGTAAGATGGATTAGGCAATGTCTTAAACCAATCTCTTCTGAGATATAAAAGGGAGAAGTAGGCAGAGAGACATGGGGACTTCACACCACCAAGAAAGCAGCGCCACAAGCAGAGTGCATCTTTGTACTTGAGGTTCCTGTGCTGACATGCTCCCAGACCAATGGAAGATTGATGACAAGGACCCTCCTACAGAGCCAAAAGAGAGAGAAAGCCTTCCCCTGGAGGTGACACCCTGAATTTGGATTTGTAGCTTACTAGATTGTGAGAGAATAAACTTCCCTTTGTTAAAGCCATCCACGAGTGGTATTTCTGTTACAGCAAGACTAGATAACTAAGACAATAGTTATGTTTTTTTTTTTTCATTTTCTGAATGTGTTTTATTCATCATAATTTTTTAAGTCAGGAAATACTAAATTTGGTCACATAATTGGCATTCTAGTTTTCTAATGATGTGTAACAAATCTCTACAGCAACTTTCATTTTAGTTCACAGACGTGTGATTTGGGTTGGATTCAGTGGAGAAAACTTGCTTCTGCTATAATTGGTGTTAGCTGGGGTGGCTTGAAGGCTGGAGGCTGAAATCATCTGAAGTCTCATTCATTCATGTGGCTGGTGCCTTGGCTGGGCAGGCTTGAATAGCTGGAGATTAGAACATCTCTCTCTCTTTTTCTTTGTGGTCTCTCTACATGATCAGGCATTGTCTCTAATGACACATCTTAATTGTTTAAAGCAAGTCACTAGGCCTAGCCATATTCAGGTGGAGGGGAATTACATTTCACCTTTTTATGAGAGTAGGGTCAAAAGTTAATATGCAAAAAGCCTCAAAAACACCTCCAAATAGCTCTCAACCACTAAAACACCAGGGTTTCCATGTACATATATAATGGGGTCCAAATTCTCTAACCATGAATGAACTAAGTTAAAAATACTTTATAAGAAGAAATATATCTAGAAACATTCATATATTTTTGGAAATTAAAAAAAATAAAAAGCTAACATACTTGACATGTAATTGAAAATGTAAAAGTTCAAGTCCACAGAGAGGCAACTTACAGCAAAGGCTGAAAAATCAGCCACTGAAATTCCTGTGGATCACAGTTCTACTCTGACACAGATGGGGTAACGATGAGTTGGAACTGACTTGATGACAACTTTTTAAAATTGTTTTTTCAATCTTGAATTTCTATCTTTCTATTCACTAATTTTCTCTTTTATTGTGTCTAATCTGTGATTTCGTCCATCCATGTGTTTTTCAGTACAAATGTAGTATTATTCTTTTCCAGAAATTTCACTTTTAAGTTTGTATGCTCATTTCTAATAGTTTTCCATTGTTGAGTTTTGTAATCTTATCTTATTTGTCTTTAAACACTTTGCTTGCACAGCCTTTTTTTTTTTTACAGAGCCATTGTATTCTTTGTGACAGTTTTAACAATTGTAAACTGATGTGGAGGGTGTTCTGTTTCTTTTGTTTTGACTTTTATTGTCTTTCTAATATATTTGTTCGTAATTTATGTGGTATCAAGGTTGATTTTAATCTATGGAATCCACAAAGGACTATATTAAGAAATAGTTGCTGCAAAGATGGTTTGTTTCTATTTTGCTAAAAGTAAAGAGAAAAGCCCATTTCAAGAACTCAGGGAATGCTTCCCATGAAGTCCTTCTGATGACACTAAGGGGATAAACTTCATTCAAACAAGTAATGACTGGGACAACTACAGGAAAAGACAAAACTCAAGATTGTGTTTTTCTTTTATTAAATATGCAAGAGCTCATTTGTTTAAATAAGCTTTTCCTGGAACTAGCATGATATACAGAGTTATTATGGATAAAGAACCTCTTGATACCTGCCTCAGAATCAACAGCCAGGTGATACTTTTTAAAAAAAAAAAAAAAAAAGTATATTCAGGATTTTCTCTAAAATCATGTTGAAAATACTAGATACACAAGAAGTCCCAAAAAGAAGCCAAATTAGCATAGCATTAGTACCGATAAGGTAAAATTTTTCAGAATGTCAAAGATACTAAGTAGCTATATTTCAGATATACAGATATACATTGCCAAAACAAAGAAGTAAAACAAAGCAAACAAAAAGTCTATGAAGGAAACGTGAATATAAAATATATCAGTACAGTGTCATATAATAGTTGAAAGAACTCAGTACTCTTTTTAGGAGCCATCCAAAAAAAAAAAAAACAAACAAACCCAGTGCCGTCGAGTCGATTCCGACTCATTTCAGGAGCAATAGCTAAGAAATACAGCTATTTTAAAGAATTTGAAGGGTTACAAAAAGAAAGATGGAAAACATACGAGACAGTAAATAAGTCACATAGTCTAAAGCCCGATCTAGGGCCACTGGAGAGTGTCACAGGGAGTAGATTTAACTTATTAAAATTAAATTAAAAAGTAGAAAATAATACTAAATTATCTAAGCAATCTCCAGTTTACTATGGACTTCAAATAACTTCATTTAATTCTTAACCATCTTGTTATTTTGGCAAGACAGAGAAATTTATATATCAGAAAAAACAGTTGATTTTCTCAAACATGCAAATCTAGAAAATGTTGGACCCGAGACCATATTTATTTCCTCTTACTTCTAGTTAATTCTGATTCTCTACCTCTTGAGACTGCAGTCATTCCTAAAAGGAATGTGCTCCCCAATGTTGGAAGCATTCAAACAGAGGCTTCATCTTAAGGAATGCTGTAGAAAGTGTTTCTGGATTATGATGTAGTTTGGACTAGACACTAATTGTTAGGTTTAGGTATTATTTAACAATTGGTTAAGTTAAAATAATTCATTCATTATTAAATATGATCATGTCTGTTTTTTGTAATTTTAGTATATCCTTTAGCTACATCATGGAAACCCTGGTGGCGTAGTGGTTAAGTGCTACAGCTGCTAACCAGGAGGTCAGCTGTTCGAACTCACCAGGAGCTCCTTGGAAACTCTATGGGGCAGTTCTCCTCTGTCCTATAGGGTCGCTATGAGTCAGAATCGACTCGACGGTTTGTTTTTGGTTTTGGCTTTGGTTAGCTACATCATAAATATTATGTGTACTATACATAAAACTATAAAATACATATACTCAAATTATAGATATTAATCATAAATTGTAAGTTAAAAACATTTAAGAGCCAGCTGTTAATTATATGTTATATAATTAATACATAAAAATAAAATGAGGAAACATTACCTTAGGATGTTCAAACAAATCATTCTTTCATTTTTAAAAGAAAATGATACAATTTTATTACATTCCCCAGCCTAAAGGAGCCCAGGTGGCACAGTGGTGAAGCACTCAGCTGCTAACCAAAATGCTGGCAGTTCAATCCCACCACCTACTCCAGGGGAGAAAGATGTGGTAGTCTGCTTCTGCAAAGATTTACAGCCTTTGGAATCCTATGGGGCAGTTCCAGTCTGTTCTACAGAGTTGTTATGAGTAGGAATCAACCGATGACAACAAATTCAGTATTTTGTTTTCTTTTTTGGTTTCCCCAATCTAAGCTATTCTTGAGGTTGTTTATGAATGAATATATCCACATGAACTTCCATAAAAATAATGTATTGGCACACTCAACATGATTGATGAGTTCAATTTAATTATACAGGCTTTCCACTGTGAAGATAAAATCGAACTAAAATGTAGATTGAAAAATTTCAGAGAGGGGTAATAAATTTTGTTAAGACTATGGTATTTGGACATCATGCTTAGTAGGTTAGAGGGTCAGCTAAGAAGAGGAAGACCCTCAATGACATGGATTGACACAGTGGCTGCAACAATGGGCTCAAACTTAGCAACAATTGTGAGAATGGTGCCAGGTTGGGCAGTGTTTCTTTCAGTTGTACATAGGGTTGCTGTGAGTCAGAACCAACTAGATGGCACGTAATAACAACATTTGGAAGCCAGAACGTTGCAGTAGTATATAGCTGACACTGTGCAAGAAATAACCGTGTGGTTTGATGACTTTATCTGGATTAAGTTCAGGCATTGAATATGTTTCCTGTTGCTTATGCAAAGCTTTTGGTAGAAGTGCAGACGGGAGAATAATGGCATAAATGACATAACTAAAGAGACCATGTGAAAATGGCAATGTAATCAAATATCAGTATTAGAAAAAACTATTATAAAGTCCTCTACTTTTTTTTCTTTTTTCCCCTAAAATAACACATTAGATTAATGATGAAAATGTGTATCTTCCAAAAGAATGTGAGCAGCCGTCTAAGATACTCCACTGGTCTCAGCTCTTCAGAAGCAAGGAATAATGAAGAAAAATAAACATACAAGGGAAAGATTAGTCCAAAGGACTAATGGAACCTCTATCTACCATGGCTTCCATCAGACTCAGTCCAGTACAGCTAGACGGTGCCCAGCTACCATCACTAACTTCTCTGGCAGGGATCACTATAGAGGTCCCTGAGAGACCTTGAGAAAAATGTAGAACAAAATCCTAACTCAAAAAAAAAAAAAAGACCAGACTTACTGGCCTGACAGAGACTGGAGGAACCCTGAGAGTATGGTCCCCGGACACCCTTTTAGATCAGTAATGAAGTCACTGCCAATATTCACTTTTCAGTCAAAGATCAGACAGTCCCATAAAACAAAACAAGACTAAAGGGGAACAGCAGTCGAGAGGCAAGGACTAGAAGGTAAGAGGGGACAAGAAAGCTGATAATAGGGAACCCAAGGTCGAGAAGGGAGAGTGTTGACATGTCGTGGGGTTGTTAACCAATGTCTTAAAACAATATGTGTACTAACTCTTTAATGAGAAACTTTGTTCGGTAAAACTTCATCTAAGGTAAAATAAAAAAAAATACACCTTCTGATTTTCGTAGGACCTTCCTAAATGCCTGCCACATCAAAGTTAAGAATAATCTGGTCAAATGACTTTATAGGTTATCTAACAACAATTTAACCCTCAGTTTTGCTCTTATTAGGAATCGGTTCCTCTTTCTTATTTTTATTTTTTTTAACATATATCTGAATAAACCCCATCTAAAAAAAAAAGAAAGAAAAAAAAGTTTTTTTTAAGCCTGGAATCATTTTGTTTTATTTAAATTCATAACAGAAAAATTAGTTGATTTGTTCAAAGGTAAGAAAATAATAATTAATAGAGACTAGATTTCCCAAGCCCTAATGTCGTAGGTGGAAACCCTGGTGGCATAGCAGTTAAGTGCTACGGCTGCTAACCAAAGGGTTGGCAGTTCAAATATGCCATGCACTACTTGGAAACTCTATGGGGCAGTTCTACTCTGTCCTATAGGGTCGCTATGAGTTGGAATCAACTCGATGGTACTGGGTTTTGTTTTTTTGTTTTTGTTTTTTAATGTCTTAGGCTGGGTTTTCTAGAGAAGCAAAACCAGTAAAGTGTGTAAATATATACAGAAAAAGGGATTTATATCAAGGAAACAGCTCATGTGATTGTAGAGGCTGGAAAGTCCCAAGTCCATGGATCAGGATAGAGGTTTCTCCTGATTCATCTAGCTGCAGGGGCTGACAAATCCAAGATTGGCATGTTGGAGAGCAGGGCTCTTGCTCGCAGGCTGTGAAGGTTGATGAATTTCAAGATAGGCAGGCAAGACTGCAAAGCTTCTGATTAAGGCGGCTGCAGGGACTGGAGAACCCAAGATCAGCAGGTCAGAGACCAGGACTCTTCGCACAGGCTGTGAAGATGGACAAATCCCAAGATTGGCAAATTAAGCTGCTGGCTTAAGTATCAAGAACCAGATGTTAGAGGAGTGAGAGGCAGCTACAGGATACACAACCAGCCAAAAGCCTTGGCAAGGTGAGCAGGGCGGAAGTAGGCAGGCGAAGGTGGAGAGATGAAGGCTGAGGGGGTGGCGAGCCACCATAGGCCCCACCCCCACTGGTACCACTCAGCAGATTCCATCATGGGGGTGATTACATATCAAATTTCAATAGGGAAGCCATCGCAACATTATACAACTGCCAGAACACTGAGAATCATGGCCCAGTCAAGTTGACATGCGATCTTAACCCTCACATACCACCAAGTAAGCAGTGCTGGGAGCAAAGCGCGTCCTTTGGACCTGGAGTTCCTGTGTAGAGAAGCTGCTAGTCTGGGGGAAGATGGATGAGAAGGCGGACAGAGAGAGAAAGAGTTCCCCTGGAGCTGATACCCTGAATTTGGACTTTCAGCCTACTTTACTGTGAGGAAATAAATTTATCTTTGTTAAAGCTGTCCACTTGTGGTATTTCTATTATAGCAATACTAGGTTACTAAGACACCTGACCTGCCATATCCAGAAATAGAAATTGACACATGCAGCCAGCAAGCCACACTCATTGTTTATATCCAATATTTCCCCTCATTAGTTCATTCCAGTACTGTTCTGCAATAAAAGTTTACAAATATCACTCATGGCTCTATGGCCAGGTTAACAACATATCCTGGTCTCAATCTGCCAACTTTAATAGTCTCTTCGATACTTAGTTATATGTGTATGGATGACACATAGTACTGTGAAAGGAAAGGCAGTTTATACTTGGGAAAACTGGTCACATTCAACCAACAATTTGTAAAGCATTCTGTAAGCATAACAGTCATCTAATTCCTTTGGACTGAAACCACATGCAGGTAATATACTTAGTGTCAGCAATGTGTTACATACTCTTTCACAGTGTGAGTCATGGAGAAGTTACTAATCTTAGCATATGCACTTTTAAGAAAAATTGCAGGTACAACTTTTTTCACCACCCCCCCCAAAAAAAAAACTGTTGAGGAAAAACTAAAAAAGTTACTAAAAAAATAACAAGGGACTTTAGCCCTGTTTCCTGTTTTGCTGTGTCTGTGTAAACAATTTTTTTAACCAATATTTACTTTGGAAGTTAAAGCATCAAGGAACATTCTTTGAATTGTCTCATTTCGAAATGATTTTTAGCAATGAAATATAAAGCTAAATCCTGGCTAACCCTAGTGTTGTATTTTTTCCCAGTGGGGAAAAGGGGTCTTTCACCTGCAGCACAACAAGAATGTGTGCAGCCCATTATCTGGGTTGGCTATGAGGACTGACACATTGAACATAGATGACTGATACTTATTATCGAAGGTGATTTTGCTCTGCTTCTCTTCCCTGAGGAAACCCTGGTGGCGTTGTGATTGAGACCTTGGCTGCTTACCAAAAGGTCAGCAGTTTGAACCATCAGGCACTCGCTGGAAACACTATAGGGCAGTTCTACATTGTCCTATAGGGTAGCTATGAGTCGGAATAGACTCAACGGCAACAGGTTCTCTTCCCTGTAAGTAAATGTTCTTCTATCCAGTGCCTTCTGGCTGAAAGCAGAGAATACCAAAAGGATGTTTACCTGTGTTTTATTGACTATGCAAAGGCATTCGACTGTGTGGATCATAACAAACTATGGATAACATTGGGAAGAATGGGAATTCCAGAACACTTAATTGTGCTCATGAGGAACCTTTACATAGATCAAGAGGCAATTGTTCAGACAGAACAAGGGGATACTGATTGGTTTAAAGTCAGGAAAGGTGTGTGTCAGGGTTGTATTTTTCACCATACCTATTTAATCTGTATGCTGAACAAATAATCTGAGAGGCTGGACTGTATGAAGAAGAATGGGGCATCAGGATTGGAGGAAGACTCATTAACACTCTGCGTTATGCAGATGACACAACCTTGCTTGCTGAAAGTGAAGAGAACACTAACGAAGATCCAAGACAACAGCCTTCAGTATGAATTGCACCTCAACATAAAGAAAACAAAAATCCTCACAACTGGACCAATAAGCAACATCATGATAAACGGAGAAAAGATTAAAGTTGTCAAGGATTTCATTTTACTTGGATCCACAATCAACAGCCATGGAAGCAGCAGTCAAGAAATCAAAAGACGCATTGCATTGGGCAAATCTGCTGTAAAGGTGCTCTTCAAAATGTTGAAGAGTGAAGATGTCACCCTGAAGACTAAGGTGCGCCTGACCCAAGAAGTGGTATTTTCAGTTGCATCATATGCATGTGAAAGCTGGACAATGAATAAGGAAGACTGAAGAAGAGTTGACGCCTCTGAATTGTGGTGTTGGCGAAGAATATTGAATATACCATGGACTGCCAAAAGAACGAACAAATCTGTCTTGGAGGAAGTGTGGCCAGAATGCTCCTTGGAGGCAAGGATGGCGAAGACTGCATCTTACACACTTTGGATGTGTTGTCAGGAGGGATCAGTCTCTGGAGAAGGACATCATGCTTGGCAGAGTACAGGGACAGCGGAAAAGAGGAAGACCCTCAACGAGGTGGATTGACTAAGTGGCTACAACAATGAGCTCAAGCATAACGATGATTGTAAGGATGGTGCAGGACAAGGCAGTGTTTCATTCTGTAGTACATAGGGTCGCTACGAGTCTGAACCGACTCGACGGCACCTAACAACAACAACAACAACAATCCAGTGATTATGTGAATCACATCTTTCTTGATGACCTTAACACCCGCTTAACAGTTGTACTCTCCAGTTTGGTTCAAGAATGTTGCACTTTTCTCTAACTGTTTCTACTACATCGGTTTGCATTTTTTAATCTCACCACCTCCATGATCTCTAAAAATCAGAATGCCCAGAATTTAATCCTTGGCCTCTTCTCTTTTTGTTTTACACTCGTTCCACTGGATATCTAATTATTGTTTGTTGTGTGTCATGGAGTCAATTTCAACTCAAAGCGATCCTATAGGACAAAGTAGAACTGTACCACAGGATTTCCAAGGCTATAATCTTTATGTAAGCAGATTGCCACATCTTTCTCCTGTGGAGTGGCTGATGGCTTCCAACCAACAGCCCAGTGTCTAACTACATATCTAATATGCATGCTTAACTTAGTGTATTCCCAACTAAACTCCTCATATTTATCCCCAAGCCTGTCCCTTCAACAGTTTTCCCAACCTTAGCAAATGGTAAACATGGAATCACCCTTGATTTCCTTTTTTGCATATGCAACATCCACATATTATGGGCTGGAACTTCAAATTGTATGTGAATTTGTCCAGTTCTTGCCATTTCCATTATTAACATATTGGATGAAGTTAAAAATGTCTCTTATTTGAATTAATACAATAGTCTTCAAAAAACCCCCTCTACATATTCCGAAAAAAGTAGTCAGAATAATACTGTAAAAGTTAGATTACTTTACACTGCTACTATCTTTTAACCTGGCAATGTGTTTCAATAATGGCACCCTCCTCAGTTTACTCTGGGGGCAGATGGGGCAGTATGGGACCAATCAGCTTTTCTAAATAAGCATGGATGTTGCATCCTTTAATGAGCTTTGACTGGGATCTATCACCTGTCCAAATAACTAGTCACCAGCTGATAACAAATCCTTATTTTTTTCAAATCCTTATTTTTTTCAAGCTTTGACACGAAATAACACTTTGCCAAATTTCAGACCTAATTTTTTTCCTTGTAACCTACGCGGACCCTGAAATTTGTTTAAATTACATAGACGGTTCATGTACAGCTTGGAAAAAATTTGTTCAATAAATCTGATCATGATTCATTTCATACATTCAAAACATATATACAAATCACATACCATAATTTACCCAAAGCTTCAAACATATTTTTTTTTAATTCTGCTTTAAGTGAAAGTTTACAATTCAAGAATTCAAGTCAGTTTCTCATACAAAAATGTATGCACACGTTGTTATGTGACACTAGTTGCTCTCCCTGCAATGTGACAGCACACTTCTCTCTACCCTGTATTTCTCATGTCCATTCAACAAGCTCCTGTCCCCTTCTACATTCTCATCTTGCCTCTGGACAGGAGCTGCCCATTCAGTCTCAAGTATCATCTACTTGAGCCAAGAAGCACACTCTTCAACAGTATCATTTTATATCTTATAGTTGGTCTACTCTTTAGGGAAGAGTCTATTCATATCTTTTGCACATTTTTTAATTGAGTTATTTGTCTTTTTGCAGTTGAGTTTTTGCAGTATCACGTAGATTTTAGAGATCAGGCACTGATCAATAATGTCATAGCTAAAAACCTTTTCCTAGTCTGTAGGTAATCTTTTTACTCTTTTTGGTGAAGTCTTTGGATGAACAAAGGTGTTTGATTTTTAGGAGCTCCCAGTTATCGAGTTTTTCTTCTGCATTGTTAGTAACGTTTCGTATACTGTTTATGCCATGTTTAAGACTCCTAACGTTGTCCCTGTTTTTTCTTCCATGATCTTGATCATTGTAGATTTTATATTTAGGTCTTTGATCCATTTTTAGCTCATTTTTGTGCATGGAGTGAGGTATGGGTCTTGTTTCATTTTTTTGCAGATGGATATCCAGTTATGCCAGCACCATTTGTTTAAAAGACTGCCTTTACCCCCTTTTAACTGTTTTTACCCCCTTTTAACTGTTTTGGGGCCTTTGTCAAATATCAACTGCTCATATGTGGATGGATTTATGTCTAGATTCTCCATTCTGTTCCACTGGTACATGTATCTCTTGTTGTACCAGTACCAGGCTGTTTTGACGACTGTGGTGGTATAATACGTTCTAAAATCAGGTAAAGTAAGGCCTCCCACTTTGTTCTTCTTTTTCAGTAATGCCTTATTTATCCCGGGCCTCTTTCCCTTCCATATGAAGTTGGTGATTTGTTTCTCCCTCTCATTAAGGAATGTCATTGGAATTTGGATCGGAATTGCACTAAATGTATAGATCGCTTTTGGTAGAATAGACATTTTTATAATGTTAAGTCTTCCTATCCATGAGCAAGGTATGTTTTTCCACTTATGTTAGTCTCTTTTTGTTTCTCGCAGAAGTGTATCGTAGTTTTCCTTGTATAAGTCTTTTACATCTCTGGTAAGATTCATTCCCAAGAATTTTGTCTTCTTGGGGGCTATTGTAAAGGGTATTGATTTGGTGATTGTCTCTTTGATGTTCTTTTTGTTGATGTAGGGGAATCCAACTGAGTTTTGTGTGTTTACCTTGTATCCCGATACTCTGCTGAACACTTAGTTTCAGCAGTTTTCTGGAGGATTCCTTAGGGTTTTCTGTGTATAAGATCATGTCGTCTGCAAATAGAGATAATTTTACTTCCTCCTTGCCAATCCGGATGCCCTTTATTTCTTTGTCTAGCCTAATTGCTCTGGCTAGGACCTCCAGCACAATGTAGAATAAGAGCAGTGATAAAGGGCATCCTTGTCTGGTTCCCAAGCTCAAGGGAAATGCTTTCAGGCTCTCTCCATTTAGGATGATGTTGGCTGTTGGCTTTGTATAAAAAAGATGCCCTTTATTTTGTTGAGGAATTTTCCTTCTATTCCTATTTTGCTGAGAGTTTTTATCATGAATGAGTGTTGAACTTTGTCAAATGCCTTTTCTGCATCAATTGATAAAATTATGTGATTCTTGTCTTTTATTTATGTGATGGATTACATTAATTGTTTTTCTAATGAACCATGCCTGCATACCTGGTATGAATCCCACTTGGTCATGGTGAATTATGTTTTTGATGTGTTGCTGAATTCTATTGGCTAGAATTTTGTTGAGGGTTTTTGCATCTAAGTTCATGAGGGATATATGTTTATAATTTTCTTTTTTTTCTGGTGTTTTTAGCTGGTTTTGGTATCAGGGATATGCTGGCTTCATAGAATGAGTTTGGTAGTATTCCGTCCTTTTCTATGCTCTGACATACCTTTAGTAGTAGTGGCGTTAACTCTTCTCTGAAAGTTTGGTAGAACTCTGCAGTGAAGCCGTCAAGGTCAGGGCTTTTTTTGTTGGGGGTATGTTGATTACCTTTCCCATCTCTTCTTTTGTGATGGGTCTATTTAGTTGCTCTACCTCTGTTAGTGTTAGTTTAGGTAGGTAGCGTGTTTCTAGGAATTCATCCATTTCTTCTAGGTTTTCAAATTTGTTTGAGTA
The DNA here is from genome assembly GCF_030014295.1 of Loxodonta africana. Lineage (NCBI taxonomy): Eukaryota > Metazoa > Chordata > Mammalia > Proboscidea > Elephantidae > Loxodonta > Loxodonta africana. The sequence continues at coordinate 172,391,128 of NC_087344.1, read as the reverse complement.
CAATTTTTCATAGTAATCTGATATGATTCTTTTAATTTCAGTTGGGTGTGTTGTAATATCGCCCATTTCATTTCTTATTCGGGTTTTTTGCCTCCTCTCCTGTTTTTCTTTTGTCAATTTGGGCAATGGTTTATCAATTTTGTTGATTTTTTCAATCGACCAGCTTTTGTTCTTGTTAATTCTTTCAATTGTTTTTCTGTTTATTTCCTTTAGTTGTGGTCTAATTTTTATTATTTGTTTTCTTCCAGTGCCTAAGGGTTTCTTTTTTTTTTTTTTTTTTTGCTCTCTTTCTATTTGGTCATGTTGTAGGGATAATTATTTGATTTGGCCCCTTTTCGGATATATGCTTTTACTGATATAAATTGACCCCTGAGCACTGCTTTTGCTGTGTCCCAACGGTTCTGATAGGAAGTGTTTTCATTCTCATTGGATTCTATTAATTTCTTTATTCCATCCTTAATGTCTTCTGTAATCCAGTCTTTTTTGAGCTGGGTATTGTTCAGTTTCCAAGTGTTTAACTTCTTTTCCCTGATTTTTCTGTTATTGATTTTCACTTTTATGGCCTTATGGTCAGAGAAGATGCTTTGTAATATTTCAGTGTTTTGGATTCTGCTAAGACTTGCTTTATGACCTTAAATGTGGTCTATTCTAGAGTATGTTCTACGTGCTCTAGAAAAAAAAAAGCATATTTTGTTGCTATTTGTTCTGTATGTGTCTATGAGGTCAAGTTGGTTGATTGTGTTATTTAGATCTTCTGTGTTTTTATTGAGCTTCTTTCTGGATGCCCTGTCCTTCACCAAAAGTGGTGTGTTGACAAAAGTGGTGTGTTGAAGCCTCCTATTATTATTGTGAAGCTGTCTATCTCACTTTTCAATGCTGATAGAGTTTATGTGCCTTGCAGCCCTGTTATTGGGTGCATAAATAATTAATATGGTTATAGCCTCCTGGTATATTGTCCCTTTAATCATTGTATAGTGTCCTTCATTATCCTTTATGATGGATTTAACTGTAAAGTCTATTTTGCCAGAAATTAACATTGCCACTCCTGCTGTTTTTTGATTATTGTTTGCTTAATATAATTTTTTCCATCCTTTGAGTTTTAGTTCATGTCTCTGTGTCTAAGGTGTGTGTCTCTTATAGGCAGCATATAGATGGATCATGTTTTTTAATCCATTCGGTCACTGTCTCTCTCTTTATTGGTGCATTTAGTCCATTTACATTTAGCGTAATTATGGATAAGTAAGAATTTAGTGCTATCATTTTGATGTCTTTTTGTGTGTGTTGTCGACATTTTCTTTTTCCTGCTTAATTTTATGTGCTGAGTAGATTATCTTTATATATTATCCTTTCCTCATATTTGTTGTCGATTTTGTTTCTACTGAGTCTCTATTTTTTTCTTGTATTTTATTTTGCTGAGCAGGATAGCTTGTCTCTTTTGTGGTTACCTTATTATTTATCCCTATTTTGTAAATTTAAACCTAACTTTTATTTCTTTGTATCACTGTATCTTCCTCTTTATATGAAAGGCCTGTGATTAGATATCTTAGTCCCTTTTTATTGTTTTAATTTTGTCTTCTTTTATATAATAACATGCCGTTATCCTGTTTTTAGCTTTTTTTAAATCTTCCTTTTTTTTTTTTTTTTTGATTTCCCTGTCTGGGCTGACTTCTGGTTCCTCTGCCCAGTGTTCTAGTCGTGGGTTGATACCTGATATTATTGGTTTTCTAACCAAAGAACTCCCTTTAGTATTTCTTGTAGTTTTGGTTTGGTTTTTACGAATTCCCTAAACTTCTATGTATGCGGAAATGTCCTGATTTCACCTCCATATTTAAGAGACAGTTTTGCTGGATATATGATCCTTTGCTGGTAATTTTTTTCCTTCAATTTTTTAAATAAGTCATCCCATTACCTTCTTGCTTGCATGGTTTCTGCTGAGTAGTCCGAGCTTATTCTTATTGGCTCTCCTTTGTAGGCGACTTTTTGTTTATTCCAAGCTGCTGTTAAAATTCCCTCTTTATCTTTGGTTTGACAAGTTTGATTATAATATGTCTTGGTGACTTTCTTTTAACATCTACTTTATGTGTGTTTTTTTTTTTTTTATGTGTAGTTTGATGAGCATCTTGGATAGATATCTTCTCATCTTTCATGATATCAGGGAAGCTTTCTGCCAACAAATCTTCAAAACTTCTCTCTGTATTTTCTGTTATCCCTCCCTGTTCTGGTACTCCAATCACTTGTAGGTTATCTGTCTTTATAGAGCCCCAAACATTTCTTAAGATTTCTTCATTTTTAAAAATTCTTTTATCTGATTTTTCTTCAAATATATTAGTTCCAAGTGCTTTATCTTCAAGTTCAAAAATTCTGGTTTCTACTTGCTCAATTCTGCTCCTCTGTCTTTGTATTGAGTTGTTTACTTCTGTAATTTTATTGTTAATCTTCTCAATTTGTGATTGCTGTCTGCCTATGGATTTTTCCAGCTTATTAAACTTTTCATTATGTTCTTTTTTTTTTTTTTTTTATTAAGCTTCAAGTGAACATTTACCATTCCAATCAGTCTGTCACATGTAGGTTTACATACATCTTACTCCCTTCTCCCACTTGCTCTCCCCCTATTGAGTCAGCCCTTACAGTCTCTCGTTTCGTGCCAATTTTACCTTCTTCCCTCTCTCTCTATCTTCCCATCCCCCCTCCAGTCAAGAGTTGCCAACACACTCTCCCGTGTCCACCTGATTTAATTAGCTCACTCTTCATCAGTATCTCTCTCCCCCCCACTGACCAGTCCTTTTCATGCCTGATGATTTGTCTTCGGGGATGGTTCCTGTCCTGTGTTCATTATGTTCTTGAATAATCTTTCTAATTTCTTCAATTGCTTTATCTGTGTGTTCCTTGGCTTATTCTGCATATTGCCTCATTTCCTCCCTGATGTCTTGTAGGGTTATGTATATGAAACTTTTGTATTCTGCCTCTGGTAATTCCAGCAATGCACTTTCATCTAGAAGGTCCCTGGATTCTTTGTTCTGAGAGCTTGTTGAGGTGATCATGGTCTGTTTTTTTCTGTGACTTGATATTGACTGTTGTCTCTGAGCCATCTCTAAGTTATTATATTAGTTTATGTTTGCTTATTGTGTTGTAGCTTTTTGCTTTGTTCTGTTTTGATATGCCCAGATGGGTTGCTTGAGTGAGCTAGCTTGATTATTTTCACCCTTGGAGCTCTGACATCCAGTCCCCAGATGGCTAGAGGTGTTATCAGGTATATAAGTCTAGGAGTCCATTCAGTTTTCTTGTATGAATTCAGCTCAGGTGTCCAGGTAGCTGATCATCAAGTATGTGGTATAGGCTGTCTCCTACAGTCTTAGAGGGGCAGGGGTGATTGGTGTAGGTACTAGTATCTGGTTGCAGCAGGTGGTCACACTCTGAACAAAGCAAGGCATTGAGGATCGACCCCTGAGTGTCTCTGAGGACAGCATGTCCCTGTTCCCTACAGTGTGCAGGTAGATGTATTCTACAGACAGACCATGGGCCCCCAATGTTTTTGGTTGTAAGAACTGGGAGGTACCAGTTATCATTGGACCCCTGCTGCAGGTGCTGGGTGACCTGAGTGGAGCTACCAGTCCTCAGGCCCCTGGTGTGGGTAGGTGAAGACCTTGTTTAATAGACAAAGCAATGTTAAACATCAAAGACCCACCTTTCCACTGCATAGCTGAAATGGTTGGAGTCTGCCAACAAGGTCCTATTCTCCTTAAATAGGCCCACATAGGTCCCTGAAGAGGGAAAAAATACTCAGTCCACAGACCATTTATGCCTGGACAGGAGCCACTTCTGTCCTGAGCTCCTCCGGTTAGTGGAGCTGGCAAATTATCTTTTTCCTCAAATGCAAATTTTTTCCTTTGCCAAGGCTGGGAGGATGGCTCTAGGTGCTCAATAGTGCCTATCTCAGGCCCAGGGAATTCAGCCGCTGAAGCCGGCTTGGGTGTGGGGGGGGGGCGCAGTAAAATATATGCAACTACTTAGCTTTTTGCCAAGACTGCCATTTTTATCTGGTTCTGGAGGTGTGAGTAGGCTGTGTGGCTGGCTGCTTCTCTCTGAAGAAACTGCAGCTGAACGCTAGTACCAGCCTGCCACCACTGCTCTGGCAATGGTGCCTGAGGGCTCCCTGTGATTCAGGTCTGATAACTGCTCTCTGCTTCTGAACCATCTCTTCCTCCCTGTGCCTCTCTGTTCATTTTCTAAGCTTGTCTTTGATGCTCAGGGCTCCTACCTTGTCATAAATATACTCATTTCACTTGTTTTTTTGGGTCTTTGTTATAAAGAGTGCTCGCCAGAAGCGTCTGTCTATTCTACCACCTTGGCTCCGCTTCCCCTTCTTGCCTTTTAAAGCATCTTTTGTGAAAACTTCTTTCTCAGGTGCTTCACCTTTAGTTATACAAAATTCCTTTGCTTTTTCTTAATGGTTTCTGGCTCAGCAGGAACCTTCTTTTTCTTCTCTTCAACACCTTTCATGGTCCCAGCCAGAAAAAAGAGTAGAAAAAAATCTTTTAAACAGGAAGACATGTATTGTAATTCTAATTCAGCCATTTGCTGATTGTACATGATGCTGCATTTCTTTGATCTTCAACACCCTCATTTATAAATTAGTGAAATTAATTATGACAACTCAGTAGTGTTCTAAGTCTCAAGTAAGATATTGAATATAAGGGCTTTGTACAACCCCTAGCATAAAATAGGTGCTGCATAAAGAATATTCAGTATTGTTACTAATTAATAGATAAAATATTAATTAGTATATTACCCACTGTGTAATTTAATTAATAAAGTAATTTTAAAATTAGGATTTCAGTTTTCTATTTTTCCCCAATAAATGATGCTATCTTTCTAGAAATTATCTAGTAGCTGTTTAAGAAATTAAAATGGGTACCATATTGCAACCACATAAATTTGGTCTTAAAATTTGCCTGATAATTATTATTTTGAAGATATACTGTGGGGCCCTACATTTTATGAGCTGGTTAAGTGCTACAGCTGCTAACCAAATGGTCGGCAGTTCAGATCTGCCAGGCACTCCTTGGAAACTCTATGGGGCACTTCTACTCTGTCCTATAGGGTCGCTATGAGTCAGAATCGACTCGACGGCACTGGGTTTGGTTTTTTGGGTTACACACTTATTATTATTTTAAAACACTGTGTAGGAAAAACCTCAGACATGTTATTATTCTAATTCTGTACATGAGGAAGTTAAATATTCAGACAAATTTAGAAACTTATCAAACTCAAGTAAATGTAAATAGCAGAAATAATTTGTATATTGGATTTTTTTGTAAATATTTGCATGCTTGTTATTAGTGCCTTGTGATTTCTCTTTACAAAACTACATTCTCATCAAACAAATGCGTTCAACCTACACTATCATTCTTTGCCTTTTTTCCTTCTTCACCCTCTTCACTGAAAGAGTATCATTCTTTTTTTTTTCATTTTTTTAAACAGAGACAATTTATTTTTAACATTTTCAAAAAGTTTTAATCACCCCAAGCAGAAACTCAGTCCTTCTTAAATAATAATTTCCTGTAGTGATTCATATTTATTACTCTGTTTTTTTTGTTGTTGTTGTTTGCTTTTTTATTGAACTTTAGATGAAGTCTTACACAACAAACTAGTTTCCCATCAAACAGTACACACATTGTTGTATGACATTGGTTAACAACTCCACAACATGTCAACACTCTTTCTTCTCAACTCTGGATTCTCTGTTACCAGCTGTCCTGTTCCCTCCTACTTTCCAGTCCTTGCTCCAGGGCTGGTGCCCCCTTTAGTTTGGTTTTGTTCCATGGATCTGTTCAATCTTTGGCTGAAGGGTGAACCTCACGAGTGGCCTCATTACTGAGCTGAAAGGGTGTCACAGGCCATACTGTCAGAGTTTCTCCAGTCTCTGTCAGGCCAGTAAGTCCGGTCTTTCTTTTTGAGTTAGAATTTTGTTCTACATCTTTCTCCAGCTCTGTCCAGGACCTTATATTGTGATCCCTGTCAGAACAGTCAGTGGTGGTAGCCGGGCACCATCTACTTGTCCTGGACTCAGTCTGGTGGAGGCCATGGTAGAAGTGGTCCATTTATCCTTTGAACTAGTCTTTACCTTATATATATTTTTTTCTTCATTCTTCCTTGCTCCCGAAAGGGTGAGAACAATGGGGTACCCTAGATGGCCACTCACAGGCTTTCAAGACCCCAGACACTACTCTCTAAAGTAGAATGTAGAACATATTCTTTATAAACTCTGTTATGCCAATGGAACTAGATGTTCCCTGAGACCATGGTCCCCACAGCCCTCAGCCCAGCAATCCAGTCCCTCAGGGAGTTTCGATGTGTCTGTGGAGCTACCATGGCCTTGCCTTGTACACATTGTGCTGGCTTCCTAGTATTGTGTACTGTCTTACCCTTCACAGAAGTTACCACTGCTTATCTATTGTCTACCAAGTGTTTTTCCATCCCTTTCTCTCCCCTCCCTCATAACCATCAAATATTGTTTCTTTTTGCATGTAAACCTTTTTGTGAGTTTTTACACTAGTGGTCTCATATAATATTTTTCCTTTTGTGACTGACTTATTTCACTCAGCATAATTTCTTTTAATGTCCTCCAGATGCATCCATGTTATGAGATGCTTTGCAGATTCATCTTTGTTCTTTATCATTGCATAATACTCTATTGTGTGTATGTACCACAGTTTATCCATTCATCTGTTCATGGGCATCTAGGTTGTTTCCATCTTTTTGCTTTTGTGAACAATGCTGCAGTGAACATGGGTATGCATATGTCTATTTGTGTGACAGCTCTTATTTTTCCAGGATATATTCTTAGCAGTGGGATTGCTGGATCATATGGGATTTCTATTTCTAGCTTTCTAAGGAAGCACCATATCATTTTCCAAAATGGTTGTATCATTTTGCATTTCCACCAGCAGTGCATAAGTGTTTCAATCTCCCTGCAGCCTCTCCAACATTTGTTATTTTCTGTTTTATTGATTCGTGCCAGTAAAGCTGGAGGTGAGATGGTATCTCATTGTGGATTTGATATGCATTTCTCTAATGGCTGGAGATTGTGAGCATTTCCTCATGTGTTTGTTGGCCACTTGATTGACTTCTATGGCAAAGCGTCTGTTCATTTCCTTTGCCCTTTTTTTAGTTGGATTATTTGTCTTTTTGTTGTAGAGGTGATGGATTTTCTTGTAGATTTTAGAGATTAGACCTTTGTCTGATTTGTAATAGCCAAAAATTTTTTCCCAGTCTGTAGGTTCTCATTTTTTTCTTTTGGTGAAGTGTTTTGATGAGCATAAGTGTTTAATTTTTAGAGCTTTATATTTAGGTCTTTAATCCATTTTGAGCTAGTTTTTGCATATGGTGTGAGGTATTGGTCCTGTTTCATTTTTTTGGAAATGGACATCCAGTTTTGCAGCACCATTTGATAAAAAGACTGTCTTTTTCCCATTCGTTGGACTTTGGTTTCTTGTCGAAGATCAGGTGACTGTAGGTGGATGGATTTACATCTGGGTTCTCAGGCCTCTGCTGTGGGTAGGTGAATGCCCTGTGTACTTGGCAGAGCAGTATCAGACCTCCAAAACCTGCCTCTCCCCACACAGCTGAAACAGATACAGGTAGATCTCAGACATATTTTCCCTTGGAATATAATAGCCACCTGGATCCATATAGGGGCCAGAGACAAAGTCTGTGGATCATTTATGCCTGGACTGGAGCCTCTTCTGTTCTGAGCTTCCAGATTAGGGGAGTCTGCAGAGTATTTTTTTCCTCATTTGTTAATGTGTTCCTTCTCCCAGGCCAGGAGTATGGCTCAGAGAGCACAGCAGGTTGTATCTCAGGCCCATGGAAATCAACTGTTAATGAAGCTGGCTGGGGCAGAGAGGGGAAAGATCAGATAGTAGGAGGGAGTTCTTTCAAAAGAGGGAGCTATTAGATCCGGAACAGCAAATTAGATAAAATCACTTATCTTGTGTTGAGAGTGCTGTTTGGTCTCAGATTCCAGAGGCTTGTGTAGCCTGTGTGAGCTGACTGGGTCCCCATCAAGATTGCTCCAGGGAGTTAGGGCTGCATCCTGCACTTGCCTCCTTTCCCTGAAGCAGTTGTGATCTAAACTCCACAGCCAGTCCCATGGTTGTCATGCCAAGGGGTCGGTGTGGCAGCACTTCAGTTGCCTTATTTCATTGAAGCAGCTGCTTCCTAAGTGCTGCAGCCAGACCTGTTGTAGTCCTGCCACAGCATCAGGGGTGTGCCACTCCACTTGCCTTCTTTCGTTAGAGCTGCTGTGTCACAGTGAGCTACCATCATCCCTGTCTCAGTCCCACCAAAGAACGGCCCCAAGGAATCGGGGCTGGGGCACGACGCAGGCTCACCAACTTGTCGCTGGTTGTGCACCATCTCTTCACCCATCACTCAGACCGATTCCTTAATTTTGCCTTTGATGCTCAGAGATTCTAGCTTGTCATATATATAATCGATTCACGTGTTTTTTTGGGTCTTTGTTGTAAGAGGGATAGGCGGAAGTACTGGCTAGTTTGCCATCTTGGCTCCGCATCCCTGCTGAGTTATTTTTTTGTGTGTGTGGATTTCTTTTTCATTTATTTTGTTTTTGCAGATTTTGCTTTTATTGAGACTTTATGTTATTCTTCTTTATTTTGATGAATTGCTTTGTTAACTTTCTTTGTAGTTACCTTTAAATTTACTCTTATCTTCCTAGGTTTGAACCAGTCCATTATTACTTGCTATTAGAAAGTTCTATACCTATACCAATTATTCCCTCTTTTATTTTTCTGATGTTGTCATTTCCAGATTAACCTCTCTGGTTCCCTTTTGCAATTGTTTTGGATAGTCCTTAAGAGTTCACTTCCTATGTCGTTATCTGGCTGGAACAATCTTGCATCCTAGATTCAGGCTGCAGTCTGATGTTGTTTGTTCTCAGACTGAAGGACTCCCTTTAATAATTCTCGTAAATTTGGTTTGGTTTTTACATATTCCCTTAATTTCTGCTTATCTGGAAATGTCCTAATTTCACCATTTTTTTTTTTTTTTTTCTGAATGAAAGTTTTGCAGAATATATTATTCTTGGTTAGCAATTTTTTTCTTTCAAGGTTTTATATATGTCATCCCATTGCCTTCTTGCCTGCATGGTTTCTGCAAAATAATTAGCTCTTAGTCTTATTGTTTTTCCTCTGTGTGTGACTTAGATTTTCTCGAGATGCTTGATGGATTTTTTCTTTGTCTTTGGTTTTAGCAAGTGTGATTATGATATGCCTTGGTGTTTTTCTTTTGGGGTCTATCCTATATGGGTTTCATGGAACTTCACGGATGGTCAGCTTTTCATCAGTCACAATATTAGGGAAGTTTTCTGTCAGCAAGTTTTCAGTGATCCTATCTGTGTTTTCCATTTTCTTTCCGTGTTCTGGAACTCTGATCACTCGTGAATTTTTGCTTTTGATTTTATCCTACATAATTCTCAGGGTTCCTTCATTTTTCTTCATTCTTTTTTCTGATTTTTTCTTCAGAGTTGTATCCAAGCGTTTGTCTTCAATTTTGCTGATTCTGCCTTCCATCATTTCAAATCTGCTCCTGTTGTTTATCTTTTGGATTTCTAATTATTGCATTTGTATGATTTCTAGTTGTGAATTTATTTTGGCATTTTGTTTCTGTATTGTTTTCCTGAATTGTTCCATTTTTTGCCTGCATTTTCCATGAATTTGGGTGCCTTTTCCATAAATTCGTCTATTTTTTCCTCATCTTTTTCTGCTTTTTGCTTCAAATCTTGGATGGCTCTGAATATTAGAGTTTTGAATTCCCTGTCAGTCAGTTTTAGTGCCTTTTCTTCTACTGGAAAGTCATCTAGTGTTTTATTTTGAATGCCTACTAAAGCCATCCTGTCCTGTTGTTTTAAATCTGTTTTGATATTTTCTGCTGTCTTCAGGATAGTCAGTAGTTATTTTCTTCACTTATTGATTGTAGATTTGTTTGTTTCATCCTTTTTTGTTTTATTTGGTTATGTCGAACAGGCAGGCTGTGCATTCTTTGTTGTTTGTTCATCTGTAGTCACAATACTTTTCGCCTCCTTGTCCAATGGCAGGGCCAGTCATTCAGCTCTGGTGCAGCAGGGCGTGTCCTTCTGAAGGGAAGGGGCTGGAATGTGTTGCTTGTGGCACATACTAGGGCCGACAGGGTGGGCCAGGAATCAGTGCTGGGCAGGTTCCAGTAGGCTGTGCCTGTGCTGCTTGAGGGTGTGATGTTCAGTGCATGGTGCAGGTAGGCAGGAAAGATGGGGAAGCTGTGATGTGTAGAGCTAACAGAGGTATAGCAAAGAGGAGAGGCAGGAGAAACAGAAGCCAAAAACAAAGAAAGAAAGGAAAAAAAGATTGCTAAGTGAGGGGAAAAAAAAAAAGCTTGCCATTGGAGTGGATAAATGAGAAACTGAGAAATGGAGAAAAGCAAAAATGAAAAAAAAAATTAGAAAAGAAAAAAAAGTAAAGTCCCCAGGAGTCTTGGAGTCCCACTGGTGGGGGTGCTAAGACCAGGGAAGTGGCTCCCAGGCTGCACAGTGTAGCCTGGTTAGAGTGGGTATGGATGTCACAAAGCACCAGGTATTCAGGAGACAGGAAAAGAAGATAAGTGTAGGGAGATGAGAATTGAGAAATGAAGAAAGATACAAAGGGGTAAAGACAGAGAAAAGACAAAATAAATAAAGAAAAAAATGTTCCCAGGAATCCCACCTACATGGTTGTGCAGATTTGGGAAGTGGATCCTAAGCTGTGCAGTGCAGCCCAGCTAGAAGGGGTTCCCAAGCTGTGAAAAGAAAAAGAAAACAAACATAACAAAGCAAAACAAGGAAAAAGGAAGACCCAGGGGTCCTACCGGTGTGGTGTCATGGGCTGGTGGAGTGGTTCCCCAGCTGAGTGTGGCTTCACAGCCTTTCAAGAAGTAAAGATGGCACACGTAGCCAGGTGTTCCAGAGAAAGAAGAAGGAGGTGGTAGGAGGCACAGAAGACACTAAAGAGACAGAGAGAACCAATACCAGCTCAGGGGCCCAGACAGTGTGGGCAGGGTGAATCCAAGCAGCCTGAGGCCAAACCAGTTGCCTCCTGGCCAAGAAACTTCAGCTGGCAGGAAGCAGAGGAGGCCAAAGAGTACCTCTTTACCAGGTACTCTGTCTCCTGCTGGGAACTTCATGAAGCTGCTTTCCTGTACTCCCTCTCTGCCAACCTCTAATTTCAGTGGTGCGAATCCAAGCAGCACGGGTGCTATACTTCCCGGCCACTGGAGCCACCGCGGCCAGCCAGGAAGCTCAGAGGTAGAGCAGTGGGGAAAGAGTGGGGGCTAGGAAAGCATGTATTGCTGGCTACCAGGTCCTCTGTCTCCTGCTGGAAGTTCCATGAAGCTGCTTTCCTGTGCCCCCTGTCTGCTGATCCCCGACAGGAGTCCAAAATGGTGGATTCATGCTGCATTAGCTGAAGGGGCTCTCAGCACCTATCTCTCCTTTCTCCCTGTCCTCTGTCAGTTTCTTATTCCATTCGGAGCTTGGCTGAGTTCTTCACCTCTTCATTTGACATTTCAGGTTCCAGGAACGATGTTTCTCTGTTTTACTTAGTTTTTCCGGTCTTTATTGTGGAGGGATGGCATGGTGCTTCTGTCTATGGTGCCATTTTAGCAGGAAGTCAACAGTATCATTCTTGAGAGAGTTATGAATTTGTCCTTGATATACTTTCATCATTTTTCATCAAGAAAAACATATTCTTTAATTCTTTATCCTGCTGCACAAATGACCTCGTCTTAACATCCTTCAATGGCTACTTTATTTTGCTTCAGCAATTTATTATTAGAATGTTTGAACTCAGTTTTCAGTCCTCCCCCCCACATTTATTCATGTAGTGACTGTATAAAATAACATTGCTTTGCATGTCCTCTATATTCTCATGACTCCAAATTAATAACTCTAACCTAGTCCTCTAGCCTTATATCTAATACTCTGCTCTACTTTGACAGAAATTTGACTCAATGTGGCTGAACTATAATCTTTATTTTCCTCTTCCTGGACTCTACTTAATTTCTGCACTTACAATCTTTCCAATCTCAGTTGCTGACAACTCTAATCTTCCAGGTACACAGGATAAGAAATTGGTATTCATTGTTGACCTTGCTATTTCTCTCACAGGCAGTATCTAAACTGTCACGAAATCTTATCATACCTCTGCCTTTAAAATGTATCTATTGTTTTACTACTTGTTACTATTTTCCACAGCTACCATGTTATTTGAAGATACTATCATCTATCATCTGGGTTTCTGCCATAGCTTAAAAACATCTCCCTACAATATGTTCTAAATATAGCTGCCAGAATGGCACATTTAATTATTGAGTCCTACTATGGCACTTCTCTGCTCAAAATCTGGAAACCCTGGTGGCCTAGTGGTAAAGAGCTATGACTACTAACAAAAAAGTCAGCAGTTTGAATCCACTAAGCACTCTTTGGAAACCTTATAGGGTATTTCTACTTTGTCCTATGGGGTCGCTATGAGTCAGAATCAATTTGAAGGGAATGGGTTCTGCTCAAAATCTTCACTATTACCCCAGATTTCTTAAGATGGCCTAACAGATCATTTGTCATCTAAACCTCTGTTAACTCTTTGACCATGCTCCCCCTTGATCACTCTGTGGTAGCAACATGGTAAGGTTGCCAGATCTAACAAATAAAATTATGCAATATTTTGTTGTTGTTGCTGCTACTTGCTGTCAATTCCTATTCATTGTGACCCCTTATGTGCGAGTAGAATTGCACTTTATAGGGCTTCCAAGGCTGTGATCTTTTGGAAGCAGATTGACAGGTCTTATTTCTGAGGAATTTCTGGATAGGTTTGAACTGCAAACCTTTGGGTTAGTAATCCAGTGCTTAACTAATTGTGCTGCCCAGGAACTCCATGTAATATTTAAGGCTAATAAATTTAAATACAAAACAAATTTGTTTATCTAAATTTTTAAGTTATCTGAGTGTCCTGTATTTTATCTAGCCCTTTTTATTCCTTAAATAGGCATTACAAACTTTACCCATATAAGTACCTGTCTAACTTATGAAATTCTTTCAAGTCTTTGTTCTAGTTTCATCTCTTCAATGAGATCTAGCCTGCCACAGCATTTAACATATTATCTATGGTCAGTTGAGTCAAAGAGTAAGAACACAGACTCTGTTAAAATAAAAGCAAAAATAGTTATTGAGGAATAAAACAATTTGCAAATTGAGCAGCAACCCTGTACAGAATACAAAGTATGGAGGGAGAGGTGGGTTTTATAGTGAAAATGGGAAGAAGAGTATATAACAATTGCATAGCTACAGCCACAAGTTGGGAACATCATCAGAAATTCTATTTTCAACTACCTTCTTCCTGGAATATCTTGAGTAAATTCCTTCTCCTACAGTCACATTCTTGACCCCCCACCCTTATTGGATAATAGTGGCTGGGGGAAAGAGCCAGGCATGGTAAACAAGATGATTATTAGGGAACCAGGTCTCCTGGTTTCATCCAGAAACAAGCCCAATGCCATATGCATAAGAATGAGAACAAGTCAAGGTAACATTCTCAGGAATGCACAAGCAGGTGATTGTAACAAAATGGAATTTGAATTCAGGCCTTACATCAGCCATTTTATTATGCCATGTGCCTCAGTTTTAGATGTTTGTTAGCACATTCCTCTCTTTCATTCAAGCATCCACTAGGGGATACTGAACACGCACAATGGAGCTACCTTTCTTATCCAGGGACTTCTTTGGTATATCGCAGGCCTGAGTATAGACAAATACCAGCCCTTAAGGCCACTGGGCAAATTTTTCCTCTTCATCTTGCCATATCAATAGGACTTATCTTTATAGTGAATTGACTTTTGTCAGGGACAGTGCTGCAAACAGGGCTGAGTTTGGAAGAACAACCTAGCAATTAAAAATACTAACTAAAGGTGTAAAATCAGTTACTCAGTTTCTCTATAAATTTGGTTTCTTCTAAGTACATGATCCTTTGCAGAGTGAGTAGAGTACAGTGGAGTTACATATATTGGATGAACACTTCATAAAACAATTTATTATACATACAATGATTATAACAGTGATTAAGATAACTATTCCAGTCTGTACCAATGAGCATAACCAGGAACCAATACCTTCAGGCCACCAGCTAAAAATATCAAAAAGGGATAATCCAGAATCGAGAGGTTTTAATGGCAATCAAGAAGCCTTCCAATAAACTTTTGTAATATCTTTTTCTACTTATCTGTGGTATTTATCCAAGTACAACAGGAGGTGTTGGTAAAAGCACAAACTCCTCCTTTTTGGGCTAAAATAAAATCAAGGATCAATCTATGATCCATTACTACTTTAACAAGCCCCACATGTCTGTCAGTTTGTCATATTGTGGTAGTTTGCTGTGATGCTGAAACCTATGCCACCAGTATTTCAAATACCAGCAGGGTCACCTATGGTGAAAAGGTTTCAGTTGAGCTTCCAGACTAAGACAGACTAGGAAGAAAGACCTTGTGGTTTACTTCTGAAAAAAAAAAAATTAGCCAGTGAAAACCTTATGAATAGCAGCAGAACATTGTCTGATATAGTGCCAGAAGATGAGCCACTCAGATTGGAAATCACTCAAAATACGACTGGGGGAAAGCTGCCTCCTCAAATTGAAGTTGACCTTAATGACATTATGAGTTGGAATCAACTCGACGGCAGTGGAGTGGGTAATGACACTGATGGAGTCAAGATTTTGGGACCTTCGTTTGCTGGTGTGTCACTACTCAGAATGAGAAGAAACAACTGCAAATATCTATTAATAATTGAAACATGGAACATACAAGTATGACTATGAGAAAATTAGAATTTGTCAAAATGAAATGGAATGCATAAAGATGGATATCCTAAGCATTAGTGAGCTGAAATGGACTGGTATTGGTCATTTTGAATCAGACAATCATATGATCTCTTATGCAGGGAGTGACAAATTAAAGAGGATTGGTATTGTATTCATCATCAAAAAGAATGTTTTGCAAGCTCTATCCTTGCATACAGTGTTGTCAGTTATAGAATGATACCCATACATCTACAATGAAGACGAGTTAATATGACTACTATTCAAATTTATTCAGCAACCACGAAGATCAAAGATGAAGAAACTGAAGACTTTTACCAACTTTAGCAGTCTGAAATTGATCAAATGTGCAATTGAGATTCATTGATAATTACTGGTGGTTAGAATACAAACTTGGAAATGAAGAAGGAACAGTAGTTGGAAAATATGACCTTGGTGATAGAAATGATGCTGCAGATTGCATGACAGAATTTTGCAAGACCAACAAATTCTTCACGGCAAATACCTGTTTTCAACAACATAAATGGCAACCACAGATGTTGACATCACCAGATGGAATACACAGGAATCAAACGGACAACATCTGTGGAAAGGGACGACAGAAAAGCTCAGTATCAGTCAGAATAAGACCACAGGCAGACTGGTTGAAGTAAAAGAGCTAAACAGAAGATTTCAAAGGTGGCCTGAGAAGGTAAAGTATTATACCAAAACCTAGAGTTAGAAAATCAAAAGGGAAGAACACGCTCGACACTTCTCAAGCTTAAAGAACTGAAGAGAAAATTCAAGCCTCAAGTTGCAATATTGAAGAATTCTATGGGTAAGCAATTAAACAACACAGGAAGCGTCAAAAGAAGGTGAAAGGAATACAGAGAGTCACTGTACCAAACAGAATTGGTTGAAGTTCAACCATTTCAGGAAGTAGCATATGATCAAGAACTGATGGTAGTAAAGAAAGAAGTCCAAGCTGCACTGAAGACATTGCCAAAAAACAAGGCTCCTGGAATAGACAGAGTGCAACAGACGTGTTTCAACAAACAGATGCAAGACTAAAAGTGTTCACTTGACCATGCCAAGAAATTTGGAAGACAGCTACCTGGCCAAATGACTGGAAAAGATCCATATTTGTACCCATTCCTAAGAAAGATGATGCAACATATCGTGAAAATTATCAAAAGGTATCATTAACATTACACACAAATAAATTTTGCTGAAGATCATTCAAAAGTGTTTGCAACACTACATCAACAGAGAACTGCCAGAAATCCAAGCTGGACTCATAAGAGAACATGGAATAAGGGATATCTTTGCTGATGTTAGATGGATCTTGACTGAAAGCACAGAATACTAGAAAGATGTTTACCTGCATTTTATTGACTATGTGAAGGCATTCTACTTGTGGATCATAACAAATTATAGATTACATTGAGATGAATGGGAATTCCAGAACTCTTAATTGTGTTCATGTCCTCCTGGACAGCCTGTACAATGACCAAAAGGCAGTTGTTGGAACAGAAAAAAGGTATACTGAATGGTTTAAAATCAGGAAAGGTATGTATCAGAGTTGTATCTTTTCACCATGTTTATTCAGTCTGTATACCGTATGAATAATTTGAGAAGCTGGACTATATGAAGAAGAATGAGAGAGAGGCTCATTAATAACCTGTGATATGCAGATTATACAACCTTGCTTGCTGAAAGTGAAGAGGACTTGAAGCACTTATCAATGAAGATTAAAGACTACAGCCTTCAATATGGGTTATGACTCAATATAAAGAAAACAAAAATCCTCACAACTGCACCAATAAGCAACATCATGGTAAATGGAGAAAAGAATGAAATTGTCAAGGATTTCATTTTACTTGCATCCACAATCAACACCCAGGAATCAGCAGTTAAGAAATCGAACGATGCATCTCATTGGGCAAATCAGCTGCAAAAGACCTCATTAAGTGTTAAAACGCAAAGTTGTCACTTGAAGGACTAACTTGTGACTGACCCAAGCCATGATGTTTTCAGTCAGCTCATATACATGTGAAAGCTGGACAATGAATGAGGAAGACTGTAGAAGAAATGATACCTTTGAGTTGTGATGTTAGCAAAGAGTATTGAATATACCATGGACTGTCAGAAGAACAAACAAATCCGTCTTGGATGAGTACAGCCAGAATGCTGCTTAGAAGGGAGAATGGCAAAACTCTGTCTCATGTGTTTGAACATGTTATCAAGGGGGACCTGTCCCATCATGCTTTGTAAAGTAGAGGGGCAGAGAAAAAGAAAAAGACCTTATTGAGGTGGATTGACACAGTGGCCTCAAATATAGCAACAACTGTGTGCATGATGCAGGACTAGGCAGTGTTTCAATCTGTTGTATACAGGATCACTATGACTTGCAATCGACTTGATGACACCTAACAACAACAACCATGAGATATCTCTTTTGAAGGTATAAACCAGAGTAAAATTTTTAAAACACTGGGTAAAGTTTTAGTGGACAAAATTCAAAATGTACTGAGAGAGTTATTTCTTCCTTATATGTTCTGGGCCAGAACTTTTGGCCCTATTAGCATTGGCCAGAAATTGATTCTGTCTTTGAGACTATGGTACTTGGACAATAATTTTAGTGAATTGAACCAACTACTAAAAGTATTTATTTGTCAAATTCTAGATAAATAAAATCATGGCTTTGCATTTAAGAAACACCCATCCATAAATTTCCTTCTTTTCTTTAAGGACTTTACTTGTTGTTGTAAATGAGAATACACACACACACACACACATGATTACCTGTGACTCAGGGAGGCAGCTGCAAATATATGACACCGCTGATGCATCTGCCAAAAAAAAAAAGCAGATGCTATGATTTTTATTTAGATTCCTTTCAAAGAAGAGATGAGACCCAATAGAAAGAAAAGTCACCAGACAATTAATAAACATTACTTTTCATCTCACTGCCTTACTTTTATTGCCTCATCCTTTATGGTTTTATAGGTTTATACTTGACACCCTAATCTTTCCCTCTTGTAATTCTCTGTTGATTTAAAATCAGCTTTTCTGTGGCTTTATTTTACTTTATGTATTTTTTAGCTAGAGAAAAAAGCTAATAGTGTGCTAGTTTAGCATTTTTCCTATATTCTTCACAGCTCTTTTTAAGAGTTAAAAAGTATGTAATAAACTTGAAATACATTACTATAAAAATGAAGAAAAGAATTTGTCTTAGTATATTAAGAAGATCAAGCAATGGTCAGAGAGTCTAGACCAACTAGGGTTTAGCTTTTGCTTATCAAAGTTGCTCCCACGTCTCTGTAAAGACACTAGATGACAGCCCTCCCCCAAGGTCAGGTTACCCTGTCAGTGCAAGTGAAAAACATGAAAGAGATTTATTAGGCAGCAACGTGCATCTATGCATTTTATCTTTCTCCAGTATAAATACCTAGGAGATGCTTGAAGCAGTATTTAAAAGGAGTCTTGATGAATTATAAATAATGATAAATCTGACTGGATTTCAAAGTGATGAGCCTTTTACATGTAACATTGCAATGGAGATTGCCTTTTGTGACCCAGTTCTTTTAGGTTTGAATCTATGATTGATTATGCAAAACTGGTATTTAGAGGAGTCAAAGAAAACAATAAGAATAATAAGACAAAAATTATATAATCATACAACAGTCTCGCATGGGGAAAATACTGAATACATACTTACATGTATGTACACATACGCTCACAGGCACATTCTCTATCTACATGGGCTTTTTGCTTATGAAAGTATATTAATTGTTCAATCAAGGACATACTGACTTTTGATAAACTATAAAGTAATTATTTAACTTATGGAAAATTTGGTTAACTCAAATAACAGGGAGAGTTTAATATCAGAAGACTATAAATAGCTACATGATCTTGTTTACAATTTTGAATTTGGATATCCCAGGTGCCCTACAAAAAATAATAAACACTGATATTTTTTTATGGAGCGTATCTTCTTGTTTAAGTTTCTCTAAGAACTAAAAGGGAAGTAGAATGTTATAATTATGTATACAGGTATTCCTGAGTTGGCAGTTTGAAACCAGCAAGAGGTGCCTGGGAAGACAGGCTACACAATCTTCTGAGTGGTCACAGCCTCTGTACACATAGGATTGCCATGAGTCAGAACTGACTACACAGGAACTAACAATAACAACAGAAGGTGGTTCCTCACATAACAACCCTATGCACAACAGAATAAAATGCTGCTGGTTCCTGCTCCATCCTCAAAATTGTTGCTATGTTTGAGCCCATTGTTGCAGCCACTGTGTCAGTCCATCTCATTGAGGGTCTTCCTCTTTTTTAATGACCCTCTACCTTACCAAGCATGATGTCCTTCTCCAGGGACTGGTCTCTCCTGATAACATGTCCAAAGAACGTGACAGGAAGTCTTTCATTCTCCTTTCTAAGGGGCATTCTGACTGTACTTCTTCCAAGATAGATTTGTTTGTTCTTCTGGCAGTCCATGGTATATTCAATATTCCTCACTAACACCATAATTCAAAGACACCAATTCTTCTTTGGTCTTCTTTATTCACTTTCCAGCTTTTGAATGCATGTGAAGCTACTGAAAATACCATGGCTTGGGTCAGGCACAAACTGACATCTTTGCTTTTCAACACTTTAAAGAGGTCTTTTGCAGCAGATTTGGCCAGTGCAATGTGTTGCTTGATTTCTTGACTGTGCTTCCATGAAAACTGATTGTGGATTAAAGTAAAATGAAATCCTTGACAACTTCAATCTTTTCTCCATTTATCATGATCTTGCTTATTGGTTCAGTTGTGAGGATTTTTGTTTTCTTTATGTTGAGGTGTAATGCATACTGAAAGCTGTAGTCTTTGATCTTTGTCAGTAAGTGCTTCAAAGTCCTTTTTACTCTGAGCAAGCAAGATTGTGTCATCTGCATATCTCAGGTTGTTAATCAGCCTTCCATCAATCCTGATGCCACGTTCTTCATATAGCCCAGCTTCTCAGATTATTTGCTCAGCATATGGAATGAGTAAACATTCAATCCTGTGTAAAGATACAATCCTGATGCACACCTTCCCTGATTTTAAACCATGCAGTATACTCTTGTTCATTTGAGAACGACTGCCTCTTGGTCTATGTACAGGTGTCTCATGAGCATAATTAAGTGTTCTGGAACTCCCATTCTTCGCCATGTTATGCATAATTTGTTATGATTCACACAATTAAATGCCTTTGCGTAGTCAATAAAACATAGGCAAACATCTTTCTTGTATTCTCTGCTTTCAGTCAACTTCCATCTGGCTTCAGAAATGATATCCTTCACTCCATGTCCTCTTCTGAATCCAGCTGGAATTTCTAGCAGTTCTCTGTCAACGTACTATTGCGACCACTTTTGAATTTTCAGCAAAATTTTACTTGTGTGTAATATTAATGATATTGTTTGATAATTTCTGCATTCTGATGTATCATCTTTCTTTGGAATGGGAACAAATATGGATTTTTTCCATTCTTCCAAATTTCCTGGAATGCATGAATGAGTACTTCCAGCATTGCGTACATTTGTTGAAACATCTCAATTGCTATTTTGTCAATTCCTGAAGCCTTGTTTTTTGCCAATGCCTTCTGTGTAGCTTAGGATTCTTCCTTCAATACCATAGGTTCTTGATCATACAGTACCTCCTGAAACGGCTAAGGATTGACCAAAGCTTTTGGGTACAATGACTCTGTATTCCTTCCATCTTCTTTTGGTGCTTCCTGGGTCATTCAATATTTTGCCCACAGAATCCTTCAATATTGCAACTCAAGGCGTGAACTTTTCCTTCAGTTCTTTCAGGTTGAGAAATGACAAGCATATTCTTCACTTTTGGTATTTAACTCCAGGTCTTTGCATATCTCATTATAATACTTTACCTTGTCTCCTTGAATCATCCTTTGAAATTTTCTGTTCAGCTCTTTTATTTCATTTCTTCCATTTGCTTAGCTACTCTACATTCACGATCAATTTTCAGAATCTCTTCTGAAATCTTTTTTTTTTTTTTTTCTTTACTGTCTTTAGCTTTCTTCATGTATGTTGTCCTTTATGTCCTCCCACAACTCGTCTGGTCGTTAGTGTTCAGTGTGCTAAATCTACTCTTAAGATGGTCACTAAATTTAGGTGGGATATGCTCTAGGTCGTATTCTGGCTGTCATTGACTTGTTTTAATTTACATCAGCTTCAGCTCAAACTTGCTTATGACCAACTAGTTGTCTGTTCCACAGTCAGCCCCTAGCCTGATGATACTGAGCTTCTCCATCATGCCTTTCTACAGATGTAGTCTATTTGTTTCCTGTGTACTCCATCCAGCAAGGTCCATGCATATTGTTGCTGTTTATGTTGTTGAAGAAAGGTATTTCCAATGAATACTTTGTTAGTCTTGAAAAAGTCAGTCATGCAATCTCTGGCATAGTTTCTATCACCAAGGCCATATTCCAACTACCAATCCTTCTTCTTTGTTTCAACTTTCTCATTCCAATTGCCAGTAATTATCAATGCATCTTGATTGCATGTTTTATCAAATTTAAATGCAGAAGTTGGTAAAAATCTTCAATTTCTTCATCTTTGGCATTTTTTTTTTTTTGGCATTATTGGTTGGTGCATAAATTTGAATAATAGTCGTAATAAGTGGTCTTCCTTGTAGGTGTATGGATATCATCCTACGACTGACAACACTGTACTTCAAGATAGATTTTGAATTTTTTTTGTGTGTGATGATTAATGTCATGTCATTCCTTTTTTTTTTTTCATTTCCAGCATATTGTCCAATTCAAAATGGCCAATACTGAACTATTTCAGCTCACTAGTGACTAGGATATCTATCTTTATGCTTGTAATTATATTTGTCAGAATTTATAGAAAATATTGCCCTCAAGATATAAAGTCATAATAATGACATACCATTTTGCAGAAAGAAAACTCTAAATTGGAAATTCAATTGTAAATTCAAACTCCTGAGTCATGTTTCACCTCATTGCATGAGCGTACCTATGACCTATTCAAGTTTTCTGTGAAACTAGGATTCGAGGGCATTGCAACACTGATATTAAAGAAATAACCATGACCCCACATTCTTTTCTATATTTGGACATTGCAACGTTGTCCAAAGTGGCCTCTGCCATAAATAAGCACTAAAAATCCCAGTTATGTAAATTCCAGAGGCCATCAATATAAGCCTTTCCTTGGGCATGCCATCAACTATTTTTTGGTGTAATTGCTTGGTAAAATCTTAACCCATTTTAAACCTAGCTTCTTTTTTACCTCTGTTCAAAAACAGTGGAACAAAGATGGAAATAACCCACAGTCATACTGAGAGATCTTATCGTAAATAAACAAATGGCAATCTTAACTAGGCCTTTAATACTGTCTGCTAATCACACTACACTCCTCTAGTTCATTTACTCATTCCTTCTCCTACTCTTCTGAGTATTTAGGATATATTTAATCCTTTCCTCAAACCTTCATTAAACTCTCTAAACCAAAACCAAAACCAAACCCTTTGGAGGGCAGTTCTGCTTTGGCACACATGGGGTAGCCATGAAAAAAAAAACTAGGATCAATCCCACAGCAAGTCTTTTTTTTTTTTTTTTTGGTCAGATTTATTGAATCTTCTTCAATTTGCTGAACTTAAATTACTGGAATATTCCGTGTCTCAGTCCTTTAACTTCTTGCTTTTTCTATCTTCAGTATTCTCATATAATCTCATGACCAATAACTTCTAAATATACATACCACTTTTTCGGCCTTAATGTCAGACTCATACAACCAACTGCCAACTTGTTGTCTCTGCTGAGAGTCTCAAAGACATCTCAAGTTTCATTTCCTCATAATCCAATTTATTAACTGCACAACTTTTCCAAATCTGTTACTTCCAGTTTTTCTCCATATCAGTTAGTGAGAACTCAACTTCTCTACTTGTTTGTAACAAAAGTCTGGGAGTCAGCACTGATTTTTTTTTTCCTCTCCCATCTCAAATCCCATCCACCAGCAAATGTTATTGGCTCTACATTCAAAACATATCTGGAATTGATCACTTTTCACCACCTTCACAATTAAAATATCCATTGAGCCACCATGAGCTCAAATTTCTATTCAGGATTACATATTTAGGGATACTGATAACGTACTAGGTGCCAATTCTAAGTATAAAGGACATACCAGTTAAAATGAACCAAACATTCCTAACCTAATGGTGCTTTTATTCTATATGGAAGAGCAAAAAACAAGTAACAAAATTAACACATTAGTAAATTGTATGTTTAATAATGGTCTAATTCCATTTTTGGGTTTAATTCCATTTTTGATGCCTGGCTGTTGACAAGCTTTAAGTGCTCCTTTCCTCTTTCCCCACATCTGGGAAGGCTGATAAGGAAGCCTGGGTATAATTATTTTGGTGCCACTGGGAAATTTAAACCACCAAAGTCCCAGCCTGAGTTGGAGTTCTCATCCCAGCCCTAATCCCTAACCACAATTAAAACCAAATCCAGTCCCCTCTCCTTTCTTTCTCTTAAGCCATTTTTTGACCTGCTTGACTGCCGGCCTTGCTTTCTTCTAGAAGTCTCACTATGGCAGTAATAAACTTTTTCATGCCTTCTTTGTATAAGTGTGTGATCATTAGTCTCAACATTTGAGCTAAATTGTGGGTGAGGGACAGATTCTCCCTGCCCTGAGACAATCACAGTAGTTTTTTTTTTTTTTAAATGATTAGTGCTATGGGAAAACAAAACAATGGGGGGGGGCTAGTAATAAACTGACGAGTATTGTTGATGGTTCAAGTGCAATACCAAGCCAAATCCAACCCATTTCCATCGAGTCGATTCCAACTCATAGCGACCCGATAGGACAGAGTAGAACAGCCCCACAGAGTTTCCAAGCAGCTCCTGGTGGATTCGAACTGCTGACCTTTTGGTTAGTGCTTAACCACTTAGCCACCAGGGTTTCCTCAGGTGCAATGAGGACTGAGAATTAACTGTGTATTTGACAATATTGACTTAGCAAGGTTATCGTCCAAAACAGAATTGTTATATTAAGGTCTATCTGACAATTAAATACAATTAGTAGAATGATGATACTACCACCCTTAAAGCATATGATCTCTCCTGGTTGTTCAGTTGGGCAGTATTTTTATCCAATATTTTAGTTTAAAAAACTGAGAAGGATTTCAATAAATGTAAGTTGATTCTAATTTTTTTTAAGATAAGTTATTCATAGCCATATTTCTGTCCATGTGCACGTGTGTAACTGGAAAGAAGTATGTGTGTTCAATAGTCATCCTTTCATACATGTTTTTTATAAAGACCACTGTCTTCTGACATATGGTTAAAAGTGGTATTTGTAACTAAAACTTCCATTTGTAAATTGCTGGTTGTGGCTCTGTTGAATATGTTTTAAAATGTGCAGTCGGGACATGAAACAATATTAATCCTGATTATTTGAATGGAAGTGAATTATAATAAGTAGGAACATCCTCAATAAATCCCAAACTATAAATATACATTCTGTGCAGAAGCTCAAGTAGGAGAATTATAACATATTGTGAAGATAATATGAATATCAACCATTGAATATCTCCACTCATTTTCTCGTCTTCTCTCTTCTCATTATATTTCTGTGATCCTCCCACATTTAAACTTTAAAAGTAAACATTTCTTTATTTTCAGAACAAACTGCTTGAATTCAAATTCCAACTCTAGCACTTAGTAGCTATGTGACTTGATAAGTCACCTAATACATTATTGAGGATAGTAATAGTACCTACCTCGTAGAGGTATTTTGGGATTACATAAATTAACATGTATAAAGTACTTAGAACAGTATCTTGTATGAAAAGAGCTCTATATAAATGTCTATTATTAATACAGCATTGCAAATCAGAGAACAAAGATTTCAAATTTCTGGGTTTTTATTGTATTTTAAAATGCAATGCAAGACAAAAGTACCGTATTTACAAGCTTACTGTTAAACGTGTTTTTCTTTCTTGAGAGTAAATTTAATACACTCTTCCTTTGATCAGTAGCAGTAGAAGAGAAAAGGGAAGCAGGTAGAAGCAAACATGTAATTTTCCCTGAAAAGAGGGTCTCTGCCTTAGATCATCCTAAATTAAATCCTGGGTAGAATGTAAGAGAACCTTTAGATCACTGCAGAAATCTGAAAATAGATTCTGCTTCCAATGACCCCTTTGGTGCATTAGAAAGGTGGCAAATTCCAAAGAGAAGCCTCTGCTACCATGGTATTTCAGTTACTAACTGCTGCACTAAATACTACTACTACTAATGATAATGACTTAAAACAATGATAATCACTTGTTTGCTCATGGCTTAGAGGCTCTGCCCATGTGGCATCAGTTGAGGTAACTCAACTAGAGCTGAAGAATTCACTTCCAAATGGCCTACTCACATGGTTGGCAACTTGGTGCTGGCCGTTCAATGGGGCCTCATTTCCTCTACACATGGAACTCTCCATAGGATTGTTTGAGTTTCCTCACAGCATGGCAGATGAGCTCTAAGAGGGGTGAAATGGAAACTACCAGTACCTCTAGTTAGGTATAGAAATGGTACAGTATCATAATATTCTTTTGGCCAAAGCAGTCACAGGAACACATTAGTTTCAAGAAAATGGAGAAGTAGATCCACACCTCACAGTAGAGGGAATGATGGCTTTATGGATTGAATTATGTCCTCCCAAAATATGTAATGGAGTCCTAACCCCTATACCTATAGATGTAATCTCATTCAGAAATATGGTTTTCCTTGTTTTGTTAATGAGGCCATATCAATGTAAGGTTTTTTTAAATCTAATCACGTCTAAGTTATGAAAAGAGCAGATTAGACAAAGGCAAAGACAAAAAGGGAAAACAGACCTATCCGACAACCAGGAGGCAGATGAGTCTACAAGCCCATGAACTCTAAGGATTGTCCACTACTAAAAGTTGAAATAGACATGGAAGAACCCTAAATGAAAGCCTACTTAGAACTAAATTCAGAAACACTGCAAAAGGTGCCCTAATTTTAATACACTGATAAGATAACATTTTTAAATAATGAAAACTAAAACTGTAATATAGGTTGGTATCTTTCACTTAGATATTGCCCAGCATTTTTACAATTCTCTCAGTATGCTTTCTCTAGTCAATTTGGCCAAAAGTATTTAAAATGGGTACATTACCTGAGAATGTGCGGTTTTAATACGAACTCCAAAGAGAGAAATTTTTAATTGCTTTTTCCTCTCTATAACATACCTAAAATAAGTTGATAACCAGTGATGTGTATTCTTAAACCATTTGTATGACATTATAGTCAGAGTATTAGCAACATTCATTGGCATTAAGATATTTAAAATATTTGTATTCTCAAAAATATTAGTAAGTTAAAAACCTGATCAAACATTGTTTTAGTCAAAAATATTTAGCTAATTTGAATTATCCAAAAAAAGATTTATGATCTCATGTATTCATCATAATAATCTGTTTTTATTTTTGACCACATGTAATACTGTCCATATTTACATGTAACATACAAAGCATATTCCTGTTCATGAAAAATTATGCTTTAAAATGTTCTCCATTGCTGTGTCACATGTAGGTTTATTTATAACCAAAGCATTGCTTATTCTTTCAAGAAATAATTTCGTCTCTGCAGACTTTGAAATTATACACCAGAAACTCACGATAATAAATTGAAGATTAAGGAACAGGTATTTATGTGTACAAGTAATTACATTAATTGATCTAAATACCAAAGGTATCATCTGTCTTAAGCTTTCCTCAAGTATTAACTAAAAACCGTTATTCTTATAAGCTAGAATGAATCTGTGAACTATCATTAGTGTCCCAGAAGTATTCTTTTAGTACTAATTAAAATTTTTAATTGCTCTGAGACTAAATGGTTAAGATAAAAATCACCTCACCTGTGATGCATAAACTACAAATGTGTGGTGAATAATTACATAGGAAAATAAGGGATAATAATATTTTTTCCTCAGTTCTTCAATCACTTATGTTATTTTTTAACTGAATTATCTGAATAATTTTCTTCATTTTCTAGTTCTCTTTACATGTTTGTGTAAATTAGTAGCAGAATCCACCATGAACACCAGCTGCTGTCCGGTTAAACTGACCCATGGCAATCCCATATGTTGCCTCTATGTAGACTTGAAACTCCAGCCTTTTGTTAATAGTAGGATACTACTTTGAAAATGTAGCACAGTGACCACAATAATTTATCTGAGTACACAGAAATTTAATAATTATGTAAAAATCTGATAACTATGCTTGTTATAGAGTAATACTATCTAATATTTGCAAACAGCATACTATGTGCTAGATTCCTTTCTGATTTTTTTTTTTTTGTACATTAAGGTATTGATAATTAATTTAATCTTCAAAACTATCCAATGAAGCATATAATATTTTCATCTGATTTTTTCAGTTTAGGAAGCTGAGAAAGATCTCAATAGGAGCATATTGACTCTGAGTGTGTTAGAATAAGGTATTTCTCATCATATATTTTTGACCATGTGGACAAGTAGGACTGAAAAGAATTATGTGTATTCAATAGGTTTTCTTTCCCACGTGATTTTCATAAAGACTATCCTCTTCTGATTAATGATTAAAAATAATATTTATAACTAAGGCTGACATTTGTAAATTGCTGTCTATGGCTTTGTTTTTTTTTTTTTTTCCTACAAAAAGGTGACAGGTTTCCTCAAAATTATGTGATTATTTTCTGATGTTTCTAATTTAAATTTGCCTAATTTTATTTCCTGGAATTTAATAGTATTCTGGTACTATAATGCTGCAATTTGTTATTTAATCATAAATTGAGTTATTAGTAAAGGTATACTGGTAACAAAACCTTTGTATTCATAGACTGACTAAATTCCTGGGTGATGCAATTAGCAATTGCAAAATTTGAAAAAATATTTGTATAATTGGTGGCATTATGACCGATAAAAGACCTTAATTTTGCATGTTTTAGTAAGATTAACATAGTTATCATAGTCATGCATGAGCCTTAATATAATTACTATTATATCATATCAACTATACATTAATTTTTAATCTGTTAACTGATTATCTTGCAATAACCCTAGTATTTCCTCCTCTGAGCAGCTGATGTTTGACAAAGGTCTAAAGTTTGTTAAATGGGGAAAAGACAGCCTCTTTAAAACATGGTGCTGGCACAAACATATATCCACATTCAAAAAAATGAAACAATACCCATAGCTCACACCATGCACAAAAACTAACTCAAAATGGATCAAAGACCAAAATATAAAATGTAAAATGATAAAGATCATGGAAGAGAAAATAGTGACAATACCAGGAGCCTTAATACAAGGTATAAGAGCTTACAAAACAGTACTAACAATGCACAAACACCAGAACAGAACCTAGATAACTGGGAGCTCCTAAAAATCGAATGCTTATGTTCATCCAAAGATTTCATCAAAAAAGTAAAATGACAACTTACACACTGGGAAAAATTCTTGGCTACGACAAATCCAATCAGCATCTGTTCTCTAGAATCTATTTGATACTGCAAAAACTCAACACAAAAAGACAAATAACCCAATTAAAAAATGGACAAAGGATATGAACAGGCTCTTCACCAAAGAAGACATTCAGGCATCTAGTGGACACATGAGGAAATGCTCAAAATCATTAGACATTAAACCCACCCACTGCCATCGAGTGAATTCTGACTCATAGCGACCCTATGGGATGGAGTAGAACTGCCCCACAGAGTTTCCAAAGAGCACCTGGCAGATTTGAACTACTGACCCCTTGGTTAGCAGCCGGAGCACTTAACCACTACACCACCAGGGTTTCCCATTAGACATTGAGGAAATGCAAATCGAAACTACAATGAGATACCATCTCACTCCAACAAGGCTGGCATTAATCCAAAAAAAAACACAAAATAATAAATGTTGGAGAGGTTGTGGAGAGACTGGAACACTTATACACTGCTGGTGGGAATGTAAAATGGTACAACCACGTTGGAAATTGATTTGGTGTTTCCTTAAAAAACTAGCAATCCAGCAATCCCACTCCCTGAAATGTGTCCTAGAGAAACAAGAGCCTTCACAGGAAAAGATACATGCACACTTATGTTCATTGCACCCCTGTTTACAGTAGCAAAAAGATGGAAGCAACCAAGGTGCCCATCAATGGATGAATGGATAAATAAATTATGGTATATTCACCTAATTGAACACTGCGCAAAGATTAAGAATTATGATGAATCCCTGAAATATAACATGGAGGAATCTGGAAGGCATTATGCTGAGTGAAATTAATCAGTTGCAAAAGGACAAATATTGTCTGAGACCACTATTATAAGAACTCAAGAAATGGTTTAAACACAGAACATAATATTCTTTGACAGTTTCAAGGGTGGGGAAGAAGGGAGAGAGGTATTCACTAATTAGATAGTAGACAAGAACTACTTTAGGTGAAGGGAAAGACAACACAGAATACAGAAGAGGTCAGTACAACTGGAATAAACCAAAAGCAAAGAAGTTTCCTGAATACAACTGAATGCTTCAAAGGCCAGAGTAGCAGGGGCCAGGGTCTAGGGACCATGGTTTCAGGGGACATCTAGGCCAATTGGCATAACAAAGTCTATTAAGGAAACATTCTCCATCCCACTTTGGTGAGTGGCATCTGGGGGCTTAAATGCTAGCAAGAGGCCATCTAAGATGCATCAATGGTTATCAACCCACCTAGAGTAAAAGAAAATGAAGAACATCAAAGATGCAAGGTAAATATGAGCCCAAGAGAGAGGAAGGGCCACATAGACCAGAGACTACATCAACCTGAGACTGGAAGAACCAGATGGTGCCTGGCTGCAACTGATAACTGCCCTGAGAGGGAACACAACAGAGAATCCCTGATGGGTCTAGAGAACAGTGGGATGCAGATCTCAAATTCCGGTAAAAAAGACCAGACTTAATGGTCTGACTGAGACTAGAGGGACCTTGGAGGTCATGGTCCCTGGACCTTCTGTGAGCCGAAGACTGGAAACATCCCTGAAGACAACTCTTCAGACAGGGATTGGACTGGATTATAAGACAGAAAATGATACTGATGAGAAGTGAGCTTCTTGGCTCAAGCAGGCATATGACTATGTGGGCAGCTCCGTCTGGAGGTAAGATAAGAAGCCAGAGGGAGACAGGAGCTGTTTGAATGGACATAGGGCATACAGGGTGGAGAGGAGGAGTATGCTGTCTCATTCAAGGGAGAGCAGCTAGGTGTATACAACAAGCTGTATATACGTTTTTGTATAAGAGAGTGACTTGGTTTTTAAACTTTTACTTAAAAAAAAGCATGATAAATTAAAAAAAGGTCATTTGCTTCCAGAAAAAAACAAATCCACTGCCGTCGAGTCAATTCCAACTCATAGCGACCCTATAAATTTACCATGGCTATATACGATGCTAACTTTAAGAAAAGCCGAGTGATAGGAATTTGGAAGCTCTTTGTACTGTATGTTTGTAACTATTCTGTAAATCTAAAATTATTTTTAAATACATTTTTTAACAAGTCCTACCACTTTTAGCCTTTTTTTTTTTTTTACCACTTTTAGCCTAAGACTGATTGTCTTATAGCCATGGTATCATTAACCAAAAGAACTGATTTAATCAATATTAGTTTTATAGGCATCATAATTCCCTGTTTATAGTAACAAGTACTAATGGCTCAGAACATGGTCTATCTTACGGAGTGTTTCAAGTGAGCTTGAGAAGAATGTTTATTCTGATGTTGGTGGTGAGGTATTCTATAAATGTCAGTTAGGTCCATTTTGTCGATGGTGCTGTTCAGTGGTGTTTTTATTATTTGATGAAATAATTAATTTTATGTTATGATTCACATAGGCCTCATTTTCCATACCAAAGAAGATCTAAGAATGGTGACATGCTCCTCTCTATTTTCCTTGGGGCCACATGGTTTCCCATCTCTATCAACAACCCATCACCCTGACCCAAGAGGGAACTAGCCATTGTTCACAGTCCAAGGGCAGGAAATGGGCCTCAAATTGGGCTAATCAGAGCCCACACTAGAATTTTTCTGAAGGATTACTTTGTTTACACAAATTTAATTCAACTGCAGCATCTTTCTCCAATGGTATCTGATCTGGGCACTGTGCTATTCATTTCCCCAAATCCTGTCTCCATGGACGTGGTGAAACCTGTATGTCTTCAAACATATGTTTCACCTAAACCATATGTGTCTTCAACTTTCAAACACTTCAGGAGTTAAACAATCATGCTTCTCGGACAGCAACAAAAACAATTCTTCCAGCTAAATAGTCTAACCAGTTTTAAGTTATCACACTCAAACTCAGTTATAACATATAAGCAGCTCCCCCTCAATCAATATATTAAATCTAGTTGGAAAGAGCTGAAGAGCAATTCAAAAGGATGGAAGGAAGCTTAAAAAAAAAAAAAATGGCCACAATATTTGAAAGAAAAAATTATTAAAATAATGGAAATTATTTTTAAACTACAGACGAATCTTAGTGGTAGCTCCCATTCATTCTTTGTTACAGGTCTCATTTCTGGCATTTTTAAATCAAGTCGTTGTCCTGAGAGAATAACAACAATGGTTTATAAAGTATTGTATTTATTTTGTCAAGGTATCTGGTACGCAATTGTTTAGAGATAGCGCTGTCTATAAGCAGAAAACTATAATTTAAGAACCTGTTATTCACTCAGAATATTTCCAGATTTCCTCGTGGTCTATGGAGATTTAGTATATAAATATGTTCAACCTTATAACAATTTAATAGTGTATTTTGGTAAGTCAAGCACAGTAATTTTTGTAGGCAAAGCAGTAACCACATTGATAGATGACAAGATCCAAAGTTAAATATTTCTGAGACTCCGTATATAAAAACAAGCTTCAAAATACAACTATTTAAACAATCTTCTTAACATCAGTTTATTCTCAATAATTTTATAGTTGTCACACCAGTTGCATGTATTTTAATGTGTGCAAATTTGACAACTATGGCACTTGCTTCTACAGCAATGAGTTTTGGTTTGTTTAGGTTACGATATGTGTAATGTGAATAACATAGCAGAATAATCTGCGAATGTTTCTTCGGCTGCTGCATTTTTTAAATAATATTTTTTGGCTACAATCTCCTGAAAATACTTACGTCTTTTCAAATAGATACTGACATTTCTTCAGCAGATTTGTTTCATGTGTTCAAGGACATACTATAACTGTCATATAGGTGGAAAATAT
This sequence comes from Loxodonta africana, assembly GCF_030014295.1. Classification (NCBI taxonomy): domain Eukaryota; kingdom Metazoa; phylum Chordata; class Mammalia; order Proboscidea; family Elephantidae; genus Loxodonta; species Loxodonta africana. Next base: position 172,358,964 of record NC_087344.1, on the reverse strand, counting down.
ATTTTAAAAATGTTGTGTATTTAGCAATAGGAAAAATAATTGTAGACTTATACCTTAAGGTGCAAAGTCACCAAAATAAGGTATTCAAATTACCCTCTATATACTGTATTTTTATTTCTCACATATACTTCACCTAACTTATAGCTAATAACTTCCCCATTTATTCAACCATCTGACATTTTGTTGACTTCATGACACAGGCCATAGAATCACTGGCTGGTACACAAACTCACTGGCAGATGCAAAAGTGTTAAATACTTCTTTGGTAATTATGTGATACAAGGAAAACTTAACTGCCTGAGAGCAGACGGTGGACAAGGAGCTTACTAGAGATATGTCATAAAATCAGTAGGCAAAGAGATATATAGTAAAATAAGTAAGCAACGTGAGTATCTAGTGGTAGTCATATTGTCTATTAAATGTTTTAAGTTAAACTACTTAGGGATAGGAAGAGAGCAGCAAATTAGTTTATACATGAATGAGGCAATTACAGTCTACATTTCAAAACAATAGCAAATTCATGATCATTGATAAGGTCAGAGAAGTAAAAATAATATATGTGTACATATATAATACATACATATATATACATGGTTTTAGAGTTTAAAAAGACTCCATTACTACCTGATTTTTTCATTCTTAATTTTTCAACGTAGAGAATAAAAATTGAAAAGGTTGATTGACGTGCCAAGGTTGCATAACTTCTTAACAGCAAGGCATGTAATGTAATTCTGGACTATCAATTTCCAATGTAATGTACTTTCTACTAGAATACAGTTTCTTTCTTTGCATAAATGTAATATTTTATTGGCATTTACATTAAAAAGTCAAATCCATGCAATATATTCAATTCAATTCAGTTCCAATTCAACTGCACATGTAGTACTTCTTCCTCTGACCCTAACCATCCAGAGCTAGGTCAGAACTCACAAGTTAAAAGCAGAGTTCACCAGACTGCCAAGTCTGCTCAAGACTTCAAATGCCAGCATCAAGCTTTGCAAGCCCAGGCCTTCCTCATTTCTGATCTGCTGAATCCCATTATTTCCTTGGTTTAAATAATTAACTAATATGCCTCATAGAACTCATAGAAAGTGCTACAGTTAGATAAAAGTTTTATTATAGACAAAAGGATACAAATGATATATAAGAAGAGATTTGGGAGGGTTCCAAACATGAAGCTTCCATGTCTCAAAAAGGAGAACACGGAGGCGGGGCCAAGATGGCTAACTAGGTAGAAGCTACCTCAGATCCCTCTTGCAACAAAGACTCGGAAAAACAAGTGAATCTATCACATACATGACAATCTACGAACCCTGACCATCAAGCACAGATCTAAAGAGTTGACCTGAGTGACAGAGACTGAGAATGAACAACCACATGAAAGTAGCAACTGTTTTTGGAGCCTGGAGCCAGCGTTCCAGTCAGAAAGCCTTGGTGCCGGGCTTTGGACTGGGTGCAGGGGAGCTGAGCACAGCATCCTGAGACAGCGCAAACACGGGACGCAGCCCTAGCCCCTCGGGGGAAGCCCAGCCAGTGCACGCAGGCAGTGCAGTGACATGCCTGACAGGAGGAGAAGTCACCTGGAGGCAGCGACTGGTTTTGGAGCTGGGAGTGCGGCATCCCAGCCGGGGAACCTTGGTGCTGAGCATTGGATTGGGAGCGGAGGAACTAACCATGGCTTCTGAGACAGCACAAGCATGGGACGCAGGCCTGACCCTCGGGGGCAATCTCTACTCAGCCAGGGCACACAGTTGACGCACCTTCGGGAATCTCAGATAAAACAGTCATCCCAAGCAAGATAAGTAAATTTGTCTATATTCTGAGGTGCTACTCTCTCCTATTTATCTGAACCCTCCCCTCCCCTTCCCAGGCAGCTTCATTAACACTGAAATTTCCTGAGCCAGAGAGTGAACTGCGCTGAGGTTTTTCTTTCTTTTTTTTTTTTTTGGTCTTTTCCTAACTCATTCTCCTGGCCTGAGAGAAGCAGCTACAAAAAACCCAGGGACCAAAAATCATTCCCTAATTGGACTAAAAACACAGAACCAGCTCCAGCCAAGCATATGTGATCCACAGTCTTGGGCTTTCATCCCTACAGGGAACAAGGCGGCTATTATAATGCAAAGGCATTTCTGATAGGGATCTGACTGTAATTGTTTTAGTGGATTACTGGAAAGACAAGTTTCCCAGGTCTGATATCTCTGCATATTCAACAGAGCCCTGACTGACCCACAACAGGGAACTGAGGGCTGAAGCTTCCCCCAGACCACCTAGTCTCCTGCCTTAGGGGTCTAAGGAGGGTGACACCTACCAATCTGTAGAGGTACTTGCACTGGGGGCCTAAGGTACAGCTGCAGAGCCCACCCACCAAAGTGCTTTAGGAATAGAGACACACCTACATCACTGGCACTTGGGGGAAGCCTGTCAGCATCCTGCCCACCCTGGAGTGTGAACCCCTGCTGCTACTAGAATCTGGTGCACACAACTATCACCACTACTTCTCTAGGTGGATAGGTGACAGTCTGCACTACACACTTGGTGACTCAAAATCAGATTCTACTCAAGAATAGCAAATGGACTCTTAAGCTTATATATCTGGTAACAGCCCAAACCAGCTGGTAATAGTACATAAGTGATTCAAGGGATACAATAATCAAGACAGTGCAATCTAGTAGCCCATCTACGTATATTGAAAGAAAACAAAACAAGATAAGACTCAGTGAGCAAATATAGAGTAAATCACTACAATATCTTAGTGATGGCTTGGAGACAGCAGTCGATATCAAACCACATTAAGAGGCAGACCATGATTGCTTCTAAAACTCCCCAAATTAAAGAATCAAAATCTTTCCCAAATGAAGATGCAATCCTGGAATTGCAAGATGCAGAATATAAAAAACTAATTTACAGAATGCTTCAAGACATCAGGGATGACCTCAGAAATGAAATAAGGCAATCTACAGAAAAAGCCAAGGAACACACTGATAAAGCAGTTAAAGAAATCAAAAAGATTATTCAAGAACATAGTGGAAAAATTAATAAGTTGCAAGAGTCCATACAGAGACGGCATTCAGAAATCCAAAAGATTAACAATAAAATTACAGAATTAGACAAAGCAATAGGAAGTCAGAGGAGCAGACTCAAGCAGTTGGAGTGCAGAGTGGGAGATCTGGAGGACCAGGGAATTGACACCAATGTAGCTGAAAAAAAATCCGATAAAAGAATTTAAAAAAATGAAGAAGCCCTAAGAATCATGTGGGACTCTATCAAGAAGAATAACTTGGGTGTGATTGGAGTTCCAGAACATGGAGGGATAACAGAAAACACAGAGATAATAGTTGAAGATCTGTTGGCAGAAAACTTCCCTGACATCATGAAAGACGAAAGGATATCTATCCAAGATGCTCATCGAACCCCATTTAAGATTGATTCAAAAAGAAAATCACCAAGACATATTATCATCAAACTTGCGAAAACCAAAGATAAAGAGAAAATTTTAAAAGCAGCCACATATCCTTCATGAACATAGATACAAAAATCCTCAACAAAATTCTAGCCGATAGAATTCAACAACATATCAAAAAAATAATCCACCACAACCAAGTGGGATTTATACCAGGTATGCAAGGCTGGTTTAATATTAGAAAAACCATTAATGTAATCCACCATATAAATAAAACAAAAGACAAAAACCACATGATCTTATCAATTGATGCAGAAAAGGCATTTGACAAAGCCCATTTATGATAAAAACTCTCAGCAAAATAGGAATTGAAGGAAAATTCTTCAACATAATAAGGGCATCTATACAAAGCCAACAGCCAACATCACTCTAAATGGAGAGAGCCTGAAAGCATTTCCCCTGAGAACGGGAACCAGGCAAGGATGCCCTTTATCACCGCTCTTATTCAACATTGTGCTAGAGGTCCTAGCCAGAGCAATTAGGTTAGACAAAGAAATAAAGGGCATCCAGATTGGCAAGAAGGAAGTAAAATTATCTCTGTTTGCAGATGACATGATCTTATACACAGAAAACCCTAAGGAATCCTCCAGAAAACTACTGAAACTAATAGAAGAGTTTGGCAGAGTTTCAGATTATAAGATAAACATACAAAAATCACTTGGATTCCTCTACATCAACAAAAGGAACGTCGAAGAGGAAATCACCAAATCCAAACCATTCACAGTAGCCCCCAGGAAGATAAAATACTTAGGAATAAATCTTAGCAAAGATGTAAAAGACCTATACAAAGAAAACTACAAAGTACTACTGCAAGAAACTAAAAAGGACATACTTAAGTGGAAAAACATACCTTGCTCATGGATAGGAAGACTTAACATAGTAAAAATGTGTATTCTACCAAAAGCCATCTATACATACGAGGCACTTTCGATCCAAGTTCCAATGACATTTTTTAATGTGATGGAGAAACAAATCACCAACTTCATATGGAGGGGAAAGAAGCCTCGGATAAGTAAAGCATTACTGAAAAAGAAGAAGAAAGTGGGAGGCCTCACTCTACCTGAGTTTAGAACATATTATACAGCCACAGTAGTCAAAACAGCCTGTTACTGGTACAATAGGCACATAGACCAATGGAACAGAATTGAGAACCCAGATATAAATCCATCCACAGATGAGCAGCTGATATTTGACAAAGGCCCAGTGTCAGTTAATTGGGGAAAAGTTAGTCTTTTTAACAAATGGTGCTGGCATTACTGGATATCCATTTGCAAAAAAATGAAACAGGACCCATACCTCACACCATGCACAAAACTAACTCCAAGTGGATCAAAGACCTAAACATAAAGACTAAAACGATAAAGCTTATCAGGAAGAAAAAATAGGGACAACGTTAGGATCCCTAATACAAGGCATAAACATAATACAAAATATTACCAAAAATGGCAAAGAGAAACCAGATAACTGGGAGCTCCTAAAAATCAAACACCTACGCTCATCTGAAGACTTCACCAAAAGAGTAAAAAGACCACCTACAGACTGGGAAAAAATTTTCAACTATGACATATCTGACCAGCGCCTGATCTCTAAAATCTATATGATTCTGTTAAAACTCAACCACAAAAAGACAAACAACCCGATCGAAAAGTGGGCAAAGTATATGAGCATGCACTTCGCTAAAGAAGATATTCAGGCAGCTAACAGATACATGAGAAAATGCTCTCGGTCATTAGCCATTAGAGAAATGCAAATGAAAACTACGATGAGATTCCATCTCACTCCAACAAGGCCGGCATTAATCCAAAAAACACAAAATAATAAATGTTGGAGAGGCTGCGGAGAGATTGGAACTCTTATACATTGCTGGTGGGAATGTAAAATGGTACAACCACTTTGGAAATCTATCTGGCGTTTTCTTAAAAAGTTAGAAATAGAACTACCATACAACCCAGAAATCCCACTCCTCGGAATATACCCTAGAGAAATAAGAGCCTTCACATGAACAGATATATGCACTCCCATGTTTATTGCAGCACTGTTTACAATAGCAAAAAGCTGGAAGCAACCAAGGTGTCCATCAATGGATGAAAGGTTAAATAAATTGTGATATATTCACACAATGGAATACTACGCATCGATAAAGAACAGCGATGAATCTGTGAAACATTTTATAACATGGAGGATCCTGGAAGGCATTATGCTGAGTGAAATTAGTCAGAGGCAAAAGGACAAATATTGTATAAGACCACTATTATAAGATCTTGAGAAATCGTATAAACTGAGAAGTACACATACTTTTGTTGTTACGAGGTGGGGGGGAGGTAGAGAGGGTGGGAGAGGGTTATTTACTGATTAGTTAGTAGATAAGAACTACTTTAGGTGAAGGGAAGGACACTACTCAATACAGGGAAGGTCAGCTCAACTGGACTGGACCCAAAGCAAAGAAGTTTCCGGGATAAAATGAATGCTTCAAATGTCAGCGGAGCAAGGGCGGGGGTTTGGGGACTATGGCTTAAGGGGACTTCTAAGTCAATTGGCAAAATAATTCTATTATGAAAACATTCTGCATCCCACTTTGAAATGTGGCATCTGGGGTCTTAAATGCTAACAAGTGGCCATCTAAGATGCATCAATTGGTCTCAACCCACCTGGAGCAAAGGAGAATGAAGATCACCAAGGTCACACGATAACTATAAGCCCAAGAGACTGAAAGAGCCACATGAACCAGGGACTTACATCATCCTGAGACCAGAAGAACTAGATGGTGCCCAGCCATAACCGATGACTGCCCTGACAGGGAGCACAATAGAGAACCCCTGAGGAACAGGAGATCAGTGGAATGCAGACCCCAAATTCTCATAAAAAGACCATACTTAATGGTCTGACTGAGACTAGAGGAATCCTGGCGGTCATGGTCCCCAAACCTTCTGTTGGGCCAGGACAGGAACCATTCCCAAAGACAACTCATCAGACATGGAAGGGACTGGACAATGGGTTGGAGAGATATGCTGATGAAGAGTGAGCTACTTGTATCAGGTGGACAGTTGAGACTGTGTTGGCATCTCCTGTCTGGAGGGGAGATGGGAGGGTAGAGAGGGTTAGAAACTGGCAAAATTGTCACGAAAGGAGGGACTGGAAAGGCTGACTCATTAGGGGGAGAGTAAGTGGGAGTATGGAGTAAGGTGTATATAAGCTTATATGTGACAGACTGACGATTTGTAAACGTTCACTTAAAGCTCAATAAAAATTATCAAAAAAAAAGGGGGGGCACACTACCCCCCATGTCTTTTGCCAACCAATAAGCCCATGAAGCTTCTGTGTCCAGAGCTATTATTGAGGCCTCATTATATAGACATGATTTATTGAATCAGTCCCCCTTTCCTGAGGTTAGCTGATATCACTCTATGGAACTTTCTGGAGTATCCAGCCCCAATTCTAGAGGCATTTCGTTTGCATAAGTCCTCAGGTGTTGGCCAGGGGTCTCATCAAAGATACTAACTGTTGTGGAAATTCCAAGGTTTAGAGGTTATCTCTCTTGAATGAAGAACAAATAAATTCTTTGGACAAAGTTTATCTTAAACCCCACTGTATTTTTACCAAATAAATAAATAGAAAATATACTTTAGAGCAAGTTCAGCATACTTGGCCAATTTCAGAACTCTTCTCCATCCCTGATTTCATAGTTTTGTAAAGTTTCTTGGAACATGGCCACACCCATTCACTTACTATTGTCTGTGGCTTCTTTCCAATTTGTGTGGTTGAGATGGAGGCTGTATGGCCCCCAAATTCTAATATATTTGCTATGGAACCTTTTAAAGAAAAAAAAAATTTCCTATCCCTGATTTAGACTGAAGGCTGTGGTGGTTGTTGCCTTCTCTTTTTTTAATTTTCCAATTCATTGTATACCAATAATTTTGTAAATACAATAGATGTAGCAGTCTGCTTCTGTGAAGATTTATAGTCTTGGAAATGCTATGGGGGAGTTCTGCTCTGTCCTATAGGGTTGCTATGAGTACAACCCTATAGGACTGGATGGCAATGGGTATAAGGAGTATAAGTACAAGAGCTCTGGTGGTGGACATGGTTAAGTGCTTGGCTACTATCCAAAAGGTTGGCAGTAACCCAGGCCCTCCATGGGGGAAAGACCTGGCAATTTGCTTCAGTGACGATTATAGGCAAGAAAACCTTATGGGGCAGTTCTACTGTGTCACATAAAATCCCTATGAGTCAAAAATGACTGGACAGAACCTAACAACAATAAAACAACACTGATGTTGAGATTTAAAAAAAATATTAACTGTGGAACAAAACTGCATTCGTTTGATATCCAGCTGCACAACTTACTGCTGTCTGTTTTGGCAGGGTACTTACCTCATTGTTTTTCCTATCCTATATCTGAAAAATGAGTAGAGTAATAATAATAGTAGAATAATATTCTTACTTCATCAACTTCTCATTAGCATCAAATAGTTTATACATAGAAATAATTTAGGACATGCCTAGAATGTATTTAAAGTGTTAGATATTACTAGAAGTTCTTAATAAATACACCTCAACCATTTACTAATTTAAATGTTAACTGTTGTTTCACCAAGATCAAAGAAAATAAATAGATTGCATGGCTGAGTACCATCTGTCACGAATAAATCTAACAATTTTATTGAAGAGTTTTTTTTTTTTAAATAGTAGACTGTCTGAAGAAACCCTGCTGGCAAGTGGTTAAGAGCTATGGCTGCGAACCAAAAGGTTGGCAGTTCAAATCCATCAGACGCTCCTTGGAAATCCTATGGGGCAGTTCTACTCTGTCCTATAGGGTTGCTATGAGTACAACCCTATAGGACTGGATGGCAATGGGTATAAGGAGTATAAGTACAAGAGCTCTGGTGGTGGACATGGTTAAGTGCTTGGCTACTATCCAAAAGGTTGGCAGTAACCCAGGCCCTCCATGGGGGAAAGACCTGGCAATTTGCTTCAGTGACGATTATAGGCAAGAAAACCTTATGGGGCAGTTCTACTGTGTCACATAAAATCCCTATGAGTCAAAAATGACTGGACAGAACCTAACAACAATAAAACAACACTGATGTTGAGATTTAAAAAAAATATTAACTGTGGAACAAAACTGCATTCGTTTGATATCCAGCTGCACAACTTACTGCTGTCTGTTTTGGCAGGGTACTTACCTCATTGTTTTTCCTATCCTATATCTGAAAAATGAGTAGAGTAATAATAATAGTAGAATAATATTCTTACTTCATCAACTTCTCATTAGCATCAAATAGTTTATACATAGAAATAATTTAGGACATGCCTAGAATGTATTTAAAGTGTTAGATATTACTAGAAGTTCTTAATAAATACACCTCAACCATTTACTAATTTAAATGTTAACTGTTGTTTCACCAAGATCAAAGAAAATAAATAGATTGCATGGCTGAGTACCATCTGTCACGAATAAATCTAACAATTTTATTGAAGAGTTTTTTTTTTTTTAAATAGTAGACTGTCTGAAGAAACCCTGCTGGCAAGTGGTTAAGAGCTATGGCTGCGAACCAAAAGGTTGGCAGTTCAAATCCATCAGACGCTCCTTGGAAATCCTATGGGGCAGTTCTACTCTGTCCTATAGGGTTGCTATGAGTCGGAATCGACTTGACTACAATCTTTTTTTTATTTTTTTAATGGGTAGGATCTCTGAATACAAATAAAATTTTAAAGTGTCCATATAAAAAATAAGAAATGAAGGGCGTGTTTTTCAAGCATGTTTGTAGTGCTCTTGACCAAAACCTGCTATCTAGGCACTACACCAAATTTTTGCTCTCTCTATATAAAAAAAAAAACAGTGTCGTATACAACCTACTTATTACAGTCATTTTCTTTTAAACTCTCATTTATGATATACCACAAATATTACACAGTTTGTTTATAATTGAACTACAGTTTGTAGTACCCAGAGGCAATGACGCAGGTCACTTTTTCTCAACTGCATCTTATTTCTTCTTTCTAAACCCTGGGTCTATAAAGAATTTGAAAGTCTTTCACAGAGGACAAATGACTTTTAAACATGAATTAGTGTATTTGTATTCAACTACCTGAAAATATAAAATCATATAAAATGTTTATCAGAAACATGCAATCTACCCAAACTAAAATCTAATTAATGCATTATGATATCTTCAGTTAATCAATGTATTCCATTGCATGTAGAAAACCTATATAAGTCCTAAATTATTAATTTGTTTGCCATTATAAAATCCTGTTACTTATTTTGTTAAATAATTATATTAACATATATTTACAATCTATATATCAAAGGATTTTCATCTAAAAATTTCCCACAAATATTAAGAAAAATGCATGTAACTTAATGGAAATGGGGTAAAAGATAGGAATATACAGTATAAGCAGAGAAAATCTGAATGCAAATAAGTGTGAAAATAAGATCCAACTCACTTGATATGGATTAAACACAAACTGAAGGAATCACTTATCATTTGATAATATTTAGATGGTCACGACTTTTTTCTGTGAATATCAGGAGTAAGAGAAGATGTGGGTGATGGGAATTCATATGACTAGAGGAGGTATATTTACCTGCATACGTTTCAAAAAAACAAATTTGAAAAGTCTAGAAAATTTGAAAGGAGGTTCAGTGGCACAGTGGTTAAGTGCTGGACTGCCAACTGAAAGGTTGGTAGTTAGAATACACTCAGAGGTTCTGCAGGAGCAAGAACTGGCAATCTGCTCCCTGAATGACTACAGCCTAGAAAACACTACAGAGTAGTTCTACTCAGTCACCTGGGGTTACTATCAGTCTAAATGGACTCACCAGCACCCAAAAACAGAAACAGTAGAGAATTTGAAGCACAGCTACCAAGGCAAGCAAGGACGGTTGAGAAATTCATTCACTTCACTGAACAGCATTCTTCATAAAAAAAAAAAAAAAAAGATGATGTAGAACTACCATGCAGTAGGCAACCTGCATAGCAGAACACAGTAACTCCATTGTGTTTATGAATCAGCAATTCCAGTTGTAAGTACATACTCTAGACAAGAGGAGTTGACACCTGTGCTGTCACAAATGTGGACTAGAGATTTGGAAATAACTTAATACCATTAAAAGAACACCGAACCAAAACCAAACCCATTGCTGTCGAAACCCATAGGGTTTCCAAGGAGCAGTTGGTTGATTCAAACTGCTGTCCTTTTGGTTAGCAGTCGAGCTGTTAATCACTGTGATGCCAGGGTTCCAATATATATATATATACATGCTTAATGCATAGTGTCATAAACAAAATTATATTTATATTGTTGAGAATCATTTACATATGTAATAAAAACATTTTAAAAAGTGGATGAGAAGACTTTGCACCAGCTTCTCAATAGTTGTATCCTCTAGTTAGGAGGGAATGAAATCCAACAGGGTTTCTACGGTATGTTGTTGTTGTTAGGTGCAGTCCAGCTTGTTCCGACTTGTAGTGACCTTAGGTACAACACAAGAAAGCACCACCTGCTCCTGCGCCATTCTCACAATTGTTGTTATGTTTGAGCCCATTGTTGTAGCCACTGTGTCAATTCATCTCCACGAGGATTTACCTCTTTTCCAATGACCCTCTACTTTACCAAGCACAATGTCTTTCTCCAGGAACTGGTACCTCCGGATAACATGCCCAAATAACGTGAGATGAAGTCTTGCCATCCTTGCTTCTAAGGAGCATTCTGGCTGGAGTCTTCCAAGACAGATTTGTTCATTCTTCTGATAATGTTCTTTGTCCATACCAAAATTCAAAATTCTCCTTTATTCATTGTCCAGATTTCACATGCATATGAGGCTATTGAAAATATCATGACTTGGACCAGGTACTCCTAAGTCCTCACAGTAACATCTTCACTTTTTGACACTTGAAAAAGGTCTTTTGCAGCAGATTTGCCTTATGCAATATGTTCTTTGATTTCTTGACTGCAGCTTCTATGGGCATTGATTGTGGATACAAGTAAAATGAAATCCTCGACAACTTAAATCTTTTCCCCATTTATTATTGATGTTGCTTACTGATGTAGTTGTGAGGATTTTTGTTTTCTTTATGTTGATGCGTAATCCATACTGAAGGTTGTGATCCTGATCTTCATCATTAAGTGTTTCAAGTCCTCTTCACTTTTAGCAAGCAAGGTTGTGTTATCTGCATAATGCAGGTTGTTAAGGAGTCTTCCTCCAATTTTGATGCTGCATTCTTCTTCATATAGTCCAGCTTCTCTGATTATTTGCCCAGCATACAGATTGAATGGGTACAATGAAAGGATACAACCCTGATGCACACCTTTCCTGACTTTAAACAACTCATTATCCCGTTCTATTCTAAAAACTTCTTCTTGGTATCTACAGGTTGCTCAGGAGCACAATTAAGTGTTCTGGAATTTCCATTCTTTGCAATGTTGTCCATAATCTATTATGATCCACACAGTCAATGCCTTTGCATAGTCAATAAAACAAAAGTAAATATCTTTCTGGTATTCTCTGCCCTCAGCCAAGGTCTATCTGACATCAGCAATGATATCCCTCATTCCACGTCCTCTTCTGAATTGGCTTGAATTTCTGGCGGTTCCCTGTTGATGTACTGCTTCAATTTCTTTTGTATGATCTTTAGCAAAATTTTACTTGCATGTAATATTAATTATATTGTTCAGTAATTTCCACTTTCTGTTGGATCATCTTTCCTTGGAGTAGGCACAAATATGGATCACTTCCAGTCAGTTGACCCGTTAGCTGTCTTCCAAATTTCCTGGTATAGGTGAGTGACCACCTCAAGCACTGCATCAGTTTGTTGAAACATCTCAGTTGGTATTCTGTGAATTCCTGGAGTCTTGTTTTTCCCCAATTCCTTCAGTGCAGCTTGGACCTCTTTCTTCACTGCCATCGGTTCCTGGACATATGCTACCTCCTGAAAGGGTTAAACTTCGACCAATCCTTTTTGGTACAGTGGCTCTGTGTATTGCTTCCATCTTCTTTTGATGCTTCTTGCATGCTTCAATATTTTCCCCATGGAATCACAAAGATTTCTTCCTGTGTTTCTTCTAAAATCCTTTTAATTTTAGCCCTTACTTTTAGGCCTTTCATTCATTTTGATTTTATTTTGTAAATGGTGTGAGGTAAAGACTCAATTTCATTCTTTTGCGTGTGAATATCTAGTTGGCACAACACTATTTTTTCACAAAACTATTCCTTCCCCATTGAATTATCTTGTCATGCTTCTTGAAAATTAACTAACCCAAAATGCGAGGATTTACTTGTGGACTCTCAATTATATTCTGTTGACTTACATATCTATCTTTACACAAATACCACAATATTTTGACTACTGTAGCTTTGTTCTAAGTTTTGAAATCAGGAAATGTGAGTCCCTTAACTATGTTCATGTTTTTTAAGAATGTATGGGTATTTTGAAACACTTGTATTTCCATATGAATTTTAGAATCAACTTGTCAATTCTGGCTAAAAAAGCAGATAGAATTTTGATAGAAAATGAGTTGAATTTGTATATCAATTTGGGAATATTACTATCTTAATAATATTAAATTTTCCAATCTATAAACACAGATATCCTTTCCTTTATTGCCTAATTTATTTTAATGTTATTTTATAGTTTTCAGTGTAAAAATCTTGTACTTTTTTGTTAAATTTATTCCTGAACATATTATTCTTTTTGATACTATTGTAAATGGAATTATTTTCTTAATTTAATTTTCAGATTGTTCATTGCTAGTGTATAGAAATACCATTGATTTTTATATATTGAGCTTGTATCCCATAAGCTTGGTGAACTTATTTATTAGATCTAATAATTTATCTTGTGTGTGCTTATTCCTTCGAATTTTCTGTGTACAACATCATGTCACCTGCAAAAAAAAAAAAAAACATTGCTGCCGAGTCGATTCCGACTCGTAGAGACCCTATAGGACAGACTAGAGCTGCCCCATAGAGTTTCCAAGGACTACCTGGTGGATTCGAACTGCTGATTTTTTGATTTGCAGCCATAGCACTTAACCACTATACCACCAGGTTTCCCACCTGCAAATAGATATAATTTATTGCTCCCTTTTCAAAACTGATGCCTGTTATTCCTTTTTCTTGCCTAATTGCCCTGGCTAGAACTTCTAGTACAATGTAGAATAAACCTTGTAAGAGTGGGTATCCTTGCCTTATTCTTGATCTTAGTGTGGAGGTTTGTAGTACTTCACCATGAAACACGATGCTAGCTGTGGGATTTTTGTAGATGCCTTTATCATATTGAAGACAGAGAGAGGCTTTAAACATTATTTTTAAACTAGCTAGTGATACTTTTAAATGATATTTCATTTGGCTCTGATTAGGTTTTTATACATTTTTAAAATTTTATGTGCATCTTTCATATGGCTAATTGAAATTTACAGTTCATAAAATATCTAATTGTCACAAAATTAATCCTCACATAGTTAAATGGTTGGCCAGCTATTCATCAAACCTTAATAAAGTTGACTTTTTTGACTTTCATTAAAACAACAACTCATTGATACACATATTAATATATTCAAAAATAAATTGTTATTAAACACATAATATGATTATAAATTGCCAAGAAGAAATATTATAAAGTTAGTTAGTATCAGATTCTGATGCACAACAAAGCAAACTCAAAGCTAATTGCTTAAAACAATAGTTACTTATTATTGCTTCCATATCTATGAGTCATATGGATATTCTGATACCTTGACCCGTGGCCTCACTAGGTTAGTGTCACCCAGTGGGGTAACTCATGGTGTCTTCACCTCCTTCCCAGGGTGGGTGGTGGCCAGACAGAAAACTACCAACTAATGGATGGAGTGGCTAGTCTTGCCCCACTTCGGTCCAGTATGGAGGACCACACAGTCCAGCCACGCCCTTTATAGCCTTCATGGTTCCTCACAGCTCCTCCCCTGTCTCGCTGGCCAATGCTGACACCCTCCTCTCTGCCCAGTGACTGGCAGAGGTGAGGTGTTACCACACTGGGTGACAAGTGACATCGGCCCAAGTGACACCACTGCCTTGGCAGTCCCTCCCTCAATGGCACCAGCCTATCTGCTGCCACTGCCACCACTAGGACCCTGGGGTCATTTTGGTGTCACCACCTCTGAAGGCATCAGGGGGTGAGGTCTGCATCCCCCGCAATGGTGCCACTAACCTGGAACATCCTTGGTTGACCTTTGATGATCATTTTTTGGGCTTGGTCATTCATCTGTATTCTACTGGCAGATAAACCAGGGGCTTCCTATCCTGGAATAGCTTCATTCACATATCTGGCGTAATTTGACTGATTGTTAGTTGAGATGATAAAGGTGATTTTACTCTGTGTCTCCTATCCTCCGGTAGGCTAGCCTAGATGATGTTTATAGGGTTCTAAGAGTAGCAAGAAGGCAAGTCCCACGTGCAAATCCTTTTCATGTCTCTGTTTGCATCACTATTGCTACAATCTCATAAGCCAAAGCAAGTCAAATGGACAAGCCTAGATTCAGTGTGGAAGGACATAACCAAAGAGTATGATGATAGAGGGGTATGATCAAATTAAGGCCGCCGATGCAATAATTCCACCACACTCACATATAGATGTAAAAAAAAATTAATTTATTAACCAAATGTGTTTTAGAATTTAATTTTTGATAAGAAATATCAGTGCTAGGTATTGAGCAGAAAACAAATGAAAACACTCCCTGCCATCTTGAGTTTACATTTTACTGTGACGAGACAAAAAACTATTGTGTGAACAAATAGTTACATAAGATTTTATGAAGTGATAAGTGCAATGGAGAGAAATAAATCACAGTAAAAGGGAAAAAAAGAATTGCTAAATATGAAAGGCTTGTTCCTATTTTTTTAATAAGTGATTAGGAGAAGATTCTTTTATAAGGATGCACTTGAAGCGACAATGTCAGCAACCCATATTGCAATCTGGGGAAAGAGTATTCCAGGCACAAGGGAGAGCTACTGGGAAGATCCTGAAACAGTTCTGTGTGTTTTCAAAGAACAGAAAGATCATCTTAGCTGGAATGGACACAAAGAGTATAAGAATGATAAGAAATTAAATCAAGAGTGTTCAGGAGCCTGTTACAAGGATTTCGGATTTTCCTTGAGTCAAATGGAAGAGCAGCAGAGAGGTTTTCAGCAAGAGATTGACATGATTTGTCATACTATTCTAAAGAATCACTATGCTGCTTTATGGAAAGTAGAAAACACCAGGTAATGTCATTATAATGACACTAGTGAAGAATGAGGATGCTTTGAATGAGGCTGATAGTTATAACAATAGCAAAAGTGAGGAGAAGTGGTCAGATTCACAGTGTTAGGATGAAGGTGGGGTCAGCAACCAGTTGTTGAATTGACTCCAACCATGGCTATCCTGTGTGTGTCAGAGTAGAGCTGTGCACCATGGGGTTTGCAAAGGCTGAATTTTGGGAAGTAGACTGCCATGACTTTCTTCTGAGGCACCTATGGATGGACTTGAATCTTCAACCCTTCATTTAGCAATCGAGTATTGGATCACCCAAGAAGAGCCAACAGGTTTGTGAAAAATTAAATGAAGCATGTAGGGGAAAAGAAAGCATCATTGATGAGTTCTAACTTTTGGCCCAAGAAAATGAGAGCTTGGGAGTGCCATTTCCTGACCTAAGGTAATTGGGTAAGGAAGAATTCTGGGAATATAGTGCATGGAAAAAAATAAATAAAAAGGACAGATTAAGCTAGACATCTCAGTAGAGATAATGAGTTGACATTTAAATATGTGAAATGAGAGTGAAGGAAGACAACAAGGATAGAAATACAAATGTAAAAGCATCGTTATAAGGTACAGGTTTGGATGAGACTACTTAGAAAGTGAGTGTAGATACAGGAAAAAAATGATCCTAAGATTCAACCACAGAGCTTCCCAATATTTAGAGGTCAAGGAATGAGGAGTGTCAGAAAAGTCAAAAGGATTTCTAAGAAAACAAGTCAAAAAAAAAAAAAAAAGTACAGAAAGAAGGGAGCAATCGACTGTAGCTGACAGATTAAGATAACAAGGAGAATTCAGTGCACTATTTTCAATTTGTAGGTCATTGGTGATCATGACAAGGCTAGTTGGGAGAAGCTGTAGAGCAGAAATACTGATTTTTGGAGGCTGAAGAGAAAATAGGGTTAAGATTGATAGAGACAGAATTTGTAAACAACTTTATAAAGAGAAAAAGAAATATGGGGTAGTTGTGGGGAGTGACGTGAATCTTAGTGATAGTTTTTCTTTTATAAGATGGGTGATAGTATAGGATGCTTATATATTGATATTATACAGATTGCAGAAATTTCACATGTAAGAAAACATAAATGCATTAGTGAACAGCAGTGACTAAGTTTAGAGGATATAACATTTAGAGGGTATAAATTTTTCTTCACTGCTGTGAACAGGATCTTTATGAGGGCTGGGAAAATTACCCTTTATGCATATTACAATGCCTGCCATGTAACAATCATTCAATACATATCATGAAATCTTACCTAATAAATGGAGGAATAAATGAACGGTAACTGTGATTAAAAAAAAAAAAAAGGAATGGTTTAATTCAGAGGACGGGAACTGATATTGACTTTCGAAAAAAGAATACTGGCATTCCAGATGTATATAAGTGTTGGCTAGGGTCCTGGAGATTGATAGATGCAATACACCATATTCACAAGTTTTTAAGTGAAAGGCTGTTTGGAGCAAAGTACTCACCAGACACTGTTCTTATGGCATGATCAATAGGCATTTATTACTCACACAATAAACAGGACAGGGATGAGTAGAACAGCAAACATCAACACCAGCCATGGTTCCCCGAAGTTACACTCCCGTCCCAGTTGCATTCATGTATGCCCTACTTTGTATCATGAAAGAGGAACCCCAAAGCCCCTCTATCCTGGGGTTAATATACGAAAAAGCTATAATGATTATGTGCCAACTAGCATGAACAGAAAGAGAGTAGGGGAAAGGGGTAATGAAAGAGATGATGAATAATAAAAGTGGAAGGCCCCTGTAGGCAATGGACATTACTCATTGCCCCTGTTCAGGGTGGGCAACCATCTCCTGATTGACTATTCTAGACTTGTTGGCATCATAAAGCATTCCTTCCTCTATGCCATTAGGATAAAAAAAATATTTTGGGTCTCTCAGAGGGCCATCATCTCCCCTTAAGACACATACTTTACTTAGTGTCCATTAGTAGCTACAGAGATGGTGGGGCTGGGGGAAGACAATTATTGTATAGAACACCTATCTGTGCACCCAGCAGTAAAGTGTAGCATAGTGGAATATTCTGAGGATATTGAGCATAGTAATGAGAAGAATATTATTTTCTTATAGTAGATACCAAAAAAAAAAAAAAAAAACAATGCCATTGAGTAGATTCTGACTCATGGCGACCCTACAGACAGAGTAGAACTGCCCCATAGAGTTCCCAAGGAGCGCCTAGCAGATTCAAACGCCGACCCTTTGGTTAGCAGCTGTAGCACTTAACCATTACGCCATCAGTTTCCTCAAACCTGGTGAATTTTAAGAAAAAAAGGAGCAACGTATTATTTTAAATGGGTACAAAACATTAGTATTATCATTTTTGAAGGTATATCTGAAACTTGCTTTTGAAGACATTTCAAGTGTTGAGTTTCTGAGGGCAAAAGAGGTCTACTAGGAGGCTTCACCAAATAAGTATGAGAATATGAAGGCTGAACCTACAATGGCTTTACGGAAAATGGAAAAAAAAAAGTGAATAGATTGAATGGATACTCTGAACAGAATACATTGGCAAAATATTTTGTCAGTCATCCTTGAAAGCCTGACAGAGAAAATATGCTCACTGAGGAGCAAGGGTCATGTAAAACCAGAAAATCCAAATCCACTGCCCTCCAGTCAATTCTGACTCATCGTGACCCCATAGGACAGAATAGAACTGCCACTTAGGGTTTCCAAGGCTGTAAATCTTTACAGAAGCAGACCCCCACATCTTTCTCCCATGGAGGGACTGGTGAGTTCAAACTACTTACCTTTTGGTTAGCAGCCAAACACTTTAACCACTGCACCAACAGGGGTACTTAAGGATCATTTAAGGAAGAAAAAAAAAGAAAAGGAAACCTCTCACTGTATTCAATCAGTAATTATCAATACATCCTGATTGCATGTTTGATCAATTTTAGATTGCAGAATTTGGTAAAAATCTTCAGTTTCTTCATCTTTGACCTTAGTTGTTGGTGCGTAAATTTGAATAATTTTCATATTAACTGGTCTTCCTTGTAAGCATATGGATATTATCTTATCACTGACAGAGTCATACTTCAGGATAGGTCTTGAAATGTTCTCTTTGAGGATGAATGGAACTCCTTCTTCAAGTTGTCATTCCCAAAATGGTCAATACCTGTCCATTTCAGCTCACTAATGCCTGGGATGCCGATCTTTAGGGGTTCCATTTCCTTTTTGACAATTTCCAACTTTTCTGGATTCATACTTCGTACATTCCAGGTTCCAATTATTAACGGGATGTTTGCCACTGTTTCTTCTCATTTTGAGTAGTTCCACATCAGCAAATGAAGGTTCTGAAAGCTTGACTCCGTTCACATCATTAAAGTCTACTCTACTTTGAGGAGGCAGCTTCCCCAGTCGTCTTTTGAGTGCCTTCCAACCTGGGGGGCTCATCTTCCAGAACTATATCAGACAATGTTCCACTGCTATTCATAAGGTTTTCACTGGCTAATTCTTTTCAGAAATAGACTGCTGGGTCCTTCTTCCTAGTCTGTCTTAGTCTGGAAGCTCAACTGAAACCTGTCCGGCATGGGTGACCCTACTGGTATCTGAACACAGGTGGCATAGCTTCCAGCATCACAGCAACACACAAGCCCCATAATACGACAAACTGACAAACATGGGAGGGAAAGGTGATCTAACTGAATGTGGAAATTAGCAAATAATATCATGAATATCACACGCAAATAAAATTTTGATGAAGGTCATTCAAAAGTGACTGTAGCAGTATATTAACAGGAAACTGACAGAAATTCAGGCCTGATTCAGAAGAGGACATGGAACCAATGATGCCATGGCTGATGTCAGATGTAACTTGGCTGAAAGCAGTGAATATCAGAAAGATGCTTACCTGTATTTTATTGACTATGCAAAGGCATTTGACTGTGTTAATCATGACAAATTATGGATAACATTGTGAAGAATGGGAATTACAGAACACTTAATTGTGCTCATGAGGAACCTGTACATAGATCATGGGGCAGTTGTTCAGACAGAACAAGGGGATACTGCATGGTTTAAAGTCAGAAAAGGTGTGCGTCAGGGTTGTATCCTTTCACAGTACCTATATAATCTGTATGCTGAGCAAATAATCCAAGAAACTGGTCTATATGAAGAACAGGGCATTAGGATTGGTGGAAGACTCATTTACAACCTGTGTTATGAACCTGGCACAACTTTGCTTGCTGGAAGTGAATAGGACTTGAAACACTTACTGATGAAAATCAAAGAGCACAGCCTTCAGTATGGATTGCACCTCA
Source organism: Loxodonta africana (assembly GCF_030014295.1). Lineage (NCBI taxonomy): Eukaryota > Metazoa > Chordata > Mammalia > Proboscidea > Elephantidae > Loxodonta > Loxodonta africana. Next base: position 172,338,940 of record NC_087344.1, on the reverse strand, counting down.
ACATAAAGAAAACAAAAATCCTCACAACCGGACCAATGAGCAACATCATAATAAATGGAGAAAAGATTGAAGTTGTCAAACATTTCATTTTACCTGGATCCACTATTAACAGCCATGGAAGCGGCAGTTGAGAAATCAAATGATTCGTTGCATTGGGCAAATTAGCTGCAAAAGACCTCTTTAAAGTCTTGAAAAGCAATCACCTGAAGACTAAGGTGTGCCTGACCCAACACATGGTATTTTCACATCGCATTAGATGCATGAGAAAGCTGGACAATGAATAAGAAAGACGGAAGAAGAATTGACACATTTGAATTGTGGTATTGGTGAAGAATACTGAGTATACCATGGACTGCCAAAAGAACAAACAAATCTGCCTTGGAAGAAGCACAACCAGAATGCTCCTTAGAAGCAAGGTGTCAAGACTACATCTTACATATTTGGACATTTTGTCAAGAGAGATCAGTCCTGGAGAATGACATCATGCTCAGTAAAGTACAGGGTCAATGAATAAGAGGAAGACCCACAATGAGACGGATTGATGCGGTATCTGCAACTATGGACTCAAGCATCACAGTGGTTGTGGGCATGGAGCAGGACTGGGCAGTGTTTCATTCTGTTGTACACAGGGTCCCTATGAGTTGGAATTGACTCGAAGGCACCTAACAACAACACTATATTCAGTCCATTCAGGTCTCATTTCAAGTATCCCACTTTCTATGAAACAATTACGAATTTTGACAATCAATTAGAAATTATCATCCTTTTAACATTTAAAACACTGTGTTTGAACTTCTGAGGACACTAAGTTGTCTGTCTTACACTGTAGTCATTGTTCTTCTTATGACTCAATAGCTAGATTATGGACTTCTTAAGTCTAGACCGATATCTTATTCGTATTAGTAACTCAGTAAACTTAATGCATTTTCCTTAAAAAGTAGCAGCCTTCTAACCAGTCATGATGGAATAACAGTTGTGGAAGTATAGATCACAAATAATTGAGGTTTTCAGGCTGCAAAAACTGGCGAGACACTGACAATTGCATGGCTATTGATCATTTTATATTTACAGATCTACTTTCCTTCAAAAACCAAAATAAAATAATAGAAAACCATAAGAGGCTTTACATTAAATTGATATTACAAATGGATGAAAATTTTAATGAATTGTGAAGATGAGAGCAGCTTTCATAATAACAAGCAATACCTATATAGTGTTTTACATATGGATAATGTGATTTAATTTTCATACAATACAGGGAAGTAGGTAATACTATCAACCTCACTTTGGAGTTAAAAGAACAGAAATTCAGACAGGTGAACTGGTCATGTCACATTCTGTCAGCAGCAAATTTAAGGCTGAAATCTTGGCTTTTTTCTTCCATATACAGGTTCTTTCCTTCTATGTCACAGTTTATGTTGCAAATGAAGTATTTTATTATGTATTTTTAAGATGATTATATTATAAACCTCTACTTAAAAATAGATTTGATTTTCTTATCTAAATTTTAGTATAACAATGTAACTGATTCTGACAGTTTAAATCTTAATATCCAAGTCATATTTATTCAATAAATAGATTTTAAACCCACACACAACCATGAAGAAAGAAATGGTTTATTTCCTACATTTCTAGCTGTTGCAACCTTACTGTCAATCTACATCTAACCTACAGCTTGACTCTGGAAAAAATAACTAATAATTATTAATGAGTAAGGTGTTCTGTTCTTATTGAATTTGATGAAAAAGGGTGTGCCAGTGGACTGGTGCTTGAACTTAAAAGGGAATACATCTTTGATGTCAAGTGTATCTAAAGGATTCTTATGTCAGAATTATAAGAAAATGGCCCTGCTACTACTCAATCTATTCCCAAGGTACCTGCCAGTCTGAGTGCTTCCATACTATTATAAAAATCTGTCAAGCATTCAAAACCAATTACACACAGGTTGTAGAGTGTTGTCATGCCAGCTGTCCTTTCAATCCTCAGTGGCTCCCACTATACATAATCAGTTAAAAATATATTCTACTTCTTTGAGGTTTTTGCTGGGATAAACTTTACTATTTTATGTTCACCTCTCTTATTTAACAAAAGTTGATGCATGCTTGTTTTTAGATGACTAATAATTATCCTATGTCACAGGAGAGCATACTGGTTAATATATTACCAGTCTTCAATTATCCAGACAAAATCTCAATTCTGTGGTGATTTTCCTTAGACTTTTAGGTCTATTATTATTGTATTCACTATCTTACCAGGGAATGTTACCATTATGTCTTTTTCAATCTAAGGGATAAAAGTTTGAAATCTAGTAACTGAAGTGAATGAATTGTTTAGATCTTTTCAGAATGGTTGTCAAAAAGGATTGAAGTATATCATTCAATTTTTTTCAAACCTCTTTGGTTGACAACTTTTTATGGCATCAGTAAAATTTTAAATCACACTGATCAATAATGGCAAAAACAAATTAAGCACTTACTTTGTACCAAGGAAAATTGTAAGGCCTTTGAATATAAGGAGGTAGGGATTTGAAGTATGTATAAAAGATAAATACAAACTTTTTTCTACTATCAGTACCAGTTGTCGTCAAGTCTGTCCTGACTCATGTCGACCCCATGTGTGTCAAAGTAGAGCGGTACTCCTAAGTGTTTTCAATGGCTGATGTTCTAAGGTGTGCAACAATTTGAAATTAATACTTTTGTACATCTGTAAGCCTCAAACCCACTGCCATTGAGACTATTCCAACTCAGAGTGAACCCACTGGGTTCCAAGCCTGTAAATCTTTACGGAAGCAGACTGCCACATCTTTCTCCCACTGTTAGTTTCAACAGTCAGTCAACAGGTATCAACAGTCAAACTGCCGACCTTTCAGTAAGCAGGTGAGTGCTTTAACCGCTGCGCAATCAGGGCTCCTTCATCTATAAGCAAAAAAAAAAAGGGACTATAAATTGCATGTCTTGGCATCAATGGATCTATACACTAATTACAGAATTAAACTTAACATAAAGGAATTGATAACAATAAAATGAATGAGAGAATTTAGAAGAAAAACAGTCTTAAGTGCATTAAAATTAGTAAAAGAATATTAAAAAAAAGAATATTAACACTATATTAATTAACCTGCACAACCTAAAATAAATGTCTACCTTTGTAATTTATGTGTTTAGTATTTCAACTTTATCATTTTATTTCCCAGCACATATTCAGAAAATTCACTTTTTTAGCTATATGATTTAGAAAAATTAGTTTTCACTTTATTTATTTTTAAAAAAATTATTGGTATTTGAAATTAAAAAATATATATATTATCAATTCTATAACTAAATAGGAAATGAAAGGAGATGAAAATAAGCCAGCTTAGACTGATCACCAAAAATATCAAAAAACATAATATCATCTATTTATGTGCCCACTGTGTGCCTACTCTGCCCAAGGCACAGTCATGAGATACAGAGAATGTCAAGGTGAAAAATTATTTTATTGGACATCACAAAACTAGCTTATTAATTAGGAAGAGATAAGTGGCTACAGATCCCCAAAATTTGGTGGCATAGAAACATGTGAGTAAAAATATCTTCGGATACCTCCTTATTACATGAAAAGTCCAGGGTAGGGTTTTTAGGTCAGTGGAAATTCTATCCCACATAGACTTTAAAGAATCCAGACCGATGGATGTTTTTCATCCATCTTCAACTTCTGGCTTCTGAGGTCACTTTGGTCATTGTAATCCCAGTCCACCACAGAAATTAGAGAGGGCAAAGGAGGCAGAGCCATTCTCATAAAGGCTCTGTCGGGAGTGGCACACATCACTTCCACTCACATTTTGTGACAGAAGAATTGGTTACAGGGCCACACTGAACTAGGTAATGTAATTTTGCTGTGTTACAGAAAATAAGGTGAAATCAATTTTGATGGACAGTTGCAGATCCTGTCCCAATCAGTAAGTGACAGAAGGGGATTTAAACATAAACAGTCAAGAGAAGACTTTGTGCTTATAATATTATTCCAGACAAAGAACTGGGTATTAGGAAACCTTATCTTTTAAATAAAATTAATAATAACATAATGGTATTTGATAATAATAATGAATAAAAATAAAATTTTAAATAAGCTCCACTTGAGCACTAATATATAGCTTCAAATTCATTTTAATCAAGTTTTACCTCACTGTCTTTTCATCAGAACTGTATTTATTGTTGTAGTTATTTTTTTTATTTTTTATTGTTGCTTCAGGTCAAGTGTTTAGTAGCTATAAATATCTGTATATAAACAAAAAATAGACAAAATTTCTGTGGAATCATCAAAGGCCATGTTGACTAGAATTAAATTTAAGAGACTATGGACAGTGGGACTAGAATGGGATAAGAACTCACTTTGTAGTCTTTTTTATCCCTTTTTTTCAATATGCCTTAATTATTGTAATAATAAAAATAAATTATATTGAAAAAATTTAATTACACTCTTTCTATATACATGTTGTTGTTGTTAGGTGCCTTCAATTCAGTTTCAGCTTGTAGCAACCTTCTATACAACAGAATAAAACACTGCCTGGTTCTGTACCACCCTCACAATTCTTGTTATGTTTGAGCACATTGCTGCAACCACTGTGTCAATCTGTCTCGTTGAGGGTCATTCTCCTTTTCACTGACACTCCACTTCACCAAGGATGATGTCCTCCAGGGACTGGTCCCATTTTGATATGTCCAAAGTACATGAGGTGAAGTCTCACCATCTTCACTTCCAAGGAGCGTTCTGGCTGTATTTCTTCCAAGACAGCCTTCTTCACTCTTATGGAAGTCCATGGTATATTCAATATTCCTCACCAACATTATAATTCAAAGGCATCAATTCTAATTCAGGCTTCCCTATTCATTGCGGAGTTTTCACAAGCATATGACATGATTGAAAACACTGAGGCTTGGGTCAGGTGCACCTTAGTCCTCAAAGTGATATCTTTGCTTTTCAACACCTTAAAGAGGTCTTTTGCTGTACATTTGCCCAATGCAATATGTTGTTTGATTTCTTGATTGCTGCTTCCATGGGCATTGGTTTTAGATCCAATGAAATCTTTGACAACTTCAATCATTTCTCTGTTTATCATGATACTGCTATTTGTCCAGGTGTGAGGATTTTGTTTTCCGTATGTCAAGGAGTAAACCAGGCTGAAGGATGGAGTCTTGGATCTTCATCAGCAAGTGCTTCAAGTCTTCTTTGATTTCAACAAGCAAGTTTGTGTCATCTGCATAACACAAGTTGTTAGTCTTCCTCCAATTCTAATGCCTTATTCTTCTACATATAGTCCAGCTTCTCAGATTATTTGCTTAGTATACAGATTGAACAGTTACGGTGAAAGGTACAACCCCAACGCACACCTTTCCTGATTTTAATCCGTGCAGTATTCCCTTGTTCTGTTCGAATGACTGTCTCTTGGGTCTATGTACAGGTTCCACATGAGCACAACTAAGTGTTCTGGAATTCCCACTCTTTGCAATGTTATCCACAATTTGTTCTGATACACACAGTCGAACCCTTTTGCATAGTCAATAAAACACATGTAAACATCTTTCTGGTATTTTCTGTGTTTAGCCAGGATCCATCTGACTCCAATGATATCCCTCATTCCACGTCCTCTTCTGAATGCAACTTGAATTTCTGGCAGTTCCCTGTCAAGGTACTGCTGCAATTGCTTTTGGAATTATCTCAGCAAAATTTTACTTATGTGTAATATTAATATTGTTGGATAGTTTCTGCATTCTGTTGGGTCATCTTTCTTCGGAATAGGGATAAATATAGGTCTCTTTCAGTCGGCTGGCCAAGTAGCTGTCTTCCAAATTCCTCGGCGTAGATGAATGAGAACCTCCAGCACCGCATGTTTGTCAGAACATCCCAATCGGTATTCTGTCAGTTTCTGGAGCCTTGTGATTTGCCGATGCCTTCAGTGCAGCTGGAACGTCTACTTTCGGTACAATCGGTTCTTGATAATACTCTACCTCCTGAAAGGGTTGAATATCGACCAATTCTTTTTGGTGTAGTTACTGTGTATATTCTTTCCATCTTCTTTTGATGTTTCCTGCATTGTTTAATAATTTGCCAATAGAATCCTTCAAAATTGCAACTTGATGCTTGATTTTTTCTTCAGTTGTTTCGGCTTAAGAAATGCCAAGTGTGATCTTCCCTTTTGGTTTTCTAACTCTAGTTCTTTGCACAAGTCATTATAATACTTTACCTTGTCTTCTCCAGTTGTCCTTGGAAATCTTCTGTTCAGTCTTTTACTTCATCATTTCTTCCTTTTGCTTTAGCTGCTCGTTGTTCAAGAGCAAGTTTCAGAGTCTCTTCTGACGTTTGATCTTTTCTTTCTTTCCTGTCTTTTTAATGACCTTTTTCTTTCTTCATGTATGATGCCCTTGGTGTCATCCCACAACTTGTCTGTCCTTTGGTCATTAGTGTTCAATGTGTCAAATCAATTCTTGAGATGGTCTCTAAATTCAAGTGGGGTATACTTAAGGTCGTATTTTGGCTCTTGGGGGCTCAGCTTCAATTTGAATTTTCATATGATCGATTGATGGTCTGTTCCACAGTTCGTCCCTGATTCTGATCTGACTAATATTGAGCTTCTCCATCATTTCTTTCCACAGATGTAGTTGATTTGATTCCAGTGTATTCCATCAGCTGAGGTACATATGTATAGTTGTTTATGTTGTTGAAAAAGGTATCTGCTATGAATAAATCATTGGCCTTGCAAAATTTTATCACAGAATCTTTGGTGTCATTTCTATCACCAAAACAATATTTTCAACTACTGTCCCTTCTTTTCTGTTTCATACTTTTTTATTCCAATCATCTGTAATTACCAAAGACTCTTGATTGCATGTTTCATCAATTTCAGACTGCAGAAGTCGGTAAAAATATTCAATTTCCTTTTATCTTTGACATTAATTGTTGGTGTATAAATTTAAGTACAGTCCTTCCTATTAACTGGTCTTCCTTGTAGGCTTATGAATATTATCCTATCACTGACAGTGTTGTATTTCAGGACAGATCTTGAAATCTTCTTTTTGAGGATGAATTCAATGCATTCTGCTTCAATATGTCATTCCTGGCATAGTAGACCATGTGATTATCTGATTCAATATAGCCAGTATCAGTTCATTTCAGCTCACTAATGCTTAGGATATCAGTCTTTATGCATTTCATTTTGGATGACTTCCAATTTTCCTAGATTCATATTTCATACATCCCACATTCTTATTATTAACTTATGTTTGCAGCTGTTTATTCTCATTTTGAGTGATGCCACATCAGCAAATGAAGGTCCTGTAAGCTTTACTTCATCCACATCATTAACGTTGATTCTGCTTTGAGAAGGCAGCTCGTCCCTAGGAGTATTTTGGGTGCCTTCCAAACTGAAGGGCTCATCTTCCAGTATTGTATCATAAGGTTTTCACTGGCCAATTTTTTCAGGGGTAGACAGCCAGGTCCTTCTTAGTCTGGAAACTCTGCTGAAACCTGTCCATCATGGGTGACCTTACTGGTATTTGAAATACTAGTGGCATAACTTCCAGCATCACAGCAATGCACAAGTCACCACAGTATGACAAACTGACAGATACGTGGGGTCTCTATATGTACATACATAAATATATGACATTTTTATATATGTTAGTCATAATATGACATTTTCTATATATATATATATATATATATATGCTATAGTTTTTTCGCAGAAAGTTTCCTTTGTGTAAAAAAGAAAAAAACAACACAAATGTTTCAGGCAAGATTCACAGAATTTTAATTTTGTTTTATGAAGCTTTAAATCTATTTACAGTAAAATATCCTATTTTTTACATGCCACTTCTTTATAAAAATAGCAACATTTGGAGAATTATAATTAAATGGAAACAGGAAGTGTTCAAATTGATTAGGCTGAAAACCAAAAGTCCTGATAGTCCAAAACATTTGAAATGATACAGTTGATTTTTGAAATAAGTATGATTGAAATAAGAATATGTTCCTTCTATGCCTAAGAGATCCCTTAATATAAAAATACCCTCACTCTAAAAAAAAATGAATGTATTCATGGTATAATTTCTGAAGTTTCTATTCATTTATAGTGTTAAAATTTTTTTTTTCTGTGGATAGAATCTGATTATACATGTATTAAAATTAGTTTCTAGAACAGGACTAATAAAGGTATTTTAATAGGCAGCTAAAATGTCAATATTTGTGTGTTTGGAAATTACATGCATTTAAAAACTATGACAGATTGTAAAGGTGTCATTAATGGTTATGAAAACAAAGTAATAACTCAAAGATATTTAATGGCATTAGGTAATGCAATTTTAATCCATTTTCCCCTGATCTGAGGCACTATAAGTTTTGTGTTTTTTTTTTAAAAAGCAACTTGTATACAATCAATACCTAAAATTTTTCTCTAGAGGTAAAATTATCAAACCAAGTCTTTTTGTTTTATTATCAAGAGGAATAAAGACAGGCAATAGCAAACGGCACCATCAATTAATTTTTGGCAGACTCGTCTTTCAGGGAGAAGTTCATTTCAGTAGTTATATTTTTGTCTTAAGTTGGAACAATTTAGTCAAATAAGAAGTTTCTAAGACAAAGCCAGTCATCCTTTTGGAATAGGGAGTGGAGGAATAAGATGCACAGTTATTTTACTTTTTGCTATTCAAATAAGTTGAAACTTCATTTGTGTTTTCTAAATGGTAAGATAAACAGAGAAAATATTGACGTTGTCGAGGATTTCATTTTACTTGGATCTACAATCAATGCCCATGGAAGTAGCAGTCATGAAATCAAACAACATATTGCATTGGGCAAATCTGCTGCAAAAGATCTCTTATAAGTGTTAAAAAGCAAAGATGATGCCCACTTAGAGGACTAAGGTTCACCTGATCCAAGCCATGGAATTTTCCATTGTCTCATACGCATGTGAAAGACAGACAATGAATAAAGAAGACCAAAGAAGAATTGATGAATTTGAAATATGTTGTTGGCCAGGAATATTGAATATCCCTTTCATGATTCAATTAGTTTCTGCTTTGAATTTTTTGTGGATACCATGTGTTTTCATTAATGGAAGCATGCTGAATCATTGTGTCTGAATTTTTGGTAGGTAGTGTGGATTTTTGTTTTTTTCTTTCCTTATCCCACAAGCCTACCCTTTCAGTCCTGAGGGAGATATGTTGTCTTACAAATTCTAAGCTCAGAGTCCCCCCATAGTCCACAGAACAGATGTGTCCCAAATAAAAATTTTCAAAATTTCTATTTTTCCTATCAAAAATTCAGACACCAACAGTCATGAAAGCAATATACCATGGACTGCCAATTCTGTCTTGGAAGAAGTAAAGTCAGAACGCTCCTTAAAAGTGAGAATGGAGATTTTGTCTCACATACATTGGACATGAAAAAAAAAAAAAAAAGAATTTTTTTTCTTTTTTTTCTACATTGGACATGTTATTAAGAGGGACCAGTCTCTGGAGAAGGACAGCATGCTTGGTAAAGTAGAGGGCCAACAAAAAAGAGGAAAACCCTCGACAAGATGGATTGACACAGTGGCTGCAACAATGGACTCAAATATAACAACCGGGATGATGGCACAGTACTGGGCATTGTTTCCTTCTGTTGTACACAGGATCGCTATGAGTCAAAACTGACCCAGCAGCACCTAACAACAACTACAAGGCCTAACAATACATATGACTTCTCAAAGTCCTTTAAAATTCTATCACCTAAGGCCAAGTTAATATTTGAATTTTTACTTCATTGAAATTTTGAATTTTAGAATTTGGTAATTACAATTTCAAAGTATCTGATTATAGTTGTGGTTCTTTTCTTTCTTTTTAAAAGATACCATGAACAATAGTCATCTGAAATTCTATTGCGGGAAATGACTTGAAAATTATACCTTTCTCAATATAAAACATATTAAAATTCTGATGAAAAGACTTTCATTGTAGTTTTAATCTGATTACTCAAAACTTGTTTTAATCTTTTTGTTTATCCCATGTCTAATCATGGATTTAGGAGATGAATAAATGCGTATTAAATACTTTAATAATGATTCATCTGTACTTCTGATGTTTCTATTTTAATGAATTTTTAAAATATATTTTAATGAATTAGTTATGGAAGACTAATAGTATAAATCACTTATTTTCTTTCTAATTATATTGCTTGTAATTTAAAACCATCAGTAATGTGATGAATATTAAAGGGGTTCTTTTACTACATAAAACACACCAGATTAATTTGTGAAAAGCATATAACTTAAAAGGAAATATAATCTATGCAGATAACATTAATAAGTTACTTATAATATTACTTATGAGTGGAAAAACAATTGTGTGTGTGTGCGTGTGTGGGAAACCCTGGTGGCATAGCAGTTAAGAGTTTGGCTGCTAATCAAAAAGTCGGCAGTTCAAATCCACCAGGAACTCCTTGGAAACCCTAGAGGACAGTTCTACTCTGTTCTATAGGGTAGCTATATTTGAATTTACTTGAGCAACAAGTTTGTGTGTGTATGTGACACTACTGTGTACTAGTCTTAATAGTCTTTTTATTTTCATTGTATAAACCTGCCCTAGATAATTATGTTCATCAGTGATGTAAAATAAGGGAATTATGAGGATTTACCTGTATTTTCATAGAACTAAGTATTTAGAAATATAATCAAGAAGAAATTCTAGAATTAAAAAATTAAGTAAGATAAATGAAAAATCAATAAACAGCTTTAACAGCAGAATGAACACAGCATAATAGAGGATTAGTGAATTGGAAACTAGGTGTGAATTATACAGGCTAAAATAAGCAGTGGAAAAAGTATAATAATAAAATAGAGAAAGACAATAAAAGACAGTTGAGAAACACTGAAATTTTCTAATATATATGAACTTGAAATCCCAGAAGAAAAAGAATGGACATGAAGCAATATTTAAAGAGATTGTTTAACAGTGTCTCAAAATGGATCAAAGATATCAACCATACACTCCACATGCTCCCTAATTTGTGGTGGTTTGTTAAGGCAGCAATAGAAGAAACTAATACACTGACTTTACTTAATAATTTACAAACAACCATTCTTTATATCCATGAAAATTCCAAAGGCAGATTCAGAATCCTCTTCTCTGGCATTTTTAAAAGACGAGTGCCAGGTTTATGTGGAAAAAGTTGAAATTCTTACATGATTTTAATCTAAATTTGTTCTGATCCTGATGAAATATATTTAGCTATATAGTTATTTATTAAACAAATACCGTTAAGAACTATTGGTTCAAACTTTCCCTACTAGTCCCTAGGGATACAAACATGAATAAGAAGTAACATATATTTACTAAACTCAAAGAGTTTTTAGTCTGTTACTGAACAAAGTCTTATAAAATAAGCAGAGTAACATGTTAAAAACATTTCACGATACAAATGCATATTAATAAATTGGAAGAAAAAATGGACTTTGTACCTGAAGAGATTATCAATGGTTTCTTGGGGAGAGTGATATAATCTGTTAAATTTACTTTGTTATGTCATGAGGATTTCTAGATATTATGTACTCTGTTGTCCTTGAAACATAGACTAGATGATTCTACCCAATTTATTTTCTTTTAATATATAAGAAGCTCAAAGAAACACAATTTAATTAACAAAATATTAAAAGACTTTAATAAACCAGCACCATTGAGTTGATTCTGCTTTATGGTAACCTCAGTGTGTCAGGGTAGAGCTGTGCCCCATAAAACCCATAACCCATTGACGTCTAGTCGACGCCGACTCATAGTGACCGTCAAGAAAGAGATGATATCCTAACAGCCAATAAGCATATGCAAAGACTCCTGTATCAGTTGGTGTTGTTAGTTGCCCTTGAGTTGACTCCAATTCAAGGAGACGTTATGTATAAAAGAACCGAACTTGGTCTAGTTCTGTGCCATCTTCATGACTGTTGGCATGTTTGAGTCCATTTTTGTGGCTATTGTGTCAACCCAGCCAATGGAGGGTTTCACTTCATTTTTACTGACCCTCTACTTTACCAAACATGGCATCTTCTTCTAGCAATTGGCCTTTCCTGATGATGTGTCCAAATTACACGAGCCCAAGTTTTGCTATCCTCACTTCTAAGGAATATTTTGGTTGCATTTCTTTTAAGACTGGCTTGTCTGTTCTTCTTTCAGTCCACGGTATATTTAATATTCTTTGCCAACACCACAATTGGGATGCATCAATTTTTCTCCTGCCCAGCTTTCGTATACATATGATGTGATTAAAAAGACAGGGCTTGAGTCTAGCCCACCTTAGTCATCAAAGTGACATCTTTGTTTTTTTAAAATCTTAAAGAGATCTTGTGTAGCAAAATTTCCCAATGCAATACATGGCTTGATTCTTGACTTTAAAACCACTATACATTCATCATAATGATTGAAATTAAAAAGTACTGACCATATCAATTTTTTTTTGAGGAATTTAAGCAACTGGAAATTTATACCTTGGAAACCTGTATGCAAATTGTGAGAAATATTTGGAAAACTGGGAGCATCTACTAAATGTAAACATGCATATAAACTATAACTCAGTAATACCTTTCCTTGGTGTGCGTCCATAAGAAGTGAGAGCATAAAGACATTTTTAAGAAGAATCATAATATCTTAATTCATAATAGTCAAATTTAGAAACAATCCAAAAGACCATCAATAGTGGAATTAATAAATATATTGGGACGTACTCATACAAGTGAGGGCTATGTAGCTACATACTTAAATATGGATGAATCTCACAGACATGTTTATGACTTCATTTATATGAAGTTCAAAAATAAACACAAACCTACAGTGATAGAGTTTGGAATTTCACCTACTTCTGGGAAATGAGGGCTGACTAGGAGGGAATATCAGGGAGACTTCTGGGTGATAAATATTCTATAACTTAATGTGGGCAGGAGCTACTTGAGGTTTACACATGTAGTAAATCAGAAATTAGTATTCTTAATATTTGTTCATTTTACTTTCATAATTGCACCTCAATTAAAAAGTATATACGTATGTATACATATATAGATACATCTACATATGTATGTTATTGGGGGCTTCAAGTCAGTTCTGACTCATAGAGACCCCATGTAAAACAGAAACACTGCCTGGTCCTGCATTATCCTCACAATCATTAAGTATGTTGCTGCCACTGGCAATCCATTTGGCTGACGGTCTTTCTATTTTTTACTGAACTTCCATGTTACCTAGCATGATGTTCTTCTCCAGGGACTGCTGCTTCCTGATAACATGTCCAAAGTAAGTGAGATGAAATCTCACCATCCTTGCTTCTAAGGAGCATTCTGGCTGTACTTCTTCCAAGACAGATTTGTTCATTTTTCTGGCACCCCATGGTATATTCAATATTCTTCGTCTACACCATAACTCAAAGTCATCAATTCTTCTTTGGTCTTCCTTATTCATTGCCCAGCTTTCACATGCATATGAGGTGAATGAAAATACCATGACTTGGGCCAGGTGTACTTTAACCCTCAAAGTGACATCCATGCTTTTCAACACTTTAAAAAGCTCTTTTGCAGCAAATTTGCCTAAGGCAATATGTATTTTGACTGATTGAATACAGTTTCCATGGACATTGATGGTGTATCCAATTAAAATGAAATCTTTGACAACTTCAGTCTTTGATCTGTTTATTGTGATGTTGCTTATTGGTCCATTCATGAAAATTTTTGTTTTCTTTATGTTGAGGTACCATCCATATTGAAGGCTATAGTCTTTGATATTCATCAGTAAAGTAAGTGCTTTAAGTCTTTTTCACTTTCAGCAAATAAGGTTGTGTCATCTTCATATTGCAGGTTATTAATGTCTTCCTACAATCCTGATGCCCCATTCTTCTTCATATAGTCCAGCTGCTCAGATTATTTACTCAGCATACAGATTGAATAAGGCAAAAGGATACAACCCTGATGCACACCTTTCCTGACTTTAAACCGTGCAGTATCCCTTTTTTGTGTTCAATAGAGTCCTCATGAGCACAATTAAGTGTTCTGTAATTCCCATTCTTCACAATGTTATCCTTAATTTCTTATGATCCATACAGTCAAATGCCTTTGCATAGTCAATAAAAAATAGGTAAACATCTTTCTGGTACTTTCTGTTTTTAGCCAAGATCCATCTGACATCGGCAAGGATATCCCTCATTTCATGCCCTGTTCTGAATTTGGCTTGAACTTTTCCCAGTTTCCTGTCCATGTACCCCTGCAAACTCTTTTGAATGATCTTCAGCAAACTTTTACTTGTGCGTGATAGTAATGATATTGTTTGATAATTCTTTGCATTCTGTTGGATCAACTTCCTTTGGAATGTGCACAAATATGGATCTCTTCCAGTTGGTTGTGCAGGAAGCTGTCTTCCAAATTTCTTGACATAGATGAGTGAGAACCTCTAGTGCTGCATCCCTTTGTTGAAACAGTATCCAGTCAACTCCTTGAGCCTTGTTTTTGCTATTTTTTTTTTTATCAGTACAGTTTGGATTTTTCCATTAGAACAATCACTTCTTAATCATATACTACATCCCAAAATGGTTGAACACCAACTATTCTTTTCGGTACAGTGTTTCTGTGTATTCCTTCATCTTCTTTTGATGTTTCCTGAGCCTATCAAAATTTTCCCCATAGAATCCTTCAGTGTTGCAACTCCAGGCTTGAATTTTTACTTCAGTTCTTTTAGCTTGAGAAATGCCAAGCATGTTCTTGCCTTTGGGCTTTTTAACTCCAGGTCTTTTCACATTTCATTATAGTACTTTACTTTTTCTTCTAGAGCTGCCCTTTGAAATCTTCCGTTCAGCTCTTTTACTTCATTTTTTTCTTTTGCTTTAGCTGCTTAATATTCAAGAGCAAGTTTTGGAGTCTCTTCTGACATCCATTTTGGTCTTTTTTTCTTTCCTGTCTTTTTAATGACTTCTTGATTTCTTCACATATGATGTCCTTGATGTCATTCCACAACTCGTCTGATCTTCAGTGGTTAGTGTTAGCGTTCAACGCTAACATTATTCTTGAGATGGCCTCTGAATTCAGTTGGGATATACTCAAGGTGGTTTTGGCTCTCTTGGACTTGCTCTGATTTTCTTCAACTTCAACTTGAATTTGCATATGAGCAATTGATGGTCCATTGTACAGTCCCTGGCCTTGTTCTGGCCGATGATATTGAGCTTCTCCATCATCTCTTGCCACAGATGTAATCCATCTGATTCCTCTGTATTCCACCTGGCAAGATAAATGTGTACAGTCACCGTTTATATTGTTGAATAAATGTATTTGCAGTGAAGAAGTAATTGGCCTTGCTAAATTTTATCATGTGATCTCTGAGTTATTTCTATCAACAAAGTTATATTTTCCAACGACCTATCCTTCTTTAGCACTCTTTTTTTTTATTTTTTTATCCTTCTTTGTTTCCATCTTTCATATTCCAATCACCAGTTATAATCAATGTATATATGTACAGATTTATATAGGGAGAGAGAAAGAAAGAGAGCAAAAGAGTCTTGGTCGCACAATGTTTAAGCAGTTGGCTGCTAATGGGAAGGTCTGTAATGTCAAACTCACCGGTAGCTAAGAAAGAGAAAAGGCCTGGTGATCTGCTCCTGTAAAGATTAAAAAAAAAAAAAAAACAGCCTAGGAAATCCTATGGGGCAATACTACTCTGTCATATAGTGTTGCTACGAGTTAGAATCCGCACAGTGTTGCTATGAGTTGGAATCAACACGATGGCACACACCACCACCCCCAACATATATATATATACACATACACATTTATGCGTATGTGTATACACATAAAAAAAAACAAAACCATTGCTGTCAAGTTGATTTCAACTCATTATGACCCTATAGGACAGAGTGGAACTGCCCCATAAGGTTTCCAAGGAGAACACCTGGTGGTTTTGAACTGCTAACCTTGTGCTTAGCAACCGTAGTTCTTAACCACTACACCACCATGGTTTCCATGTATACATACATAGACATATATATGTGTGTGTATATATATGTGTGTGTGTGTATGTACGTATATATGTGCTGACTGTGTTTATAAACAAGTGAAAACTTATTTGAAACCATTTTGTGTATGTCAGATTTCCTGGGAGGATGTCTTAATTTAATTATATTCTTAAAAACATTGATGACAATCCAGAAGTTTAAGAGTCACTTTATACATCTTTTAAATTTCTAATTTAAATATCTGGTGGTCATTTTAACAAGACGACATTTAAATTTACTTTCACATCAATGTTTTTGGTATTCTCTCTTATATTACTAGCAAAATCCAGGGCTTAATATTTATTAATTGATGGTTATAAAAACCGAAGTGAAATTTTTAAAAGACATTTTAAAAATATTAAATGATATGCCCTTTTCACCTTCTATTAGAAATTAATGAGTAATTATCTTGTTGGAAAATGACGTAATTACTGTGGGCTTTATATTATTGTAATGATTTCACTTGGAAATGTGGATTAATTGCATTAATATGGAATGCTTTCCAAATAAACAAAAACAAACCCATTTCAATCAAGTCAATTCTGTCTTACAGTGACTCCGTAAATTCCCTACTTGTCTTTTCTCTCAAAACATCAACCGGTTGTAGCTTAATTCTTTGGAATATTGAGAACTTTACTTGTCTTGAATCAACCTAATTTTTCCTTTGGAAGGTAAATTTATAAGAGGTTTTATTCATTTTATTTTATTTTATAGCCAAATCTGCAACATCACACAAGTCACACTACCTGGGAAAAAAACTGCTTCCTCTATGAACATTCTCACATTATTGCGATAGTCGTAGCTTACATTTGGCTTGTAAACAGTTTCATCGGGATTTAGTAATTCTTATTTTACAATGAACTTAAATCCCTCAATAGAAATGAAGAAAATTTATTTAAATGAAGTGCTAATTAATTTCCCAAAGAGAACATAATTTGTATTTTTTTATATTTTAACTTTTATTGATTTTAACCTTTGTAAAGCCAAGGTAATGTCATGAGATATTAATACTAATTCTGACTCAATATATACATTTATTTTACAGTTTAATATTCTTTTTCAAGGCTGGTAACAGATTTGAATTTTTTTAAACATTCAGTTCAATTCTAAGTATTATTTCAACCTAAAATATCATAACTATTCATCTTTGGTGAGAACATGTAGATATCTTGACTGTGAATTGTAGTGTATACAAGCAGACCTTGTTGCCAAGTAACAAATATCTATTATCAAGGGAATGATATTACATCTTATTGAACACAGACAGAGCCAGGAAATGATCTCTGAGGAAAGGGATCAGTCACAGGTCTATCACAAACCTCCCATTACAGATGGTAGAGGGAAATTAATGTTCTAGGTTTCTGGCTTAATAGGTTTTAGTCCCTGTCTTCTGGAAAACATGCATTTCAAATTTATCTACTCTGAATCACCACAGCACTTTAAAAGATTAAATATTATGGGGTCTGCAGAATAGTAATTTAGAAATAAAATATTCCTTTTGCAGGTGCAGTCTGTCAAGTTGCTAACATTTGGTTAAGCTTTTATACTCCTCAGAAAAGCTATCTGGGAAAAAGAAGCCTGTAATTGTGGTAGTCACCTTAAGCTGTGCTTTGAATAATTTTCAGAGGGGTTGCCAGCTTTCCCCTAGGTCAAATATGATAACTGGTGTTCATGCATAAACACTATCAAATAAGCACAAATTCAATAAGTATTGCAGAAATAGTAAAGATGTTTTTCATAAGAATTATGGGAGTAAATTTAACCATATTGAACGTTCTTTTGAACGTCATACCTATCCGTGTATTAAATGATACCCAAGTCTAGTAGCTTGGTCACTCTATTTCCTGCATTCCTTAAATACATTGCCCCTTTATCTATTCAATAGGAGTTATTTTGTCTTCAGGTTATGATACAATTTCTTAAGATACAAAACCTGGTGGGTTTGAACTGCTACCCTCAGGTTAGCAGTCAAGTGCAAACCATCTGCACCACCTAGGGTCCTTTACAAATGTATAGAGGTTCTATGTGTTATAAACTTTGACAATTTTTGTTTTA
The DNA here is from genome assembly GCF_030014295.1 of Loxodonta africana. NCBI lineage: Eukaryota > Metazoa > Chordata > Mammalia > Proboscidea > Elephantidae > Loxodonta > Loxodonta africana. The sequence continues at coordinate 172,320,862 of NC_087344.1, read as the reverse complement.
TTACCTCCTAAAACAACCATTCTATTGAGCCTCATTCCAAGTTGATACAACTTGCTTAGAATACATAGATCTACCCTGGCAAAAATGTCAGAATCAACATATTTTTACCTAGAATGACTCTATATTTTCTCATTTATATGAAAAGAATATTAGGCAATTGTTTCATTGAAGCGCAAATTTCAGTTTAGTCCTAGCATAGTGTCACCTCCTTTTCTTCCTTGTGTATATTTCTTTATTTTTTTAAAGTAATTTTAATTGTGCTTTAAGTGAAAGTTTACAAATCAAGTCGGTCTGTTACATATAAGCTTACTCCATACTCCCACTTACTCTCCCCCTAATGAGTCAGCCCGCTCCCTCCTTCCAGTCTCTCCTTCCGTGACCATTTTGCCAGTTTCTAACCCTCTCTACCCTCCCATCTCCCCTCCAGACAGGAGATGCCAACACAGTCTCAAGTGTCCACCTGATACAAGTAGCTCACTCTTCATCAGCATCTCTCTCCAACTCATTGCCCAGTCCCTTCCATGTCTGATGAGTTGTCTTTGGGAATGGTTCTTGTCCTGGGCCAACAGAAGGTTTGGGGACCATGACCGCCAGGATTCCTCTAGTCTCAGTCAGACCATTAAGTATGGTCTTTTTATGAGAATTTGGGGTCTGCATCCCACTATTCTCCTGCTCCCTCAGGGGTTCTCTGTTGTGCTCCCTGTCAGGGCAGTCATCAGTTGTGGCCGGGCACCATCTAGTTCTTCTGGTCTCAGGATGATGTAAGTCTCTGGTTCATGTGGCCCTTTCTGTCTCTTGGGCTCATAGTTATCATGTGACCTTGATGTTCTTCATTCTCCTTTGATCCAGGTGGGTCGAGACCAATTGATGCACCTTAGATGGCCGCTTGTTAGCGTTTAAGACCCCAGACGCCACATTTCAAAGTGGGATGCAGAATGTTTTCATAATAGAATTATTTTGCCAATTGACTTAGAAGTCCCCTTAAGCCATAGTCCCCAAACCCCCACCCTTGATCTGCTGAGCTTTGAAGCATTCACTTTATCCCAGAAACTTCTTTGCCTTTGGTCCAGTCCAGTTGAGCTGACCTTCCCTGTATTGAATATTGTCCTTCCCTTCACCTAAAGTAGTTCTTATCTACTAACTAATCAGTAAATAACCTTCTCGCACCCTCCCTCCCTCCCCACCTCGTAACCACAAAAGTATGTGGTCTTCTCAGTTTATACTATTTCTCAAGATCTTGTAATAGTGGTCTTATACAATATTTGTCCTTTTGCCTCTGACTAATTTCACTCAGCATAATGCCTTCCAGGTTCCTCCATGTTATGAAATGCTTCACAGATTCGTCACTGTTCTTTATCGATGCGTAGTATTCCATTGTGTGAATATATCACAATTAATTTAACCATTCATCCGTTGATGGACACCTTGGTTGCTTCCAGTTTTTGCTATTGTAAACAGTGCTGCATTAACCATGGGTGTGCATATATCTGTTTGTGTGAAGGCTCTTATTTCTCTGGGGTATATTCCGAGGAGTGGGATTTCTGGGTTGTATGGCAGTTCTATTTCTAACTTTTTAAGAAAACGCCAGATAGATTTCCAAAGTGGTTGTACCATTTGACATTCCCACCAGCAGTGTATAAGAGTTCCAATCTCTCCGCAGCCTCTCCAACATTTATTATTTTGTGTTTTTTGGATTAATGCCAGCCTTGTTGGAGTGAGATGGAATCACATCGTACATTTAATTTGCATTTCTCTGATGGCTAATGATCGAGAACATTATCTCATGTATCTGTTAGCTGCCTGAATATCTTCTTTAGTGAAGTGCGTGTTCATATCATTTGCCCACTTCTTGATTGGGTTGTTTGTCTTTTTGTGGTTGAGTTTTAACAGAGTCATATGGATTTTAGAGATCAGGTGCTGGTTGGAGATGTCATAGCTGAAAATTTTTTCCCAATCCGTAGGTGGTCTTTTTACTCTTTTGGTGAAGTCTTTAGATGAGCATAGGTGTTTGATTTTTAGGAGCTCCCAGTTATCTGATTTCTCTTCGTTATTTTTGGTAATGTTTTGTATTCTGTTTATGCCTTGTATTAGGGCCCCTAACGTTGTCCCTATTTTTTCTTCCATGATCTTTATCGTTTTAGTCTTTATGTTTAGGTCTTTGATCTGCTTGGAGTTAGTTTTTGTGCATGGTGTGAGGTATGGGTCCTGTTTCACTTGTTTGCAAATGGATATCCAGTTATGCCAGCACCGTTTGTTAAAAAGACTATCTTTTCCCCAATTAACTGACACTGGGCCTTTGTCAAATATCAGCTGCTCATATGTGGATGGATTTATATCTGGGTTCTCAATTCTGTTCCATTGGTCTATGTGCCTATTGTTGCACGAGTACTAGGCTGTTTTGACTACTGTGGCTGTATAATAGGTTCTAAAATCAGGTAGAGTGAGGCCTCCCACTTTCTTCTTCTTTTTCAGTAATGCTTTACTTATCCAGGGCCTCTTTCCCTTCCATATGAACTTGGTGATTTGTTTCTCCAACACATTAAGAAATGTCTTTGGAATTTGGATCAGAAGTGCATTGTATGTATAGATGGCTTTTGGTAGAATAGACATTTTTACTATGTTAAGTCTTCCTATCCATGAGCAAGGTATGTTTTTCCACTTAAGTAGGACCTTTTCAGTTCCTTGCACTAGTACTTTGTAGTTTTCTTTGTATAGGTCTTTTACATCCTTGGTCAGATTTATTCCTAAGTATTTTATCTTCTTGGGGGCTACTGTGAATGGTATTGATTTGGTGATTTCCTCTTCGAAGTTCTTTTTGTTGATATAGAGGAATCCAAGTGATTTTTGTGTGTTTATCTTATAGCCTGATCCTCTGCCAAACTCTTCTCTTAGTTTCAGTAGTTTTCTGGAGGATTCCTTAGGGTTTTCTGTGTATAAGATCATGTCATCTGCAAATAGAGATAATTTTACTTCCTCCTTGCCAATCCGGATGCTCTTTATTTCTTTGTCTAGCCTAATTGCTCTGGCTAGGACCTCTAGCACAATGTTGAATAAGAGCGGTGATAAAGGGCATCCTTGCCTGGTTCCCATTCTCGAGGGAAATGCTTTCAGGTTCTCTCCATTTAGAGTGATGTTGGCTGTTGGCTTTGTATAGATGCCCTTTATTATGTTGAGGAATTTTCCTTCAATTCCTATTTTGGTGAGAGTTTTTATCATGAATGGGTGTTGGACTTTGTCAAATCCCTTTTCTGCATCAATTGATAAGATCGTGTGGTTTTTGTCTTTTGTTTTATTTATATGGTGGATTACATTAATGGTTTTTCTAATATTAAACCAGCCTTGCATACCTGGTATAAATCCCACTTGGTCGTGGTGGATTATTTTTTTGATATGTTGTTGAATTCTATCGGCTAGATTTTTGTTGTGGATTTTTGCATCTACTTTCGTGTAGGATATAGGTCTATAATTTTCTTTTTTTGTGTTGTCTTTACCTGGTTTTGGTATCAGGGAGATGGTGGCTTCATAGAATGAGTTAAGTAGTATTCTATCATTTTCTATGCTTTGAAATACCTTTAGTAGTAGTGGTGTTAACTCTCCTCTGAAAGTTTGGTAAACTCTGCAGTGTAGCTGTCTGGGCCAGGGCTTTTTTTTGTTGGGAGTGTTTTGATTACCTTTTCAATCTCTTTTTTTGTTATGGGTCTATTTAGTTGTTCTACCTCTGATTGTGTTAGTTTAGGTAGGTAGTGTTTTTCCAGGAATTCATCCATTTCTTCTAGGTTTGCAAATTTGTTAGAGTACAATTTTTCATAATAATCTGATATGATTCTTTTAATTTCAGTTGGGCCTGTTGTGATATGGCCCATCTCATTTCGTTTCCTTTCCTATATTTCTTTAGTCAGTCTGACCAATGTCTTATCAATTTTGTTAATTTTTTCAAAGAACCAGCTTTTGGCTTTGTTTATTCTTTCAATTGTTTTTCTGTTCTCTAATTTATTTAGTTCAGCTCTAATTTTTATTACTTGTTTTCTTCTGGTGCCTGATGGATTCTTTTGTTGCTCGCCTTTCTGTTTGTTTAAGTTGTAGGGGCAGTTCTCTGATTTTGGCTCTTTCTTCTTTATGTATGTGTGCATTTATCAATATAAACTGACCTCTGAGCACTGCTTTTGCTGTGTCCCACAGGTTTGGATAGGAAGTGTTTTCATTCTTGTTGCATTCTATGAATTTCTTTATTCCCTCCTTAATGTCTTCTATAACCCAGTCTTTTTTGAGCAGGGTATTGTTCAGTTCCCAAGTATTTGATTTCTTTCCCTGATTTTTCTGTTATTGATTTCCACTTTTATGGCCTTGTGGTCTGAGAAGATGCTTTGTAATATTTTGATGTTTTGGATTCTGCAAAGGTTTGTTTTATGACCTAATATGTGGTCTATTCTAGACAAGGTTCCATGTGCGCTAGAAAAAAAGTATACTTTGCAGCTTTTGGGTGGACTGTTCTGTATAAGTCTATGAGGTCAAGTTGGTTGATTGTAGCAATTAGGTCTTCTGGGTCTCTATTGAGCTTACTGGGAATGCTATCCTTCTCCGAAAGTGGTGTGTTGAAGTCTCCTACTATAATTGTGGAGGTGTCTATCTCACTTTTCAGTTTTGTTAAAGTTTGTTTTATGTATCTTGCAGCCCTGTCATTGGGTGCATAAATATTTAATATGGTTATATCTTCCTGGTCAATTGTTCCTTTTATCATTATGTAGTGTCCCTCTTTATCCTTTGTGGTGCATTTAACTTTAAAGTCTATTTTTTCAGAAATTAATATTGCTATTCCTGCTCTTTTTTGCTTGTTGTTAGCTTGATATATTTTGTTTCCATCCTTTGAGTTTTAGTTTGTTTGTGTCTGTAAGTCTAAGGTGTGTCTCTTGTAGGCAGCATATAGATGGATCGTGTTTCTTTATCCAGTCTGAGACTGTCTTTTTATAGGTGTGTTTAGTCCATTTACATTCAGCGTAATTATAGATAAGTATGTGTTTAGTTTGATGCCTTTTTGTGTGTGTTGTTGACAATTTCATTTTTCCACTTACTTTTTTGTGCTTAGACGTTTTTCTTTGTAAATTGTGTGATCCTCATTTTTGTAGTAGTTGAATTTGTGTTTGCTGAGTCGTTATGCTTTTCTTGGTTTTTATTTTGAGTTATGAAGTTGTTATACCTCTTTGTGGTTACCTTAATATTTACCCCTATTTTTCTAAGTAAAAACCTAACTTGTATTGTTCTATATTGCCTTGTTTCCCTTTCCATATGGCAGTTCAATGCCTCCTGTATTTAGTCCCTCTTTTTGATTATTGTGATCTTTTACATATTGACTTCAATGATTCCCTGTTTTGAGCATTTTTTTCTTTTTAAAATTAATCTTAATTTGTTTTTGTGATTTCCCTATTTGAGTTGATATCAGGATGCTCTGTTCTGTGACCTTGTGTTGTGCTGGTATCTGATATTATTCGTTTTCTGACCCAACAATTTCCTTTAGTATTTCTTGTAGCTTTAGTTTGGTTTTTGCAAATTCTCTAAGCTTGTGTTTATCTGTACATGTTTTAATTTCACCTTCATATTTGGGAGAGAGTTTTGCTGGATATATGATCCTTGACTGGCAGTTTTTCTCCTTCAGTGCTCTGTATATGTCACCCCATTGCCTTCTTGCCTGCATGGTTTCTGCTGACTGGTCTGGACTTATTGATTCTCCCTTGTAGGAGACCTTTCTTTTATCCCTGGCTGCTTTTAAAATTTTCTGTTTGTCTTTGGTTTTGGCAAGTTTGATGATAATATGTCTTGGTGATTTTCTTTTTGGATCATTCTTATATGGGGTTCAATGAACATCTTGGATAGATATCCTTTCGTCTTTCATGATGTCAGGAAGTTTTCTGCCAACAGATCTTCAACTATTCTCGCTGTATTTTCTGTTATCCCTCCCTGTCTGGGACTCCAGTCACACACAAGTTATTCTTCTTGATAGAGTCCCACAAGATTCTTAGGATTTCTTCATTTTTTTTAATTATTTTATCTGATTTTTTTCGAGCTATATTGGTGTCAATTCCCTTGTCTTCCAGGTCCCCCACTCTGCATTCCAACTGCTCGAATCTGCTCCTCTGACTTCCTATTGTGTTGTCTAATTCTGTAATTTTACTGCTAATCTTTTGGATTTCTGAATGTCGTCTCTCTATGGATTCTTGTAGCTTATTAGTTTTTTCACTATGTTCTTGAATAATCTTTTTGATTTCTTTAACTGCTTCATCAGTGTGTTCCTCGACTTTTTCTGTAGATTGCCTTATTTCATTTCTGAGGTCATCCCTGATGTCTTGAAGCATTCTGTAAATTAGTTTTTTTATATTCTGCATCTTGCAATTCCAGGATTGTATCTTCATTTGGGAAAGATTTTGATTCTTTAGTTTGGGGAGTTGTAGAAGCAATCATGGTCTGCTTCTTAATGTGGTTTGATATCGACTACTGTTTCCAAGCCATCTAAAAGATATTGTAATGATTTGTTTTATATTTGCTCACTGAGTCTTATCTTGTTTTGTTTTCTTTCAGCATATGTAGATGGGCTACTAGATTGCCCTGTATTGATTGTTGTAGCCCTTGAATCACTTATGTCCTAATACCAGCTGGTTTGGGCTGTTACCAGATATATAAGCCTAAGAGTCCATTCACTATTCTTGGTTAAAATCTGATTTTGGGTCACCAAGTGTGTGGTGCAGACTGTCACCTATCCACCTAGAGGAGCAGTGGTGATAGTTGTGTGCACCAGATTCTAGTAGCAGCGGGGGGTTACATCCGGGGGGGGGGGCAGGGTGCTGACAGGCTTCCCCCAAGTGCCAGTGATGTAGGTATATCTCTATTCTTAAAGCACTTTGGTGGGTGGGCTCTGCAGCTGTACCTTAGGCATCCAATGCATATACCTCTACAGATTGGTAGGTGTCACCATCCTCAGACCCCTGTGGCAGGAGGCTAGGTGATCTGCGGGAGCTTCAGCCCTCAGTTCCCTGTTGTGGGTCAGTGAGGGCTCTGTTTAATATGCAGAGATATCAGACCTGGGAAATTTGTCTTTCCAGTAATCCACTAAAACAATTACAGTCAGATCCCTGTCAGAATTGCCTTTGCATTATAATAGCCACCTTGTTCCTGTAGGGATTAAGGCCCAAGACTGTGGATCATATATTCTTGGCTGTAGCTGGTTCTGTAGTTTTAGCCCAATTTTGGGAAGTCAGAGAAGGATTTTTTGTCCCTGGGTTTTTTGTAGCTACTTCTCTCAGGCCAGGAGAATGGGTTAGGAAAAGATAAAACAAAACAAAACAAAACAAAACCACACAGCATTTCACTCTCTGGCTCAGGAAATTCCAATGTTAATGAAGCTGCCTGGAAAGGGGAGGGGAGGGATCAGATAGATAGGAGAGAGTAGCACCCCGGAATATAGACAACGTTACTTATCTTGCTTGGTGATGACTGTTCTATCTGAGATTCCCGAGGGGTGTGTAGCCTGTGTGCGTTGGCTGGGTCAAGATTACCCCTGAGGGTCAGGCCTGCATCCTGTGCTTGTGCTGTCTCAGAAGCCGTGGTCAGTTCCACTGCTTCCAGTCCAAAGCCCAGCACCAAAGCTCCCTGGCTGGGACGCCGCACTCCAAGTTCCAAAACCAGTTGCTGCCTCCCAGTGACTTCTCCTCCTGTCAGCCGCTTTGCTGCACTGCCTGTGTGCACTGGCTGGGCTTCCCCCGAGGTCATTTCTGGGGGCTAGGGCTGTGTCCCGTGTTTGTGCCATCTCAGGGTGCTGTGCTCAGCTCCCTGCACCCAGTCCAAAGCCCAGTGCCAAGGTTTTCTGACTGGGACGCTGACTCCAGGCTCTGAAAACAGTCGTTGCTTCCCTGTGGTTGCTCATTCTCAGTCTCTGTCACTCAGGTCAAGTCTTTATATCTGTGTTTGATGGTCAGAGTTCGTAGATTGTTATGTATGTGATCGGTTCACTTGTTTTTCCAAGTGTTTGTTGCAAGAGGGATCCGAGGTAGCTTCTACCTAGTCAGCTATCTTGGCCCCACCTCTATTTGTTTGTTTTTTAGTGGGTGGTTCCTCTCCTAAGTTTCTTTTGCTGCTGTTAGGAACCATGTGCAAAAGAAGTCTGCCACTAAAGAAACAGCATACTACAATAGAAATTTCGTAAGTAAGAAAAGAGAAAGGGAATGTATTTGAAAGAGGCTTCAAACACCAGTCAACACTGACACGGGGAAAATTGAAAATAAAACAAAACATAAATCATGAGAGATGTGAATAGAAACATTCAAAGATCGTTCATTGGAATTCTTTAATGTGTCATATAACTTTTATACGTATGGATGCTGTCCAGAATTCCCTAGGTTCCTTTAAAAATTCAAATCTTTAGATTTTATTATTAGTTAGGCTTTCTCAATATTCAGAACCATTCATTAACACAACGCTAGTCTCCTAGCTTGTCAAATTTCCTAACTTATAATTTTAAATCCTTTTTTTTAGAGCCTCATTACATTTAACATTTCTCATGTTTTCCTCCTTCTATTTCTTCTTCCAAAACATCAGTTTACTCTCTTATTTACAGGCATACCTCTTTTTATTGTGCTTCCTTTTTATTGGCTTCACAGATATTGTATTTTTTACACGTTGAAAGTTTGCGACAACCGTGCATTGAGTAAGTCTATGGGCACCATTTTTCCAACAGCATGTGCTTACTTCATATATTTGTGTAACAATTAGGTAATTCTCACAATATTTCTAACTTCAGTATTATTATATCTGCTATGATGGTCTGTGATCAGTGATCTTTGATGTTACCATTGTAATTGTTTTAGAGCGCCATGAACTATGCCCATGTAAGATGGCAAACTTAATCGATAAATATTGTGTGTGTTCTGACTGCTCCACTTACTGGCCCTTCCCCCATCTCTCTTCCTGTCCTCAAGCCTCCCTATACCCTGAGCATAACAACAATGAAATTAAGCCAATTAATAACCCTACAACGACCTCTCAGTATTCAAGTTAAAGGAAGAGTCACAAGTCTCTGACTTTAAATCAAAATCTAGAAATGATTAAGCTTAGTGAGGGAGACATATGGAAAGCCAAGATAGGTCAAAAGATAGGCTTTTTGTGCCGAACAGTTAGCCAAGTTGCAAACGCAAAGGAAAAGTTCTTGAAGGAAATTGAAAGTGTTATTCCAGTGAACACAGGAATGGTAAGAAAATGAAACAGGCTTATTGTTGGTATGGAGAAAGTTTTAGTGGTCTGGATGGAAGACCAAACCAGGCACAACAGTCTCTTAAGCCAAAGCCTAATCCAGAGCAAGACCTAACTCTCTTCAATTCTATGAAGGCTGGGAGAAGTGAGGAAGCTGCAGAAGAAAAGTTGGAAGCTAGCAAAGATTGGTTCATGAGGTTTAAGGAAAGAAGCCATCTCTGCAACAAAAAAGTACAAGGTGAAGCAGAAAGTGTTGATGTAGAAGCTGCAGCAAGTCCTCCAGAAGATCTAGCTAAGATAACTGATGTAGGTGGCTACACTAAACAGCAGATTTTCTGCATAGAAGAAACAGCCTTATATCAGAAGAAGATGCCTTCTAGGACTTTCATAGCTAGAGAGATGCCAATGCCTGGTTTCAAAGCTTCAAAGAACGGACTGACTCTCTTGTTAGGGGCTAATGCAGCTGGTGATTTTAAGTTGAAGCCAATTCTCATTTGCCATTCCAAAAATCCTAGGGCCCCTAAGAATTATTCTAAATCTACTCTGCTTCTGCTCTCTAAATGGAACAAAGCCTGAATGACAGTACCTCTGTTTACAGCATGGTTTACTGAATATTTTAAGCCCACTGTGGAGAACTACTGCTCAGGAAAAAAGACTCTTTTTCAAAATATTACTGCTCTTTGACAAGGCACCAGGTCATCCAAAAACTCTGATGGAGATGTACAAGGAGGTTAATGTTGTTTTTGTGGCTGCTAACACAACTATTCTGCGGCTCATGGATCAAGGAGTAATTCAGACTTTCAAGTCTTATTACTTATGAAATACATTTTGTAAGGCTATAGCTGCTATAGATAGTGATCCCTCTGTAAACTGAGTAAATTGAAAACCTTCTGGAAAGGATTCACCATTCTAGATGCCATTAAGAATATTTGTGATTCATGGGAGAACATCAAAATATCAACATTAACAGGAATTTGAAAGAAGTTGATTTCAACTCTGATGGGTGACTTTGAGGGGTTCGAGACTTCGGTGGTGGAAGTAACTGCAGATATGCTAGAAATAGCGAGAGAACTAGAATTAGAAGTGGAGCCTGAAGATGTGACTGAATTGATCCAATCTCATGATACAACTTTAACTGATGAGGAGTTGCTTCTTATGAATGAGCAAAGAAAGTGGTTTCTTGAGATGGGATTTACTCCAGGTAAAGAGGCTGTGAACATTTTGAAATGACAACGAAGAATTTAGAATATTACATAAACTTAGTTGAGGAAGCAGCGGCAGGGTTTGAGAGGGTTGACTCCAATTTTGAAAGAAGTTCTACTGTGGGTAAAATGCTATCAAACAGCATCGCATGCTACAGAGAAATCTTTCGTGAAAAGAAGGGTCGATCAATGAGGCAAAATTCATTGTTGCCTTGTTTTAAGAAATTTCCACAGCCACTCCAACCTCCAGAAACCACCATACTGGTCAGTCAGCAGCCATCAACACTGAGGCAAGGCCCTACATCACCAAAAATATTACAAGTTGCTGAAGACTTAGATGATGGTTAGCATATTTTAGCAATAAAGTATATATTTTTTGTCTTTTAATTAAGGTACATACATTGTTTTTAAAGACAAAGTGCTATTGGACACTTAGGAACTACAGTGTAGTGTAAATATAACTTTCATATGCACCTGGAAACCAAAAAATTTGTGTGACTTACTTTATTGTGATATTCACTTTATTGTGGTGATCTGGAACCACCGAACATGCAATATCTCCGAGATGTGCCAGTAATTGTCTTTCTTTTCAAAGATAACCCACCTTACTCCTTTAATTCTTCAAATTTTAGTCAAATTTATTTTAGAGTTGAAAAATGCTTTTAGAGTTCTTATTAGTATAAAGTCACACATTGGAAAGAGAGGAATGGGATATATTTCACTTCTATTATATTTTTTTAATTTAATTTTCCCACTTAATATTCTGTTCCTCTTATCTCCTCTGCTCCCTTCTCTATATACATATTCTCATCCATACTCAGATATTTATATAGTTTCTTTCAGTTAACATTTACTGAGGGCCTCACCCACGCAAGATGCTATCATAAAGGAAAATAAAGTAGTCCCTGTCTTGCCAAAGGCCACTACTTAATCTTGTTAGATATGTACAATAAACAATACATTTTCTTGAGTACAAAACAGTAATATACTATGTATTATGGTGTTTGAGATGAGATGATAATTAGTTCTTCTTGTGGAAAAGATAAGATTTCTTCAAGCAGGTATAATTAAAATGGACCCTGAATGATGAATAGTCATTGCCGGAAGAATAGGAGATTAATTAGTCTCTATCACCAATGGCTAATATGAGTCTGATTCCTGTGGCAAACCAGACAGAATCATCTCTGTATATTTTTATCTTTTCTCCAGTAGAGTATTTAATGGCTACCTTCATTCGGAAGACTAATAAGCCTTTGTTTCTGAATCTACTTAACATTTTTACCTTAAATTTCCTTACATCCCAGATATGAGTAATACGTTTCACCTGGGCAATATTTAGAAAAACATTTTAAGTAAATAAAATCATGATATTTCAGATGACTATCCCCTAATTATTGTTTAGTGCATTGTTACTAAATTACTAAATGTCAATTGAAAATCATCATGATATTGGTGTGCACATGGGTTATATATGATTGGAAATACTATCCTAAGGTATGTTTATTTTCTGGATTTCTTGTTTTCATTTTAATGACATTTTCACCCTCAAATAATTAAGCAAATACCTTTTTTTTTTTTTTTGATCAACTTTAGTTTTGTGAGATGCATCAGTGCTGCTCTTTGTAGCTAAAGTTTTCCCACTTTTCAGGAGGGATCTGTCCCTGGAGAAGGACATCATACTTGGCAGAGTACAGGGTCAGCGGAAAAGAGGAAGATCCTCAAAGAGGTGGATTGACACAGTGGCTGCAACAATGAGCTCAAGCATAAAAATGATAGTAAGGATGGCACAGGACCAGGTAGCGTTTCCTTCTGTTGTGCATAGGGTCACTAAGAGTCAGAACAGACTCAACGGCACCTAATAACAACAACAACAACATAGAATATTCTATAGAATAAGCATTAATATTTTGTTCACTTATTCTTCTAATAGAGATGTAACTTGTTTCTAATTTTGGCCTGGTACAAAAAATGATGTTTTAAATATGCTTTCATAATTTTTTTAGTGTGCATGGCAACAAATTTCTCCAGGATTTGTTGTGTCAAAAAGATATGCATTTTTAAATTTACCTTATAATAATAAGTTGTTTTCCAAAGAGGCTGTATCAAGTGACAATCCACCTACATTGTTTCAAAGTCCCCTTTCTAAATATGCTTATTAACATTAATATTGCCTGATGTTTTTATTTCTGCAAATCCTTTGTAAGAGCAGATATATCTTCATTGTTTTAATTGGAATTTGCTTGAGTAATATAGATTTTGAGCATAGTTTTATGTATTAATTGGCCATTATTTCTTCTTTTGTAAAATGACAGTTCAAGCAAATTATTTTTCTAGGAAGTCCCATGTTTTCTTCTTTTTTTATATATCAACAAATTTATTAAGGTACAATTCACTGTTGTCTTAGGCTGGGTTCTCTAGAGAAGTAAAGCATATAAGTATGTATAGAGAGAGTTTTATATCAAAGAAATGGTTCAAGGGATTGTAGAGGCTGGAACTTCCCAAGTCCATGGATCAGGATAGAGGCTTCTCCTGATTGACATAGCCACAGGGTTTGATGAACCCAAGTGTGGCAGGTCAGAGAGCAGGGCTCTTTTTCACAGGCTGTGAAGATGGACGAATCCCAAGATCTGCAGATAAGCTGCTAGCTCAAGTCCAAAAAACAGGAGGTCAGATGAACAGGAGGCAGTTGCAGGATCCAGAGAAGGCAAAAACCAGAATGTCCACTTATATTCGGATGCAGGCCACACGCCCAAGAAAATCCCCTTTCAACTGATGGGCTACTCACAGCAGATCCCATTGTGGGAGTGATCACATATAAACACTGATAATCATGGCCCAGCCAAGTTGACACACATTCTTAACCATCACAACAGTAAATAAAATAAATTTTTTAATGTTAAGCTTGATGAATTTTGATAAATATATATATCTGTGTAAGCATCAACACAATAAAGATACAGAATATTTCCATCATCCAAAAACATATTTTCTTCTGTCCCTTTGTAGTCATTCAATGCCACACCCCTCTCCAGGCAATCACTGGTCAGATTTTCATCAAAATCACATTATTTTGCCTGATAATATTTGTACAGTTTGTATTCTTTTGGTGGCACAAATAGTTAAGCACTGGACTACTAATCGAAAGATTAGTGGTTAGAGCTCACCCTGAGGCACCTCCGAAGACAGGCCTGGAAATCTGCTCCCAAAAGGTCACAACCTATGAAATCTTAGGGTGTAGTTCTAGTCTGCACACATACAGTCTCAATGATTTGAAATTTGGAATGGACTAACAGCTGTTAGGCGACTAACAGCAACGACAAGAGATGAGTGAATGTAATTAGGTAAACACTACATATAGGCTTTCTAAAGATGTATACCTTGGTATATGTGAACTGAGCCTCCTTTGGCTTGTTCTAGTTTTCTTTCTTTGATTATTTACTTATTTGACTTTCCTAAGTCTCAGCCACCAATCAAATTACCTGAAGCAGTTTCTTCTTCCTTAGGAATGGGAACAAAGGTTTAAAAAAAGAAAATCTCCACACTGATTTTGTGTTCAAAGGAAGGACTGAATCTTTAAGAAAGAATCCAAAAATGACTTTTCTATGATGGAAGCTTCTTCTTTTGATGATATTTTTAATAAAATTTAGTTATTTTTAAAAAGTGAGCAGTCACAATAAAAGACTTTTATGTTTTCTTCTTTTTGGAAAAAGTCAGGTAAAGGTTGCAGAAAAATTGAAACGTAGAGAGTAAAATAAATGCTTTATACTCACAAAAGCCTTTACTTCAAAGTATTGTTTAAAAAAAAAAGTTCATAAATACCTTGAAAATATTCTCCACTCATTCTCCAAATCCTATAGCAAGCAAAGGAATGAGATAATTTTGATTATTTTTTCTTCGATTGATTCAACTTACTAATTTTTTTGAACCCATTGTTGCAGCCACTATGTCAGTCCATCTCATTAAGGGTCTTCCTTTTTTTTCCTGACCCTCCACTTTACCAAGCATCATGTCCTCCATTGACTGGTCTCTCCAGATAGCATGTCCAAAGTATGTGAGATGAAGTCTCTCCATCCTTGCTTCTAAACAGTATTCTGACTGTACTTCTTCTAAGACAGATTTGTTTATTCTTTTGGCAGTCCATGGTATATTCAATATTCTTAGCCAACACCACAATTCAAGGGAGTCAATTCTTCTTCAATCTTCCTTATTTATTGTCCAGCTTTCACATGCGTATGAGGTGATTGAAAATACTGTGCATTGGGTCAGGTGCATCTTAGTGCTGAAAGTGACATCTTTGCTTTTTAACACTTTAAAGAGGTTTTGCAACAGATTTGCCCAATGCAATGTGTCATTTGATTTCTTGACTGCTGCTTCCATGGCTGTTGATTGTGGATCCAAGTAAAATGAAATCCTTGACAACTTCAGTCTTTTCTCTGTTTATTATGATGTTGCTTATTGGTCTAGTTGTGAGGATTTTTGCTTTCTTTATGTTAAGGTGCAATCCATACTGAAGGCTATTGTCTGATCTTCATCAGTAAGTGCTTCAAGTCCTCTTTGCTTTCAGCAAGCAAGGTTGCGTCATCTGCATAATGCAGGTTGTTAGTTAATCTTCTTCCAATACTGATGCTCTGTTCTTCTTCATATAGTACAGATTCTCACATTATTTGCTCAGCATACAGATCGAAAAAAACTGGGTGTTTCATTTCTTTTCATGTAATCCTCCTCTTGCCACAAGTTTAACTTCCAGAAATTATCTTCAGAAATCTTTATATGATTCTTAGAGTGCTCCATTATAGCCTACCACTTATTATTGTTCTTGTTAGTTGCTGTGGAATCAGTTCCCATTCATGGTAACCTTAGATATCACAGAAGAAAACTTTGCCTCATCCTGAACCATCTTCATGATCTTTGATATGTTTGAGTCTATTGTTGTGGCTGTTTTGTCAATCTAGCTCATTGTTTCCCTTAACATTTTTTTTGCCAGACGTGATATTACTATATCCTTTAATTTCTGTCTTAGATTCAGTTTATTTATTATTTATGTGTGGTTTGCAATTCAATATCATTCTTTACAGTGGTGATCTAGTTTATATATATAAACTGAATATATATATATAATAATTTTATGGAAACACTGACGGTGTGATGGTTAAGAGTTATGGCTGCCAGACACTCTTTGGAAAACTTATGAGGCAGTCCTACTTTGTCTTATAGGGTCACTATGAATGAGAATCTACTCAATGGAAATGGATTTGGTATTTTTTGGTATATATAATTTTAGAATCAAAAATCAAGGATAGGTTAAGGAATTGCTTTTTCTCTGGAACTAGGTGATTCCACTTAACTTGGTACCAGTGAGACCCAGGCTGGGGGATAGAGGAAGAAACTCTAGTAATATTGGTAATGCTGTGGGGACAGTGAAACAGTTATTGCAGCCTAAAGAGCTGATTATAATGAACTTTTCTACAAGTATATTATTAGTGCATCTCTCTTGCCTAGAAATAAGGAAAAAAATAAATCATGCACCCTGTGTCTGGTAAAGCCTAAATGCAAGGAAGGCTGCCTAGGTGCAGGTATTTTTCATCAATATTAGATACAAGAAATCGAATAGATTTGGGTTCTAATCCTGTCATTTACTAGATATAAGACCTGAGCCACTTACGTTCTTGCACTAGCCCTTCGTTTTGTCATCAAATTAACATTCATCAATATTTTTTCTTTTATTAATCAATTATTTCTTGATTGCTCACTAAGTGCCAGGCACTAGGAATAAAAGTAAGCAAAATGATCAAAATAGATTAAGTACATACTGTAAGTCCTTACTCTGATGGATTACTATAACAACAACAGCTCATAGGGATTTTGTTTTTGTCTTTTAAAGATAATAAGAGAATGCGAGTAACATATATAGTGCAATAGGCTGTGTATATACAATACATAAAACACTAGATGATAGCTCATTACTATTAATCATATTTACATAAATTTTAAGAATATGATTTAATTTACATATGTATTGATTTCCATAACCACCATGACTTAAATGTTGCATGATATAATTAGTCTGAGAAATAAACTTATTCAACCAAAAATAAGTTGTGTGTGTTTAGCATATTGACAAAAAATAATATAACTGAATTTCTAATTTACTCAAGTTTCTAGGCCAGAGCAGACACTGCTATGTAGTTCTGGGTATTTCACCAGGTTCCTAAGTCAATGTTCTATGGTACTCATTGATAGTTAATGTTGTGAAAGAATCCAAATAACATTTATAACATTTTTTCCTGAAATACTACGGCAAATAAAATTTATTATTCTCTCTTTTTTAATGTAAGTAACACTCTCTTCCTTTCATGTAGATGAACTCTGTTGGGAAGTTTGCATACACTCAAAACACCTTTCACTTTCAATCCTTTTGTCTTGCTGTTGTGTGCTGTCCAGTCTGACCCACAGTGACCGTATATGATAAAGTGGAACTGCCCCATAGTGTTTCTTAGGCTGTAACCTTTATGGGAGCAGATCTCCAGATCTTTTCTCCCACTGATCCACTGGTGGGTTCCAACTGTTAACCTTTGGGTTAGCAGCAGAATACTCCACCGTTGAGCCACCAGGGCTACTTTTTGACTTATTGTCCTTTTAATTAAAAAAAAAAAAAAAAAAGTTGCTCCAATGCAGGCTTTGCCTAAATTATGCAAAACAGTTGTTAATGGTATTAATGAAAGTTATCCTTTCTCTTTTGTCTAAAGATATTAATTAACCTTTCCAGCTTTTCACTATTCCGTATGATATTGTGTAGCCACTGTATATTCCTACTGCTTAGATGCTGGAGATATGATTCTAAAATTATATATACCTCATGAAACAGATGCCATTCTTCAGAAACAGAGGAGTGTGAAGCCAGCTGCCTGTAAGGGGTGGGGGAGGAACTGAGAGAATCCAACCCTAGATCTTAATTCAGCTCTCACCAGCCACAGACTCCAACTCATATAATCAGGCCTTCATTTTTTATTTCAATTTTACTTTGTCTTTTTTTATTAACTTGTTTGTTATGTGCTCACACATGAGAAACCAGTTTCCATTCAATAGAGATTTCACCCCTATTTTTATTCACATTGAAAGAGTCATTAAAATAATTAGTCAGTGGACATATTTCCTTAAAACAAAACCATGTATTAATTCCTCTGTCAGTAGCATTATTATCATGAGCTGGATGAACTGTTGTAAATTTCTCCAAAATTTAGAACTCAAACTCCACAGCATGCCACATACTTCACTGCTTACAACTTTTACCTCACATATCAGTCTTTCTGTAATTGTTCTGGTTCCTTCCCTGAGACACCAAATTTAAAGATGGGGGTGAAAAAGCTCCAAATAGTTCACATGTGTAGTGGCTTTCCCTGGCCCTTCCCCTCTACATACACAAACACCGCTTCAGATTATTGAATTACATGGATTTGATTTAAGATATTTAGCACTCTACCAATTTTTCCACACATAATTACTTGATCCATTTTTTTTTTTTTAATTTGAAATTTCCTTGGTCTGAGAAGTTATTTCTATGATTCATTCAGTCATATGGGAGATTTCTTCTGAACAAAAAAATATACTTTCTTGTGAAGTTGCTTCTGACATTACTTAAGTGTTCAAACTAGAGACAGTGAGTTTGTATCATGTAGTAATCTTTCAAAAGAAATGAAACACTGGCAGCTGTGCTAACCCAGGACACTGTCAACCACACAGCATGACATAATTTCCAGTTCAGCAACCAGAAGCTTGTTAAGATGATCAGAAATTAAAACTGAAATAATTTATTTTATCTGACATTGATAGATTGAAATTAAAATATAAATGAATTAGATACATTATAAATAATTAGTTTTCAAAACTCCATTTAGGTGTCAGACTTAGACTGAAAATCTCACATGACATATTAACTTTCTGACTTTCTATGACAAACAGATGGTCTCCACTCAAAGAGAAAGGAAAAGAAGAAAAAGAAGCAAAAAAAAAAACCCACTTATTTTCATTTTTTAAAAACATCATACAGACGATTTAAAATACCTTTTAGCCCTAACTTTAAATAAATCACTTAGGTCAATGTCAGTTAAATATGACTCATTCCCAAAATATTACAGCCCACACAGTGCCACTGGGGTCGTCAGAAGCTTGAATTGCCATCCGAGGAGTCGGATCTCAAGCATATTTAAATGAAACAATCATTTAAGATAAGATTTTTGGCAATGGACCAAGATACTATAATTACCTGATCTTCAGAACTATTTAGAGATGGAATCAGAAAATGTTAAGTGTTCAGTTAATAATATTGTGATCATTTAGAATCATATGAAATATATATTTAAGTAAAAATAGGTATGGTATAATACTTTAGCATCAAGATTTTACAGATCTGCCTTATTAGTCATATCAATATGATGAAAGCAGATTAGATGATAATGGTCGGTTGTCTTGTTCCCTTTAGATAATGTTACATCTTCATAAGCATCAGAAAGGAATATGTGCAGGTGTTATGTGGAACTGCTTTTGTATAACAATATATTTATAGAACATTCATTCCCAAGTTAACGTTTGGAGGATTTAAAAAAAAAAAAAAAAAGATGAATAGCCATCGCCATGAAATTCTAACTCATTTACTCTTGAGAATGACTTTTATGAGTAATTATGTTTAAATATTTTCTTTTTATGCCATTCATTCTGTCAATTAGACCTAAAATATGTATCTAGGGTCCAAATAAATTTAGCTAAAAATGATCTAAAGGTATGTGGGTAGAACTGATAATAAATGGCAGTGGGGATTTTTTTTTTTTTAATAAAATGTATTGTACCCAAGTTGGGTAGGGAAAGAAATTCCAGTTCAAAATGGTGGATTATTTTGCTTTCATTTATTTCCTTTCCTGAAACCAGTAAAAATAATAAAACCGAAAAGATACCAGCATAAATTGTGATGTTAGAATTAGATGAGAAATCCTAAATGATTTATGTTTTAGCTTTCTCTATTTGGCTGTTGTTGTTAGTTGCTGTAGAGTTGACTCCAACTCATAGCAACCTACGTATAACAGAACAAAATATTGCCAGGTCCTGTATATCATCTTCATAATAATTGCTATGTTTGAACCCACTGTTTTAGCCACGGTGTCAATGCATCTCACGAAGGACCTCCTTGCCTTTGCCAACCCTCTACTTTACCAATCACGATGTCCTTTTATAGCTATTGGTTTTTCCTGATGATGTGACAAAGTAACTGTGTTGAAGTCTAGCTATATATGCCTCTAAGGAGTATCCTGGTTGTATTTCTTCTAAGAGTGATTTGGCTAATACACTTAAAAAAGGAACCAACAAAAAGCAAGCTGATTTTCAATAAAGTTCCTCAGAAAGATTCAGAAATTGAAGCCACCAGTCACCTCTGAAGGCCAAGATATTGGTGGGGCTGAAAATGGAAGGATTTGAGCAAAATCTATAAAATATGTAGTGAGGTTCCCTGATTTCCTCTTCTACCTCCACAGCTACCAATTGACACTCTTGCACCCAGGTAGAACAATGACATTTTAATCTTTGTAAAAAAAAAAAAAAAAAGGCTGATATAAATTATCTCTAAAACTAGTATGAAGATTTGTAAGAGGGCTCACATTACCCTTACCCTTTGAGAGATGAGGTGAATATTTGGGTGTTATATGATGAGATGCACACTAACAGATTGATCTTAACTTTTTCCTATCATTCCATTACTTGCTCCAGCAATATAGGATTATATCTCCAAGGTGGACTCTTGACTCAGAAAAAAATTCTTATTGATATTTGGATCCCATTCCCCCTACCCCAAAGAAATAGCCTGATTCCTGCCTAAATACCATTCCCAGGGTCCAACCTGTTTACCAGCACCACCAATTTATACAGAATATCTTACTAGTTTTGAACTAGTTCACCCTTAAAGATAATCAAAAAAATCTGGGGTTTTACACTAGCAAGCAGCCATCTAAGATGCATCAATTAGTCTCTACCCACCTGGAGCAAAGGAGAATGAAGAACAGCAAGGACACAAGGCAATTTAAGAGCCCAAGAGACAGAAAGGGCCACATAAACCAGAGACTATATCACCCTGAGACCAGAAGAACTAGATGGTGCCTGGCTACAACTGATGACTGCCCTGACAGGGAACACAACAGAGAACCCCTGAGGGAGCAGGAGAACAGTGGGATGCAGACCTCAAATTCTTGTAAAAAGACCAAAATTAATGGTTGCCTGAGACTAGAAAGATCCTGGAGGTCATAGTCTCCAGACCTTCTGTTAGCCCAAGACTGAAACCATTCCCAAAGCCAATTCTTCAGACAGGGATTGGACAGAATTATAAGACAGAAAATGATACTTGTGAGGAGCGAGTTTCTTGGCTCAAGTAGACACATAAGACTATGTGGGCAGCTTCTGTCTGGAGAGGAGATGAGAAAGCAGTAGAGGGCAGGAGCTCATTGAATAGACACAGGGAATACAGGGTGGAGAGAAGTGTGCTGTCTCATTACACGGAGAGCAGCTAGGAGTACGTAGCAGGTGTATATAAGTTTTTGTGTTAGAGACTGACTTGATTTGTAAACTTTCCTTTAAAGCACAGTAAGAAAAAAAAGGAAAATTAAAAAAAAATCTAATGTTTGAAAAGAGGCTCTAACATAAAAGAAAAAAGGCCAAATACATAAAGAGAAAGAAAAGTTAGTTGGAAAAAAAAAAAGAAGACAGGTAAATGCATGAAGCAGAAGAAAATACTATAAAGAAATAAAAATCACCACCATAACATAGAAAAAATAAAATAGCTTGCTTTCATAAATCAAGGATAGGATGCTGTACAAAAAGAGAACATTCAAAACTAAAGAATGAGTTCTTGGAAATTAAGAATATAATTACATAAATAAACAATTCAAAAGAAGTGTTACACAATAATGCTCAAGACAGAGAGAAAATAAATAGAGAAGCAGCATTATAAAACAACAGAAGATAGTGAGTAAAATTAGAAGAGTAGTCCAGGGTACTTATTATATGACTAACCTGCCCCATAGAAAATGAACCCTCCAAGGAAAATTTCAGAGTCCTGAAAGATATGATTTTCTAGATTTACAGGGCCCACTGAAGGCTCAGCACAGCTCATGAACAAAGGAGTCACGTGGAAACACATCATCATGATATTATAGAAAACTTGGAAATATGTGATAACCCAAAAAGTTCCAAAGCATCAGTAATCAGAATAGCATTACGTATGAATAGCTAAACAGAAGAACAAAAAACAGTTTCCTTCCTGGATTTCCATACCACATCACACAAGCCCTTCATAAGCCCCTGTCTATGCCATGATGCTATACATCTTTCTTTGCCTAAAACTTAAAATTCAAGACCTTTTGAAGATGTATAATTAACTGCATGTGACCTTTTTTCCTTTGCCTCTACAAAAAAGAAAAAAAACAAAAACAAAAAAACACTACATGCTACTATTTTTATCTCAGGAGCTTTTACACATTCCTTAAGACTAATCTCAGCCTCATCACCTCTGGCAACCCTCTCTGAAACATGCTAATTGTCTATTCTTGATCTTCATGTAATTTACTGTTGAGATTTTTATTACTATATTTTTACATTATTTTATATTTGTTGTTTAAAATATTAGTCTCTGGTGCTTGATATAATCCTTTTAGAGTAAGGAACTTGTACTTGTTTAACCATATCCAGCTCTAAAATAATGCCTACTACATAGGTTACTGTCAAACAATATTGAATGTAAATGTACAAAGGGTTAAATGAACAAAACTAACAAAAGATCATTTTCTGCTGATGAAATAAAAATTTCTCCATAGATTATGTGCATTTTTGGAATTCAAATAAAAATCTGGCTCATCAGTTACATTGTTTTGAAGAAAAGTATATCAGAAAAATTACCTTTAGAAAGTAGAGTTCTATATTTCTATTGAAAATTGAGTTGATTCCCAAGACTTGGAAGAGTATAAATAAACAGCATTGTCCAGTTGTTTCCAAGTAGGATGACTAAATTATCATGGAATGGGTTATTAAAAGCTAGATTAATACTAAATTTCATCTTTACACACTCCTGAATATAACAAAATAAAAAATCCTCCCAACTGGATCAGTAAGCAACATCACGATATATGAAGGATAAATTGAAATTGTCAAGAATTTCATTCTATGGGGGTCCTCAATCAAATTCTATGGAAGTAGCAGTCAAGAAATCAAATGGTGTATCACATTGGGTTAATAAGCTGCAAAAGACCCTTTTAAAAGTGTTAAAAGGCAAACATGTCACTTTGCTGACTTAGGTGAACTTGACCCAACCCATAGTCTTTGAATCACCACTATGCCTGTGGAAACTGGACAATGAAAAAGGAAGACCAAAGAATTGATGCATTCGAACTATTGCTATTGTGTATACCATGGACCGCCATAAAAAAATGGACAAATTGGTCTTAATATATATAACCAGAATGTTCCTTAGGATCTAGGTTTGCTTACTTTGGCTATGTCAACAGGATATACCAATCGGACATCATGTTTGGTAAAGTAGCAGGTTACCAAAAGAGAGATTCCCTGAAAGAGATGGATTGACACAGAAGCCTCAACAATGGTCTCACGCATATCAATGATTGTGAGGAGGGCACAAGACCAGATAGTGTTTTGTTCTATCATACACAACTTTGCTGTGAATCGGAGCCAACTTCACAGCAAAGAAAAACAACAACATTCTCCAGGACACATAGCGGAATGGAGAAAAACAGCAAATTTCAGCACACCAAAACTTTAACAGTATCTGTGACTTTCTTAGAAGTCATAAGAGCAGATTTGAGAACAACATGTTATGCTAAGCCTTTATGAGCATAGTGAAAACATCCATCAATGTACATTTTTGATAACCAAGGGAGGTACAACCTAGGCACTAATTTAGTAGAAGAGGTCAAGAGCTTATATGCACATTTAAACACACACACACACACACAAATGCAACCATGGAAGCAGCAGTCAAGAAATCAAACAATGCATTGCATTGGGCAAATCTTCTGCAAAGGACCTCTTTAAAGTGTTGAAAAGCAAAAGATGTCACTTTAAGGACTTAAGTGCACCTGACCCAAGCCATGAAGGATGTTTTCAATTGCCACATACTCATGTGAAAGCTGGACAATGAATAAGGCAGACTGAATAAGAATTGATGTCTTTGAATTGTAGTGTTGGTGAAGAATATTGAATATACCATGGACTCCCAGAAGAACAAATAGATCTGTCTTGGAAAAATTACAGCCAGAATGCTCGTTGGAAGCAAGGATGGCTAGAATTTTTCTCATATACTTTGGACATTATCAGGAGGAAGAAGTCCTTGGAGAAGGACATCATCCTTCGTAAAGTAGAGGATCAGTGAAATAAAGGAAGACCCTCAAGGATATGGACTGACATAGTGGCTGCAACAATGGGCTCAAGCATAAAAAGGTTGTAAGGATAATGCAGGACTGGGCAGGATTTCATTCTGTTGTACATAGGGTATCTATGAGTCGAAATTGACTCAAGGGCACCTAACAACAACAATAACACACAAATACACTTATATTGTCCATAGTTTTATCATTACCTCAATGAAAGTACTTTGGAGTTTTAGAAGGGATTTGCCAGTATACTTGCTACCAAAACATATTCTACTAAATTATTGCAAAAGCATTTGTAGCTTATTGTTTGAAAACTTTCCAAGCTATAATATTTCTAATTGTGAGAAATAGAGAAGCAATTTGTAAGAAAACTGAAAGAATAATTCTCTTGCTTAAAGTGTTAACTCTATTCTAAGAACTGAGTTCATGGTTCCTCTTTATAAAAGACTGACTTAATTGCAAAACAAAAGGGTATATGTATATAGACCAATAATTACCAAAATGCTTAAGTTTTTAGTGATGTATCTCTCTATACATCACTATGCACCTTTGTACATACCTACACATATCTCCCTCTATATATCTATATCCAATCATTTACTCACCAAATATGTAGTTAGCCCCGAACTTGTGAAAGGCAAATATACATATATATAAACCAAAACCAAACCCTCTGCTGTCGAGTTGATTCCGACTCACAGCAATATAAACCAAAACCAAAACCAAACCCACTGCTGTCAAGTTGATTTGGACACACAGCAGCCCTTTATGGGTAGAACTGCCCCATAAAGTTTCCAAGGAGCACCTGGCAGATTTGAACTGCTGACCTCTTGGTTAGCAGCTGTAGCACTTAACCAATATGCCACCAGGGTTTCCATATATATATATAACCACAAAACCCAGTGCCTTCGAGTTGATTCCTACTCATAGTATGTGTGTGTATATATATATATATATATATATATATAAAATGTGTGTGTAATTTTTTTTATATATATACACACACATGCACACACACACACACACACCGTATTTTTACGCAAATAATGTGTGCCTTCTACATTTGTTTGCCAGCTGCTCCCTCTACTTGGGAGGTATTTTACAAGCAGAGCTAGACCAATTTTTTTTTTACATGTTGCTGTAAAAAAAGTAGCATGGCACATTTACAAAAGTACCTTGCAGGGGTAGGGAGCAGTTGGCGAACAAACATAAAATGTGTGCATTATTTGTGTAAAAATAA
This sequence comes from Loxodonta africana, assembly GCF_030014295.1. Lineage (NCBI taxonomy): Eukaryota > Metazoa > Chordata > Mammalia > Proboscidea > Elephantidae > Loxodonta > Loxodonta africana. The sequence goes on along the minus strand of NC_087344.1, from coordinate 172,295,768 downwards.
GGTGTATATATATGTTTATCTATACATGAAATTTGATTTTGAATCTTGATTTCTGTAAGTTACAAATAGCTGGACTTTATACATATCTGAAAGATTGTGTAAAAATATAAATATGGTGGGGTTGAAGGAGGTTGCCAGCCATTTTTAAATAAACTCAAAAGACTTGTGCAGCAATGTTTTTCTATACACTATTCTGCTAGTGATATTTGGATTAGAAGGAACTGTAGTATGAGCTGGTGAAAAGTTGCTCTCTAACTACCAGGTGAAGATAAAAGAGATCCACCCAAATAATCAGGTCAATAAAGATTTACTTGAGTAGTGGGCATAGATTTTAGTACTCAGGGCAAGACAGAAAGGAATACATCATTCCAGACTGATCTAAAGGATACTAAATTTGTAGTCCCAACTATCTTTCTAGTGAGCAATTGCATTTCTATTATACTTGGAGCTCCTCCTTACCTTCCGTAAGATAATGCAAAAATCACAATCAAGGTGAAGTGTTTCCAGAAAAAAAACCTGGAAAAACCTTTGAGGAATGGAGTCCTTTGTCATCACCACCTTTTCTTCATCTACTGCTAAATACTGTTATTGAAATATGGTCCCCCAGTATTGCTCACGGATGCTTTCGTAGCAAATCCACACAGTTACAACTCAACAATTGCAAAATTATTTCCAGATTTTCTCATCTCATTTGTCAAGACTGTAGCACATAGCATCAAAATTCTATAAATTATTCCACATTAATCCCTAATATGAGGTCATGTGTACAAGTGGAGTTCTTGCCTCAGCCATATGAAAAACAGAACGGCACTCTTTTTATCATTTCAGCGATACTCAACCCCCGTTATGATATGGACAATTTTGATTTTCACCTTTCAATGCATTTTATGAACTTCCTCCCACCTCAGAAAAATTCTTCTTAATACTTCTCAAATATCTTGAATGAATTAAAATATATCTTTTTCTTTCTTTTTTTTTGATATATAAACTCAAGGATGAGTGATAGGAAGAAGCATAGATCTTGAAGAAAAGTAAAGTAATTTTTTAAATTGAAAGAGGCTTGAGTAAAACAGACAGTAATACTTAGTATATTTACTACTAGTAGATAATTACGTATCCGGATGTTTCTTTTGTAGATCATTTGTCTGTCCTCTTCTTGTTCTCTCTAGTTTTGGAGCTCTATGTAGGTCTTCAAAGGTGAAGTATAAATATATTTTTTCTTCCTCCGTCTCACTCTGATTCCTCTGTATAGAATATTTTAAATTGAACATATCTATACAATTTTTTTTTCTTTGCAACTCTCATTGTGAAATTCCATAGGTGTCCTTTATGTTTTTCTGTATTCTTTCTCACTTTTATGAAGGAAATAATGGATTAGGGATCACGTTTGACAAAGAAGTGCTCTTTGAAATATATGCCCTTGACTTTGATCATTTATTTATTCACTTATTAATTTATTAATTCTATTAATAATTTACACACTTACAAAATGTTTATTGCCCACTTACTGTATGCCAGAAATTGTATGAGGCACTAGGCAAAAAAACACAATGAAAATATACTTACAGTTTATTAAGAGAGCCAGATATGCGTCATTTGATTGAAAGAATTCTACTCTTAATATGCCATGTACTTAGTATGACACCAGGTATATGCATTAGAAATGCTACTTGATATCTTTAAATCATTTTACTACAGTTTAGTAAGGACTATCATAGTCTAGTGGCATAGTGGTTAAGTGCTATGGCTACTAACCAAAAGGTCAGCAGTTAAAATCCACCAGGCGCTCCTTGGAAACTCTATGGGGCAATTCTACTCTGTCCTATAGGGTCGCTATGAGTCGGAACTACTCGATGGCAATGGGTTATCAGAGTCTATGGAAACCCTGGTGGCGTAGCTGTTAAGGGCTACAGCTGCTAACCAAAGTCAGCATTTTGAAACCACTAGGTGCTCCTTGGAAACCCTATGAGGCACTTCTACTCTGACCTATAGGGTCGCTATGAGTTGGAATCGACTCGATGGTAACAGGTTTAGCTTATATTTTTTAATCATAGTCTTTTTTTCAGTCTACATCTGCAAGTCGGAACCTGTGTAAGGTGGAAATATGTCAGATAAAGAAAACTCAAAAGTTTTCCACTAAAACAAGCATTAAAAAAGTAGTAAGACTGCACCCTGTCAAAGGCAGAAAACTTGTAAAACCTGGAAAAACAAGACAGCCTGTGGAGTCCTGGCCCTCACAGTTGTCACTGTATGAGTCGAGTGATATTAACGGCATTTTACAGTTGTAAACTTTTAATAGCTGTGATCTGTTCTAGGGAAAAGAATCATAGGAGATTTTACAGTTCTTTATTACATTATCAGTATTAAAAAAAATCAGTATTAGGAATAAATATTTCCAAGAAAACTGCAAAACAAACCAAAATAGTTTTAGCAGACCCTCACAGACATAGGAGTTCCTGGGTGGCACAACCATAAACCAAAAAATTTGGAGGTTTGAGTCTACCCAGAAGCTCCTTGGATGAAAGATATGGTGATATACTTCTGAAAAACCAGCCATTGAAAATGTTATGGACCACAGGTCTATTCTGGCACCTGGGGTCACTGTGAGATGGAAGTCAAATTATTATGATCAGTTTTTGGAAAATAAAACCTCCTTTAACCACCATTAAAAAAAAAAAGTTGCTGTCAAGTTGATTCTGATTCATAGTGACCCTATAGGTCAGAGTAGAACTGCCTCATAGGGTTTCCAAGGAGCACCTGGTAAATTGGAATTGGCAAACTTTTGGTTAGCAGCCGAGCTCTTAGCCACAGAAGTACCGTTATTTTAAGAAAGTTGTGCATCCACTTAGACCTCTGCTCGTGTTTCACAATGTTTCTCTGCAGAGTATCCTCACTTTTATTCATTCATGTAAGATAGTGGCATCTTGTGAGATTCCTCCAATGGCCACAAGACAGGTTCAGGCTTAGAGAAGAACTTAATACAATTGCTATAAGTTTGGCTGCCTCCTGTAACTAGCAAAGGAATCATGTTTGAACAACTCATAGATACTACATGTGATGGAAAAATCATTCAAGATAAAATTATAGAGGATGTCACCAGGTATTTTCCCACACTACATAAGAAAAAGCAAGATAAAATAGAATAACTTTAACATTGTTAATTCTGGGATATGATGTAAAAGTGTAAATGACAATTACTTTGAGAGAAAGCTAAAATAATCCATTCCATTCTGGAGAAAGCCAACCTCAGCATATAGACACGGCATTCTGAAACTTTTTCAGCTTCAAAATAAGCACCAAATGATGTTCCCTTCTAAGGTAATTTAAAATCTTCCTTTAACCACAAGTATAAGAAATTTGACTGTCAGCAAAGGAACACTGATCCATGAAGAATAAGGCCATTTGACAGTGTATTCAGGCTGCAGAAACAGAAGGCTTCAGCCATTCACAAGACTAGCAAAGCCTAGGAAATATCCCAGGTAAGAAGTTAGAGCCATCCTAGATCAGTCATATCAAGTGGGGCACATAAAAATTCATGCCAAATGGGCCGGTGTTTCTTTTTGTTTGTTTTGTTTTTTCCTTAGCTAAGTATGTACTTGTTATTAAAAACAAACAAATGAACATTGCCATAGAGCCAATTCCAACTCATAGCGACCCTAGAGGATAGAGTAGAACTGTCCCATAGAGTTTCTAAGGAGCAGCTGAAGCAGCACTTACAACCTACATACAAAAATCATGTAGGCAAGAAACATAAAAAAACTGAGTTAATGCAGAGCATTTCTGTGTATGTTATGCAGTACACACACATATACCCAATACACAAATACACGTTTACCTATGCTTATGTGGTATAATGGGACAGAAAAAATGAAAGTACTTAAGTTTACTTGGTTTGCTAGTGAAAGACTTCAGAGATAAGATGTTTGAGCTTTCTCTATGACCAAGCTAGGGCTTGTGCAGACTCACAGGCTTTTTGAGTAGCATGACATTCTGGGAAGAGTGTTAGTAGAATGATCACAATTGTTGAAACACTCTGTGTGAAAGGAATACAAAAAGTCAGTTTTAAGGTTAATTAGGAGAATGTTTTGTATAACATGCAAAGTAGCTTGGACTTCATTATCAGCGACAAAGATCCACTAAATGGTTGTAAGTAGAAAAGTATTCTAAGCTGATGTGGTGTCTATCTATTCTATTTATGTGTCCAACACTTCCCCTGATGGGAAACTGCCTTTGTTCTATCCTATGTCCTCCTAATTGAAGCTTTAATCACATTGTTATGTCAAATGCATGTCAAAAGGGTGGCAGCACCAAAGAATAGGTAAACATGACACCCAATCAATGATGAAGACAATTGTGTTCCATGAAATTTACTCGATAGATGGATTCTAAGACATATAATACAGTTGTCCCTTGGTATCTGAGGGGGATTGATTCCAGGGTCCCCCCTCAGATACCAAAACAAAAAAAAAATTCATTGCCATTGAGTCAATTCTAACTCATAGAGACCCTGTAGGTCAGAGTAGAACTGCCCAATAAAGTTTCCAAGGAGTGCCTGGTGGGTTTGAACTGCCGACCTTTTGGCTAACAGCCATAGCCCTTAACCACTACACCACCAGGGTTTCCAAGTCCCTTATATAAAATGGTGTGGTTTTTGCATATAACCTACAAATAACCGCCCTTATATTTAATCATCTCCTAGATTACTTATAATACCTAATATATTATAGATGCTTGGCAAATATTTGTTCCATTGCCATGTAATTGATTCCAACACATAGTGACACTATAGGACAGAGTAGAGCTGTAATCCAAGGGTTTCTAAGGGTGTAATCTTTACCAAAAAAATAGTTGTTGTATGTTATTGTGTTGTGTAAGGAATAATGACAAGGCAAGAGGCGAACAATGTTCAAACAAGGAGTGCTTTGCTGATCTTGTGAATAGCAAATTCAAGTTTTGCTTTTTGGAACTTTTTTTTTTCCCCCATGAATATTTTCTATCTGCAGTTGGTTGAATCCCTGAATGTGGAACCCTTGGATAAGGAAGGCCAACTGTAACATTGTTCTTTTTAAGTTGCAAGCTTTAAGGCTAAAGCCACGTGAAGGTTCTGTGGTTGTATTTAATTAGTCAGAATAAAAAGTCAGCTAAAATAAGATAAAGTGATGTTTACGTACAATAAGAAGCACAAAGAAGCAAAGACAAGGAATGGCTGGAGAAATAAGAGAACTCTGAAAACAATGCTTCACTAGATCTAGCCAGTAATGAAGCAGATAATCCCCAGCTCCACAGATATGTGAGCTAGCAAAACTCCATTTTGCATAAACTATTTTGAGCTTGATCATTCTCACTGGCAATTGCTCTTAAATCCAGGTCTATCTTTGATAAAGTACAACCTTGTACCAATGTGGACAGTGGACCAGAGAGAAGTTACTTTAGAATGATTTATACTTTTGCAAAAGAGTTCGTTACTGATTGATAATGGCAGAAGCATAGTCTTTGTTTTGATAACACTCAGAACTTAGTATTAAGCCTTCATTTTTTTTTTTTTTTTTTTACTTTTGGTAGCACTACTAGGAATCCAGAAAAGAGGACTTTCACTTATGATGGAGAGACCATCTTAGAACAATTTAAAAAATCATAAAATTCAAGAATCATACAGATCTTAAAGTAACAAGTGTTAGATTCTAGGATTCTGGAGAATGGAGTATTAAGGAAATGTGAGCTGACTGCAGCTACTTTTACCCTGAGTACATTTGCTGACTAAGCACCCAGAGGAAAAAGGTAACTATCTGGTCTTTAATCTGGCTAAGGGCTACATCTGGGAGATAGAAAAACCAGCAGAAAACTTGTAAAAAGCAGAGCTTTGTTTTTGCAGCCACAACCTGCCATGGAGACAAGGGCTGCAGCTCAATACTTGCCAGAAGGATGACAAATGACAGCAGATCAGACCCTCCTCAGCCTTTAATCCCTGGTGAGCTACAACATAGATAGACAAGAGATTTAGTGAAATTGCAAGCCAAACTCAATTCAACTCAGGCCTTAATTGAATTACAGTTATCCTCCACTCACCTTGCTGTCAGAAGAAAGATATCATGAAAAATCTCTAAAATGTGTTAGGTGTTTAGAATTCAAACAAAAATTACTGGTTATATCAAGAGGCAGGAACATATATATCAAGGTTAAAACAAACTAAACAAAAATAAATAAATCTATGTGTGATCCAGATATTGGATTATGTAGTCAGTGATTTTAAAATAACCGTAATTGATTTGTTTTGGAAAATAGAGAAAAATTGGAAAAAAGACAAAATAGGATTAGAGAAGGTAAAATTTATGAAGCATTATTAGAGATACTGAGGAAATTCACAAAGTGATTTTAAAAAGAGCCAATCCAACAGGGGAAAAAAAAATCTAAATCTATATATAGCTGTTAGCATAGCCTCAAAATTTACTAAGCAAAATTTATCAAAACAAAATAAAAAGAAAATAGTCAATCAAAAGTTTTATTGAAATTCACAAGAAAACTACTGGAACTAATACAAGAATTCATCAAAGTATCAGGATACAGGATAAACATACAAAAATTAGTTGGATTCCTCTACACCAAAAAAGAGAACTTCGAAGAGGAAATCACCAAATCAATACCATTTAGACAGCCCCCAAGAAGATAAAATACTTAGGAATAAATCCAACAAGAGATGTAAAAGACCTATACAAAGAAAATTACAAGACACTATTGCAAGAAACCGAAAGAGACCTACACAAGTGGAAAACATACCTTGCTCATGAATAGTAAGACTCAACATTGTGAAAATGTCTATTGTACCCAAATTGATCTACAGATACAATGCAATCCCAACCCAAATTCCAATGGCATTTTTTAATGATATGGAGAAACAAATCACTAACTTCATACGGAAAGAGAAGAGGCCCTGGATAAGCAAAGCATTACTGAAAGAGAAGAACAAAGTGGGAGGTCCACACTACCTGATTTTAGAAACTATTGTACCACCACAGTAGTCAAAACAGTGTGGTACTGGTTCAACAACAAATACATAGACCAATGGAACAAACATAAATCCATCCACATTTGAGCAGATGATATTTGACAAAGGCCCAAAGTCCATTAAATGGGGAAAATACAGTCTCTTTAACAAAGGGTGCTGGGATAACACAATATCCATCTGAAAAAAAAAATGAAACAAGACCCATACCTCCATCCATACACAAAATGGATCAAAGACCTAAATATAAAATCTGAGACTCTAAAGATCATGGAATTCAAAATAGGGACAATGCTAGGAACCCTTATACATGGCATAAATACTACACAAAACATTACTAACAATGCACAAACACCAGAAGAAAAACTAGATAACTGGGAGCTCCTAAAAATCAAACACTTATGTTCATCTAAAGACTTCACCAAAAGAGTAAAAAGACAACCTGCAGACGGGGAAAAAATTTTGGCTAGGACAAATCCAATCAGCATCTAATCTCTAAAATATAAAAGATATTGCAAAATTTCAACAACAAAAAGAGAACCCAATTAAAAAATGGGCAAAGGATATGAACAGGCACTTACCAAAGAAGACATTCAGACAGCTAACAGATACATGAGGAAATGCTCATGATTAGCCATTAGAGAAATGAAAATCAAAACTATAATGAGATACCATCTCACCCCAACAAAGATGTACTAATCCGAAACACACAAAATAAGAAATGTTGGAGAGGTTGTGGAGAGACTGGAACACTTACACACTACTGGTGGGAATGCAAAATGGTACAACCACTTTGGAAATTAATTTGGCACTTACTTAAAAAGCCTGAAATAGGACCATCATATGATCCAGCAACCCCACTCCTTGGAATATATCCTAGACAAACAAGAGCCTTCACTGAATTAGATATATGCACATCCATGTTCATTGCAGCACTGTTTACAATAGCAAAAAGATGGAAACAACCAAGGTGCCCGTCAAGGGATGAACAGATAAACAAATTATCGTATATTCACACAGTGGAATACTATGTAACAATAAAGGACAACAATGAATCTGTGAAACATTTCATAACATGTAGGAATCTGGAAGACATTATACTCAGTGAAATTAGTTGCAAAAGGACAGATATTATAGGAGATCACTATTATAAGAACTGAAGAAAAAGTTTAAACAGAAGAAAACATTCTTTGATGGTTATGAGGAGAGGGATATTCACTAATTAGATTGCGGACAAGAATTATTTTAGGTGAAGGGAAGGACAATACACAATACAGGGTAAGTCAGCACAACTGGACTAACCCAAAAGCTAAGAAGTTTCCCAAATATAACCAAACACTTTGAGGGACAGAGTAGCAGTGACGGGGATCTGCGGACCATGGTTTCAGGGGACATCTAGGCCAATTGACATAACAAAGTCTATTAAGAAAATGTTCTGCATCCCACTTTGGTGTGTGGCATCTGAGGTCTTAAAAGCTAGCAAGTGGCCATCTAAGATGCATCAATTGGTCTCAACCCACCTGGAGCAAAGGAGAGTGAAGAACACCAAAGACACAAAGAAAATATGAGCCCAGGAGAAAGAAAAGTCCACATAAAACAGAGACTCCATCAGCCTGACACTAGAATAACTAGATGGTGCCTGGCTACCGCCAATGACTGCCCTGACAGGGAACAAAATCGAGGATCCCTTATGGAGCAGGAGAAAAGTGGGATGCTAATCTCAAGTACTAGTAAAAAGACCAGGCTTAATGGCCTGACTGAGACTGGAGGGACAGCAGAGATCATGGCCCCCAGATGCTCTGTTAGCCCCAAACTAACACCATTCCCAAAGCTAACTCTTCAAATATTAGACTGAACTATAAGACATAAAATGATACTAATGAGGATTGTGCTTCTTAGCTCAAGTAGACACATGAGACTATGTGGGGAGCTCCTGCCTGGAGGTGAGATGAAAAGGCAGAGGGGAGCAGAACCTGGTTGAATGGAAACGGGAAATATAGGGTGGAGAGAAAGAGTGTGCTGTCACATTGTACGGAGAGCAAGTAGGGTCTTTTAACAATGTGTGTACAAGTTTTTATATGAGAAACTGACTTGAACTGTAAACTTTCACTTAAAGCACAACAAAAAAAATTATATTGGAAAACTTTAAAATACCTCCTTTAGTAATTACAAAGGAAAGAAACAAACAAAAATCAGCAAGAGTATAGAACATATGAACCAGTTTGTTTCCCTTTATTTATATAGAACACAAAAGCCATAGGCTACATATTCTTTGAAATACAGTATGGTATATTTCTCAATTTGATTTCATGATGGCTTAACATTTAAAGTTCAAAAAAGTTTAAACCGTTAAAATCATTTAAAAGTATTTCTATGGCCACAGTGAAATTGAATTTGTCAAAAATAAATAAATAAAATGTGGGAGAGAGGACAACATTAAAAAAGCACAAGGCTTTTGAAATTAAGAAATAGACTCAATGAAAATTAGAAAATGTTTTGAAATGAACAATGATAAAACCACTTAATATCAAAATATTGCGAATTGGAGCTAAAACTGTGTTTAGAGAATCAGATAAACTCTGCTGTATGCCATTAGAATATTAGAAAGCAGATAATTAGATATTGAATCAGGGATATATCCAAGTATCAAAAGAAGTAAGAAAAGAACAATAAGGTAAAAACAAATTTAGAAGAAGGAAACAATCAAACAAAAGCAAAAAATAAAAAACTAGAGAAAGAACCCTCGAATTTGTTTTAAATAAAACATTTATATTCTAATAACCCAAACTTATTTCCTTTGATCACACAGTCCTATGTGTTTTAACTACAGTTGTCATCTTGTAGTTACCATTCCAGTATCTCCTTTTCAGTGTTCTTGTTTTTTCATATTTGTTTAATTAATTACATATAATAAATCTCTTTTAAAATAGTACTTGTAGCTTCTCTTTTCTGGAATTGACCTGGGTGTAGTAGTTAAGAGTTCGACTGCTCACCAAAAGGCTGACAATTAGAATCCACCAGTTCCTTGGAAACCGTATGGGGCAGTTCTACTCTGTCCTATAGGGTCACTATGAGTAGGAATCAACTGGACGGCAACTGGTTTTATACTACTATACCCTTATTTTAGGTCTTTATCTCTCATAGAATAAATCCTCTAAATATTTATTTCTTCATATTTCCTTGAATATCCTGGCCCTTTTATGTTTTTATGTTAATTTTAGAATCACCTATTTGTACAAATTTATACCAAAATATTCTTCTGGTATTTTGATTGGTGTTTCATTGATTCTGTAGATAAATTTGGAGGAGAACTGAACTTTTACAATATCAAGTCTTATAATCCTTGAATATGATCCCAGACCCAGTGCTGTCGAGTCGATTCTGACTCATAGTGACCCTATAGGGCAGGGTAGAATTGCCCCATAGAGTTTCCAATGGGCGCCTGGTGGATTCGAACTGCTGACCCTTTGGTTAGCAGCCATAATACTTAACCATTACACCACCAGGGTTTCCTTGAATATGAAAACTACAAAAAATTGAGATCTATATCATTGAATATGATATAGATCTCAATTTTTTGTAGTTTTCAATGTAGAAGACTTGCTCCCATTTAGTTAAATACATTTTCAATTTTTTATGTTACTGTATCACCTTTATAATTTTTAATTTTTTGGTGATTTGTTGTAAATGCAATTATTTTTTTGGATATTGATCTTGTATCTGGTGGCATTACTAAATGCATAGATATGTTAATATTTTGTCCATAGGTGCTTTTACTTTTTTTCCCCCCCTGTATAAAAAACCAAACCAAGTTCTTTGTCATCAAGTCCGTTCCAACTCATAGCAATTCTATAGGGCCGAGTAGAACTGCCCATAGGGTTTCCAAGGAGCACCTGGTGGACTCGAACTGCTGACCGTTTGGTTAGCAGACATAGCTCTTAACCACTATGCTACCAGGGTTTCCATAGTAGTATAGTAATTAGTAAAGGGTTGATGCATTAATGACAACAACAACAAAAAAATTACCGGAACAGGGTACAGGGTCTGGAAATAGACCAACGCACATGGCCCCTAATTTACTACAAAAGTATTACTACAGTGCAGTTAGGAAAATATTCTTTTCAAAAAAAATCAGAGGTGAAAAAAATAGTAATATCAATTGGACTGTATTAAAATGAGGTTTTATGCTATTCAAAAGACACCATTAAATTATGACTGTCCTGCCAAAGATAGGGAGAAGATATCTACAATATGAATAGTCAAGAGTGGCCCTATATAGAATATGGAGTCCCTGGATGACACAAATGGATGAGTGCTCAGCTACTAACCAAGAGGTTTAAATTCACCCAGAGATGCCTCTAAAGGAAGGCCTGGGGATCTACTTCCAAAACATCACAGCAATGAAAACTCTATTGGACACAGTTTTACTCTGAAACACATGGGGTCACCATAGTCACAAATCGACTGGTGGCCACAGTTTTTTCTTCGTTTTGTTTCATTTTTGGTATATTAGATGTCAATAATCAATTGAAACCTGTCTGGTGGTACTATTGTAGATACTCATATTACCTATGACCCAACAATTCTAGTCCTGAGTTAAATATAATACAGACAAGAAAAATCTATATATATAGGTTCATCAAAAGACACACACAAGAGTTTTCATAGCAGGGTTATCCATAACAGCTGGAAACTAGCAACAATCTGATTGTAAATCAACAGGAGATGAGGTAAATAAATTGTGGTATATTTACATAATGCAGTACACTACACCTATGAGAATTAATTATCTAGAATTGCATACAAAAATATGGATGGGTCTTACAAATACAATATTGAATAAATACACCAAAACAAAATCCACTGCCATCAAGTCAATTCCGACTTATAGCTACCCTATAGGATAGAGGAGAACTGCACTATAGGGTTTTCAAGGCCGCAGTCTTTATGGGAGCAGACTGTCACATCTTTCTTCCACAGAGAAGCTAGTGTGTTCCAACCACTGACTTTTCAGTTAGAGGCTAAATGCTTTAACAATTGCACCACCATGGCTCCTTACTGGATAAATAATGCTAGTCTAAAAAAAAAAAAAAATTATATGATTCTGTTTTTCTATAATTCAAAAACAGACAAAACTAAACGTATGGAGTTACTAGTTAGTACATCAATAACTCTCAGGTGACTAGTAAGTGAGAGTGGGATGAGGGATGATTCTGGATCACTGAAAGTGTTGCTTCTTGATCTGTGTGCTGGTTACATGACTACGTTCACTTAGTGAAAAATCCATGCACATTTATGTGCCTTGCACTGTTTCTGTATATATGTTTTATTTCAATGAAAAATGTTCATTAAAAAATGCAATTTTTATAGAGAGAGTTGGAAGCTGGCAAAATTGTCACGAAAGGAGAGACTGGAAGGGCTGACTCACTAGGGGGAGAGCAAGTGGGAGTATGGAGTAAGGTGTATATAAACTTATATGTGACAGTCTGACTTGATTTGTAAACGTTTACTTGAAGTTCAATAAAAGTTAAAAAAATTATTAAAAATGCAATTTTTAAGTGATAACTTTGGTAAAGGGTAAGGCAGTACACAATACTGGGGAAACCAGCACTACTTGACCAAGGCAAAGTCCTAGAAGCTTCATAGACACATCCAAACTCATTGAGGGACTGAATTACTGGGCTGGGGGCTGGAGACCATGGTCTCAGAGGACATCTAGCTCAACTGGCATAACATAGTTTATAAAGAAAATTTTGTACATCGTACTTTGGTGAGTATTGCCTGGGGTCTTAAAATCTTGTGAACAGCCATGTAAGATATTCCACTGGTCCTGCTCTGTCTGGAGCAAGGGAGAATGAAGATAGCCAAAGACACAAGGGAAAGGTTGGTCCAAAGGACTAATGGACCACAAATACCACAGCCTCCACTAGACTGAGTCCAGTACAACTAGATGGTGCCTGGCTACCACCAGCGACTGCTCTGATGGGGATCATAATAGAGGATCCCAGACAGAGCTGGAGGAAAATGTAGAACAAAATTCTAACTCACAAAAGAAGACCAGCTTTACTGGTCTAACAGAGACTGATGAAATCCTGAGAGTATGGCCCCTGGACACTCTTTTAACTCAGCACTGAAGTAACTCCTGAGGTTTACCATTCAGCCAAAGATTAGACAGACCCCTAAAACAAACAAAAATACAAATAGCTCAACCATGCATAAGACTAAGTGGGCACACCAGGCCAGGGGCAATGATGAGAAGACAGGTAGGGAACAGGAAAGCTGGATGAATGGAAATTGGAAACCCAAGGTCGATAAGGGGAGAGTGTTGATGCATCAAGGGGTTGGCAACCAATGTCACAAAACAATATGTGTATTATTAATTAGAGACTAATTCACTTCGGAAATATCCATCTAAAGAACAATTAAAAAAAAGAAAAAAATGTAATTTTGCTTTGAGCTAGAATGGATTAATGTATTAGATTTAAGAGACATCATGTATGCCAGGCAGAATTAAAATGCCACTATCTCAAAGAAAAAAATAAAATTCAGAGAAGAGAATTTGAACCAAGCATGATGCCCTTCTCCTAGAACCGATCCCAACTGAGAACACATCTGGAGTGCATGAGACAAAGTCTCGCCATCCTTCCTTGTAAGGAGCATTTTGGTTGTACTTCTTCCAAGACAGATTTGTTTATTCTTTTGGCAGTCCATGATATATTCAATATTCTTCACCAACACCACAATTCAAAGGCATCAGTTCTTCTTTGATCTTCCTCATTCATCATCCAGCTTTCCCGTGCATATGAGGCAATTGAAAACACCGTGGCTTGGGTCAGGTGTACCTTAGTTTTCAAGGTGGTATCTTTGCTTTTTGACAGTTTAAAGAGGTCTTTTTCAGGAAATTTGCCTAATGGAATTCATCCTTTGATTTCTTTACTGCTATTTCCACGGGTGTTGATTGTGGATTCAAGTAAAATGAAATCCTTGACAACTTCAATCTTTTCTTCATTTATCGTGATGTTGCATTTGGTCCAGTTGTGAGGATTTTTATTTTCTTTACATTGAGGTGTAATCCATACTAAAGGCTGTAGTCTTTGATCTTCATCAGTAAGTGCTTCAAGTCCTCTGCTTTCAGCAAGCAATGTTGTGTCATGTTCATATCACAGGCTGTTAATGAGTCTTCCAACAATCCTGATGCCACATTCTTCTCCATATAGTCCAGATTCTCAGATTATTTGCTCAGTATACAGATTAAATTAGTATGGTGAGGCACACCTTTCCTGATTTTAAATCTTGTAGTATTCCCTTGTTCTTAGAGTGACTGCCTCTTTGTCTATGTCCAGGTTCCTTGTGAGCACAAATACGTGTTCTGGAATCCCCATTCTGCTCAATGCTATCCATGATTTCTTATGAACCACAAAGTCAAATGCCTTTTCATAGCCAATAAAATACAGGTAAACATCTTTTTGGAATTCTCTGCCTTCAGCCAAGATCCAGCTGACATCAGCAATGATATGCCTCATTCAATGTCCTCTTCTGAATCCAGCTTGAATTTCTGGCAATTTCCTGTCCATGTACTGTTGCAACTGCTTTTGAATGGTCTTCAGCAAAGTTATATTTGCATATGGTATGAATGATGTAGTTTGATAATTCCCACATCCTGTTGTATCACCATTCTTTGGAATGGGCACAAATATGGCTCTCTTCCAGTTGGTTGGCTGAGTAGCTGTCTTCCAAATTTCTTGGCATGCATGAGTGGGTGCTTCCAGTATTTCATCCATTTTTTGAAACATCTCAACTGGTATTCTGTCAATTCCTAGAGCCTTGTTTCTTGCCAATGTCTTCAGTGAAGCTTGGACTTCTTCCTTCAAAACCATCAGTTCTTGATCGTTTTCTAACCCCTGACATGGTTGAACATTGAACAATTCTTTTTGGTGCATTGACTTTGTGTATTCTTTCCATTTTCTGTTGGTACTTCCTGTGTTGTTCAGTATTTTGCTTATAGAATCCTTCAAAATTCCAACTCGAGGTTTGGATTTTTTCTTCAGTTCTTTCAGCTTGAGAAATGCTGAATGTGTCCTTCTCTGTTAGTTTTCTAATTCTAGGTCTTTGCACATTTCATTATAAGACTTTAATTTGTCTTCTCCAGCAGCCCTTTGAAATATTCCGTTCAGCTCTTTACTTGATCATTTCTTCCATTTGCTTTAGTACTCTGCATACAAGAGCAAGTTTCAGAGTCTCTTCTGACATGCATTTTGGTCTTATCTTTCTTTCCTCTTTTTTTAATGACCTTCTGCTTTCTTCATGTATGATGTCCTTGATGTCATCCCACAGTTTGTCTGTTCTTCAGTTGTTAGTGTTCAGTGCATCGAATCTAAATTCAGGTGAGATGTATTCAAGATCATATTTTGGTTCTCAAGGACATTTTTTAATTTTCTTCAGCTTCAACTTGAACTGACATATGAACAATTGATGGTCTGTTCTGCAGTTGGCCTCTGACCTTGTTCTGACTGATGATATTGAGCTCTTCCATTGTCTCTTTCTGTAGATGTAGTCTATTTGATTTCTGTGTGTTCTATCTGGTGAGGTCCATGTGTATAGTTATCATTTATGTCATTGAAAAAAGTTATTTGCAATGTATAATAAGCTGTTGGTCTTGCAAAATTCTATCATGCAATCACCTGCATCATTTCTATCACCATAGCCATATTTTCCAACTACAGATCCTTCTTTTTGGTTTCCAGCATTTGCATTCCAAACACCAGTAGTTATCAATTCATCTTGATTGCATGTTTGGCCAATTTCAGACTCCAAAAATTGAGAAAAATCTTCAATTTTGTTATCTGTGACAATAGCGTTTGGTGTTTAAATTTGAGTAATAGTGATATTAAGTAGTCTTCTTTATAGGTGGATGGATGTTATCATGGGCAGCTTTGTACTTCAGGATAGATCTTGAAATGTTCTTTTTGACAATGAATGTGATGTCATTCCTCTTCAATTTTTTATTCCTGGTATATTAGGCCATAAGATTGTCTGATTCAAAATGGCCAATACCAGTCCATTTCAGCTCACTAATGCCTAGATTACTGAACTTTATGCATTGTATTTCATTTTTGTCTACTTCCAATTTTCCTAGATTCATACATTGTACCTTCCACATTCCAATTATCAATGGATGTTTGCAGCTGTTTCTTTCATTTTGAGTCATGCCACATCAGCAAATGAAGGTCCTGTTAGCTTTACTTCATCTACATCATTAAGGTCGACTCTATTTGAGGAGGCAGCTCTCCATGTACAACAAACTGACACACATGTGGTAGAGTCTGAGGTAGTGCAAATGGTTAATGTGCTTGGCTGTTAACATAAAGGTTAGAAGTTTGAATCTACCCGCAGGCACCTTGAAAGAAAAGTTTGGCAATCTACTTCTGAAAAATCATCCATTGAAACCTGTTGGACCACAGTTCTACTACCACACCTGGGGTCATAATGAGGCAGAACGAACTGTTGGCAAATAGTTGTAAATATTAAGGTTGAAACAATAAAACTTCTAACTCATAGAATAGGAAGAAAAAAAGTGAGGCATTTAGATGGGTAAGGAGTCCCTGGGTGGTGAATATGGTTAAATGCTCAACTGCTAACTGAAAGGCTGGCCATTTGAGCCCACCCAGAGACTCTTTGGAAGACAGGTCTGGTGGTCTGTTTTTAAAAGGTCAGAGCCTTGAAAACCCTATGGAGTACAGATTCACTCTGCAGTCGTGGAGTTGACGTGTCAGAATTGACTATACTGCAACTATCAACAGATAGGTAAATGATTCTTAAACAGAACACAAAGTACAATAGCCCTGAAGGAAATATTGATATTTGGATTATATTAAAATGAGAAAATAGTATCATGATCAATAATCATTTAGATGTTAAAAATTAGTTACCTTCCAGTTAACTCCTATTCATGGCGACCCCATTTTTGTGAGAGTAGAACTGTGCTCCATAGAATTTTTAATGGATGAGATTTCAGACGTAGATCATGAGGCCTTTCTTCCAGCCATTTTGGATGGCTTAAGACAAAGAAATTTATTTCTATCACAGTTCCAGGTGAAAAAGTCCAAAATCAAGATGTTGGCAGGGCTGTTCTACCTCTGAAGATTCTAGGGAAGAACTTTCCTTGCTTTTTCCAGCTTCTGGTAGCTGCCAGCATTCCTTGGCTTTCTTAACTATTAACGACATCACTCCAATTTCTGCATTTGCCTATGAAGCTGAAGTGGCCCAGGTGGGATCTTACCTCCTCCATGTAAGGAGTAAAAGATTAGTTATAATCAGTGGCTGACTTACTTTTAAGCTCCATGTGAGCATTGGACACCTCCTTCCCTTTTATGCTCTAATAACAATTTTTTAATTGTTTTTATTATTTGTTTGTTTTGTCCACTAATTGGACTCCTGTGATCTCTTCTTTCACCACTATATTCAGTTAATGTTTTATATTGAAAATCTTTATCTATAATATACATTCCATCCCATAGTATAGCATCCCCACATATGTAAGTATGTAGTTTAAGGTTTGGTTTTAAGTGTCTCCCTAGAGGAGAAGTTCAGAAACCTAAATCCAAAATCCTTAGCAAGTAACCTCATTTCCCCATAACCACTCCACTTACAACTGCTATTTGCTGTTTAAGTCATGCTTTATTAATCGCCTGAACTTTTATAGGAGTTTCTATCTTGTCTTTGGAGCCCTGGGGGCATAGTGATTAAGAGTTCGGGTTGTAACCAAAAGGTCGGCAGTTCAAATCCACCAGCGCTCCTTGAAAACCCTATGGGGCAGTTCTACTCTGTCCTACAGGGTAGCTATGAGTCAGAACCAACTCAATAACAATGGGTTTGGTTTTTTGTTTATCTTGCCTTTAGCTTTTCTAAAATCCTATATCACATCATTTCTGCCATTTGCTTTAGCTAACTGATGTTCAATAGCAACTTTCTGAGTTGATTCTCATATCCATCTTGGTCTTTTCTTTCATTTTAAAAACTTGCTTTCTTCATGTATGATATCCTTGATGTCATTCCACAACTCATTGGGTCTTCCGTCATTAGTGTTCAATGTGTCAAATCTATTCCTGAGATGGTCTCTAAAATCAGGTGGAATATACCTAACGTCATACTTTGGCTCTCATGAACAGAAGATTTCAAAGGGTGGCTGGAGTAGTCAAATTAAAGAATTATAATTACACTTGAAAATACCTGGAGTTAGAAAACCAAAAGGGAAGAACATGCTCAACATTTCTCAAGCCGAAAGAAAAGAAGAAAAAATTCAAGCCTCAAGTTGCAATAGTGAAGGTTTTTATGGGCAAAATATTGCATAACCAAGGAAGTATCAAAGGAAGATGGATGGAATACACAGAGCACTGTACCAAAAAGAATTGGTTGTCATTCAATCGTTTCAGGACATCATGCTTGGTAAAGTAGAGGGTCAATGAAAAGGAGGAAGACCCTCAAAGAAATGGATTGACACAGTGACTGCAACAATGGGCTGAAGCATAACAACAATCATGAGGATTGCTCAGGACCAGGCAGTGTTTCATTCTGTTGTACATGGGGTCACTATGAGTAAGGACCACCTCAATGGCACCTAACAACTACAACACATCACATCACTCCAATAAAGTTTTATTGACTCCTCCTTTCCTGTACTTTGGGCACATTTGTAACCTGCTCATTGGATTTCTGAACACCCTTGGACTGGTTTGCTGAATGCTACCTCATCTGCATTTGTTTTATTGTATCTGTCATACACTGCATGCATTGAAGATATTTTGATTGTGTTAGGTATGGCTTTTGTGAAGTACTCCAATCACCAAGTCACTATTATATAGGCTTCTATACTGTTTTTTACACTGTTATGATGATTTTTATGGCACTCTTAAACACCTGTGTATAAGTTAAGAGCCCTGGAGGTGCAGGCATTAAGTGCTCAGCTACTAAGCAAATGTTTGGTGGTTCAAACCCAACAGCTACTCTGCAGGAGAAAGATGTGACAGTCTACTTCTATAAAGATTTACACCCTGGGAAATCCTAAGGGCAGTTCTACTCTGTCCTTGAAGTTGATTTAATGACAATGGGTTTGGGACGTATAAGTCACTTATAATGTGAAGTTAGAAATAATTTCTGAACTTAAAGATAGAATTGTGCACTTCTATGATGCTGTGTAGCCATGAACTGTAAATCATCAGATACCATCAATGTAAGTCATAAGAAAGTTGTTCTACCCTTGGAAATAGATAATAGAAGGATGGGAAGTATTCTCTTAGTTATCTAGTGCTGTTATAACAGAAATACCACAAGTGGATGGCTTTAACAACCAATTTTCCTACTGTTTAGGAGCTGAAAGTCTGAATTCAGGGCACCATCTTTAGAGGAAGTCTTTCTAGCTCTGTTGGCTCTGGAAGAAGAGCCTTGTCTCTTTTCAGCTTCTGTTTCTTTTTTCCTTGGAAATCTCACGTGGCTTGGCATCTATCTTCCCCAAATCGGCTTGCTTGCTTGCTCAATATGCTCTCTTTATATCTCAAAAGAAATTGCCTTAAGACATACCCTACACTAATACTACCATATTAACATAACAAAGAAAAACCATTCCCAGATGGGATTATAACCCCAGGAATAGAGTTTAAGAATACAACACATATTTTGGGGGAACACAGTTTAATCCATAAAAGTATGTCATAAATAAGGACATAAATATGTAACAACTCCTTTAATGTCTAATAAATCAAATCTCTATATGCTGACCGTGGAACATAAATACATCATATAACAGTTCCCTTAACTGGCAATAAAACATACTAATTTTGGTTAAACATAACAGCCTGTAACCCATTGCCATCAAGTTGATTCCAACTCACAGCGACCATATAGGACAAAGTAGAACTGCTCCCTAAGGTGTCCAAGGCTGCCACATCTTTCTCTCGTGGCGGGGCTGAAGGATTCAAAGTGCCGACCCTTCAGTAAGCAGCTGAGCACTTAACTGCCTGCCATCTGGGCTTCCTAAAAATGACAGCACTTAACTGTTATCTTAGGAACACAAATTAGTAAAATTGTATATAATCTCGGGTATATGCTCCTTTGAAAAGAAGACAGCAGCAAAACGTGACTCATGCTCTCTCTAAATACTGAGGGCCTGCTGAGATATGACCCACCACTTTAGCTCTGAGGGGGACCTCCTCTGAGTTCAAAAGGTGGTCAAGTCTTCCCCTCTGAGATCACACATTACAGGTAAAGACTGAAGTCTAAATTTTGGACTCTAACCATTGGACAACACAGTAATTATTAATTCTGATTCTCCAGTGCTAAAAAAAGTCTTGATGTCTTATATGCTTGCCTTGCCATGACTACCTTTCCATAAATTAAATGAGGTTATGCATGATAAACTTGAGCATTTTTTATTTATTCTTAAGATAAAATATTCCAGGACAGATTGTAATCAAGTTCGCATTTATTAGTTTTTCTAGAATTTAGAGAAAGGAGAGTTTTCTTGTTGCTGAATATTCCTGATCATGGCTGTTCCATTACAGAGGGTCTTCTTTGACTTTATTGAAAATTCACGCCTCATGAACCCCTGCTTTTTATGAATCACAAGGTATTTTTTACCATCTCTCTATAGCAAGAATGCCCTCAAATATTTGAATCTTTGACGTTGCCTTTCCTTTTATCCAATGATGACACTGTTTCTTTCTTTTATTTTTTTACTCTCTGATAGGTTTATTAGGTGACCATAAACATAATATGACTAAATATGTAGCACTGGAGAAAAATATTTAAGAAAGTACTGGATAGACATTTTGATAATTGGCTCCGTTCTGGTTATCTTTTCTTGAAAAAGTACTACTTTTACCAGTATATAACATGCCTCTTTACTACTTTTATGTCTTTAGATTTAAAATACATTTATATAATATTATATTAGTCTGATATCAAAATTTTCTATAGCTATTTCTAATTTCCTTTTACCTAATATACATTGTTTCCATCCATACTTATACATTTAAAATTTCTGTACCTTTGCAGAAATAAGGGCGATAAATTGTGGAGCCTTTGTTTCTTTCTTTATTTTAATACAATTCAGCTTCTGTCTTTTGACACCAAGTTACATTCATTTGTATACATTGCAATTGTTAGATGTATACTCTACCAATTTAATTTTATGTATCATATTTTTATATATTCTTTTTGATTTTATATTTTCACCTTTCTTAACATTCCTGGATCACTGACATTTTATTTGCTGGTCAATCTTATTTTATTCCACTTTATTACTACTTATTATTTGTATTTTGCTATAAATTTCTAAAACTTTTAAGTATATCTTTGTCCCAAATAAGATGTTACTTTGTATGCACTAATCTCCTCCCACAACTACTCTCTTAGCATCATCATTATTTTTGTCACTGCTTATTTAGACAGTAAATTTTACTGAGTTATATATTCATTCTCACTTTTCATATTACTGCCCTCCTAATTGGCTTAATTTCTATTCTTCTGGAGTACCTCTATTGTGAATGCTTTCAATATAAGTTGTGAATACTGACATTTATTATAACATACGAAATGGCCAAGGCTTTCAAATGATAGTTTGCTTGCATACAAAATGTGTTCAAAGATTAATTTTTAAACCTGTTAACATCTTTAAGCACCTTCAAATATCTGCTAGTGAATAGATGAAAGTCAGTGTGGTTCCTATTTCTTGTCGGTGAAAATTTTTTCTCTGCAGGATGCTCTAGAATTATCTGTTTTCTTTGAGGCTTTTAAATTTAAAACAATATTTTGTGTGTGTGCGTGTGTTTTGCCCTTATATATCTTGCTTACCATTTCTATATTTTATATCTTTGATACTTTCCATCCTCCTTGATTTTTCTCTTGATTGGAAATATTCTCCTTAAAATGGATGCCGACAGTTCTAACTCAATTATTTTGGCATAGTTCCCCTATCTCATCAGCCAGTTCATTAATTCCATCTGTTGGCCATATCCATTTTGCTATCCAACACATATATTGAGATCTTTATTTCAGCAATTAAAATTTTATGCCCAACAACTTAAATTGGCTCTTTCTCATAATGCTGGTTCCTACTGCAAGTTTGCAATCTCATCCCTTACCTCTCTGAAGATATTTATTGTACTTTTTAAAATTCTTGCTCTGCTTTGTATATAAATTCAGTTGTTTAGTCCTGTTGTCTTTTCTCATTGTGCTTGTGCACCATAAGAACTCTCCTCCTATGAGGTGATAATCTTTAGTCACATATTACATCTTTACCTTGTTAATAATTTATATCTGAAGGGGAAGGTGAAATTCTAAACCTTCGTGCTACTTCATGTAAATTTAGAATGTGAATATTAGGACAGAGAACTTCCAGTATTGCACATGTGTCTTAAATACACCCTATATAATTTATCCTCCACCTCTCATGATGATGTTGATCCTCAGAGAAACCCCAGGGGAAACTCTCTGATTCTAATGTTTCAATATTGAGTTTGATACTTGCTTTAGGTTTCTGATACATAAACTTTAAGTTATAGGGATACATACAAAGCTCTGGCTTATGAAGAGCTTTTACCAACAAGGTATGCTAAATTTTATTTCATTTTTCCCAGTATATTGATGTTATGATCCTAGATATAAATCATGGCGGGTTAAGGTTGATTGCTGAGCAAGTTAGAATACAGAAAACCTCTTCCTGTCACATTTGTAAGCTCTTATGATGAGTAGGTTAAGCAGGACAATTGGAATAATACTACAAAAGTTAATAGATTTATACAATGAGTTCCTTTTCAAATGGGAATAGAAATATAGTATAACCTGTAAATGGAGGTTTTACAGGATTTTCTAGGCAAAATAATCCGAGAAACTGGACTATGTGAAGAACTGGGCATGAGGATGGGAGGAAGACTCGTTAATGACCTGTGTTATATAGATGACACAACCTTGCTTGCTGAAAGTGAAGAGGACTTGAAGCACTTACTGATGAAGATCAAAGACTACAACCTTCAGTATGGATTACACTTCAACATAAAGAAAACAAAAATCCTCACAACTGGGCCAATAAGCAACATCATGATCAATGGAGAAAAGATTGATGTTGTCAAGGATTTCATTTTACTTGGATCCACAATTAACAGCCATGGAAGCAGCTGTCAAGAAATCAAAAAAGATGCATTGCACGGGGCAAATCTGCTGCAAAGGACCTCTTTAAGGTGTTGAAAAGCAAAGATGTCACCTTGAAGACTAAGGTGAACCTGACCCAAGCCATGGTATTTTCAATTGCCTTATATGCATGTGAAAGCTGGACAATGAATAAGGAAGACCGAAGAACTGATGCCTTTGAATAGTGGTGTTGGCAAAGAATATCGAATATAACGTGGACTGCCAAAAGAATGAGTAAATCTGTCTTGGAATGAGTACAAACAGATTGCTCCTTAGAAGCAAGGATGGCAAGACTGCGTCTTACATACTTGGGATGAGTTGTGAGGAGGGACTAGTTCCTGAAGAAGGACATCATGCTTGGTAAAGTACAGGGTAAGTAGAAAAGCGGAAGACCAGCAACGAGGTGGATTGACCCAGTAGCTGCAACAATGGGCTCAAGCATAGCAACGGTTGTGAGCATGGTACAGGACTGGTCAGTGTTTCATTCTGTTCTGCATGCATATGGTCCCTGTGAGTCAGAACCCAGTCAAAGGCACCTAACAACAACTAGGCAAAATAGTTCTGTTCAGTGTTACCCTGGGTCCCCAAGGGGTCATTAGTCTTAAGGAGATTCTACATTTTAAAATTGTTTTGCTCTGATTTCTGGTCATCAGTCTGAGCTTGTTGATATTATTATTTTGTTGTTGCTTGCTTACATCTTTGAACCTGAAAAAAAAATCAGTGTTGGCTTGATGCTAACGGATCAATGGAATGAATGCATTTTCCTTTCTTCCCAACATTTTTCACGCTGGTAGTTATTGAAATCCTCCTCTAAAATATGAGAGCGCTCTACCAATTGCTTACATTAATATATCAAGGAAATAGTAGCCTGAAAAATTGTTGTCATTTTTGTTAGTTACCATGGAGTCGATTTTGACTCATGGTGACCTTACGTGTGCCAAGTAGATCTGCTCCGTAGAGTTTTCAAGGCTGTGATGTTTCAACAGCAGATCACCAGGCCTGTCTTCCAACATGCCTCTGATTAATTTCAAACATCAGCCTTTTGGCTAGTAATCTAACTCTTAAATATTTGTACTACCCAGGGACTCCTACCTGAAAGGAGAGGTTATGAATTCAGCTGTATTACGGACTCCTTAATTAATCCCAAAGGCTTTCCATTTTATCTTTTTCAATTACGTCTGATTCCTAGAAGTAAAATGGTTTTTGTGTGTGTGTATTTATGTGTTTCCCTCAAAATCCCCAAGTGTTCTCATCTCAAGTTCTTGTTTTGTATATTATGGGTGTCATTTGTTTTCTTATGAGACTTTCTCCTTTTACTGTCTGATAACATTACTACTTCTCAGAGGGAGTGATTATAAACCTAGTACTCATTCCTTTCCATCAAGCTCACCTTTTCTGCATTACGTAAAATGCTCTGAATCAGTATTTCTGGTCTGTGAGTGGTAATCTCTAATTTTTAGCGATGTTAGAGGTTTCCGCCTTTATATTTCTAACCCCTTTATTAATTTCCTTGGATAAACAGGGAAAGCAGAGAATAAGTGGGTAGCAATGAAAAAATTGGGCCTCTGTATTTACCATTTTATCTGGAAATCTGTGGAGAAAAAAATATGAATTTCCCTGTTGAGATAACCATAAGTCTAAAAAAAAAAAAAAATTCAGGGTTGACTGTCAGAATATATTCAATAACTAGTTTTAATTAGGTTTTTATTTACTACATAATATATTTAGGTAACCTAGAGATTAAGAAATCAATTTGAATTTATTCACTTGCATCCTATGTCAATGTGTATATTTATCAAGATTTTAGGTTTGCTTTCTAATGATTCTGATCTAATCTCAACTCCAGCTGTTATCACAGTAAATTAATACATAGATTTTTTTTTTCCCCAGAAAAGAATTGGCATAATTAAGCCTTCACCAACTTAAAATAATTACATCATGGAAAATAACAAAGAAAAGTGATCATACCGCTCTAGACTGGGTGAGAATTAAAGCATTATTTTGGATGAGATATTAATGATCTATGATGAACACTAATTCAACTCACTCCAATCTATTCAAGTTTAAATTGTCTTAAATACCTTTTTTTTTTACACAGATACCACACACCTTCTACATTTGTTTGCCAAAAGTGCTCTCCCCCTCAAGGTATTTTCATAAGTGCACTATGCTAATTGTTTTTACACCAACATGTTAAAAAAATTGGCATATGCCTTGGTCATCTAATGCTGCTATAACAAAAATACCACAGGTGGATGGCTTTAACAAAGAGAAATTTATTTTCTCACAGTTTTTTCAGTAGGCTGAAAGTCCAAATTCAGGTTGTCAGCTCCAGGGGATGGCTTTCTCTCTATGTAGGTAGGCTCTGGAGAAAGGTTCTTGTCAGTCTGTCCCTGGACAAGGAGTTTCTTCGCACAGGAACCACAGGGCAGAGGAACGGGCTCTGCTCCTGGCCCTGCTTTCTTGGTGGTGTGAGGTTCCCCAATTCTCTGCTTGCTTCCCTTTTCTTTTATCTCTTGTAAGATAATAGGTGGTTCAGGCCATACCCCAGGGAAACTCCCTTTACATTGGATCAGAGATGTAACCCTAGTAAAGGTGTTACAATCTGACCCTGATCCTCTTTAACATAAAATTACAAACACAAAATGGAGGACAACCACATAATACTAGGAATCATGGCTCAGTCAAATTGATACACACATTTTTGGGGGGACATAATTCAATCCATGACATCATAGCCGCATTTATAAAAATACCTCGCAGGAGGAGAGCATGGTTGGCAAACAAATGTAGAAGGCACGAATTATTTGTGTAAAAATATAATACTTCACGTATAGAAAAACTTTGAAGCATAATAGTGCAAAATCATAAAGTAATCTGACCAACACGATGAGATGATTTTGTGAACAAAAGAGGAAGTTTCTCAAATATACAAGGTGTAGTTCTGTAAACTGAAGTAAGTTACAATTGCAAGAAACAAAATTATTCTATAACATACATTGGAATATCACTCATTAAAAAAAAGGTTGTGAATAGACAAAGTAAAACTAAAGCTAAATATCCACAAAGAGAGTAGGCCACAGCTGCATAAAAAACAGACCCTTTTAAACCAAACATTGTGCTTTAATTGAATTGCCTGGTGAGCCAAACAAAAATCAAGTCTCTCCCAGAATCAGATTCTGACTGTCATGCACTTTAAACGAAGGCAAGCAAAATGCCTCTCCATGCTTCCAGAGAGTGTTATGGCTTTCACAGGGTTTTGGAAAGCTTTTCAACAGGGTTTTTCATAATTGTATTTTTCCCCCAGGTTAAAAGCAGTCTCTAATCACACTGCCGTTTTTATTCCCTTAGGTAATCCCCTACCTGTGCAACATGAGAGACCACTGTGTCTCACAGGAGAGGCCCTCTTTGTAAGCTTCAGACTGATTTTATACAAACCTCATTGAGGTTTTAGACTATCAAATTCCTTAAGTCAATGCAACTGCCTTGTAAAAACTTTTCCAATTAAAATTTAGTTCTTCATGGAATCCTTTATCTTTCTTAATTGCCACACTAAACTCTGCTATATACACATATAAACATTATATTCATGCTTATCTCTTATATAAATATTACACAAATATACATTTCATGCATATACCATGTTTGCAAATATAACACAACAGTGATGGAAGTTAAACTTTCTTTTCCTTCATAGGGAAAAAAATCTACAACAGGTATATAAGAGAGTGTAAAATGTGTTCAGATTGAAGAGCAGTTGAAAAGTATTCTTACTTTTCCTTAAATTTTATCATTTCTGTATACATTCCAGAATAACACTTATTAAATGTTTTCCTTTTATGTTTGAAGTTACACAATGGAATTCATTCTCTTTTTGATGAATAATATGTCTTTCATTACATTATTTTCTTACTAATGGGTATTTGGATTGATTTGTTTCGTTTTTTGTGCTTTAGAGAAAACTTTACAACTCAAGTTAATTTCTTATGTGACCCTAGTTGCAATCCCTATAATGTGACAGCATACTCCCCCTTTCTATCACAAGTTTCCTCTGTCCATTCAGCCAACTCCAATCCCTTTCTGCCTTCTCATCCCATGTCTGGACAGGAGCTGCCTGTTTAGTCTCATGTATTTACTTGAACTAAGAAGCACACTTTTCATGTCTATTATTTGATGTTTTATAGTCCAGTCTAATCTTTGTCTGAAGAGTGGGCTTCAGGAATAATTTTAGTTCTGGGTTAACAGAGACTCCAGGGGCGATGTCTAGTCTCAGTCAGACCTTTAAGGTGGGTCTTTTTACGTGAATTTGAGTTCTGCACAACACTTTTCTCCAGCTCTCTCAGGGACTTCCTGTTGTGTTCCTTGTCAGGGCAGTTATTGGTGGTAGCCGGGCACCATCTAGTTCTTCTAGACTAAGGTTGATGGAGTCTTTGATTTATGTGGCCCTTTTGTCTCTTGGGCTAATATTTTCCTTGTGTCTTTGGTGTTCTTCATTTTCCATTGCTCCAGTTGGTTTGGGACCAATTAATGCATCTTGGATGGCTGCTTACAAACTTTTAAGACCCCAGGCACTACTCACCAAAGTGCAATGCAGAAGGTTTTCTTAATAAATTTTGTTATGCCAATTGACCTAGATGTTCCCCGAAACCATGGTCCCCCAGACTCCTGCCCCTGCTACTCTGTCCCTTAAAGTATTTGGCAGTGTTCAGGAAACTTTTTAGTTTTTGGTTTAGTCCAGTTGTACTGACTTCCCCTGTACTGTGTGTTGCCCTTCCCTTAACCTAAGATAATTCTTGTCTACTATGTAATTCCCGAATTCCCTTCTCCCTCCCTCCCCACCCTCACAACCATCAGATAATTTTTTTCTGTGTTTAAACCTTTTCTTCAGTTTTTATAATAGTGGCCTCATACAGTATTTGTCTTCTCGTGACTGACTAGTTTCACTCAGAATAATGCCTTTCATATTCATCCATGTTGTGAGACGTTTCTTGGCTTTATCAGTGTTCTTTATTGTTGCATAGTATTCCATTGTTTGTATATACCATAATTTGTTTTTCCATTCATCTGTTGATGGGCACCTAGATTGTTTCCATTTTTTTGCTATTGTGAACGGTGCTACAGTGAACATGGGTATGCATATATCTACTTCTGTGAAGGCTCTTATTTCTCTAGGACATATTCCAAGGAGTGGGATTGTTGGATCACATGGAACTTCTATTTCTAGCTTTTTAAGGAAGCACCAATTTGATTTCCAAAGTGATTGTACTGTTTTACATTCCCATCAGCAGTGAAAAAGTGTTCTAGTCTCCCACAACCTCTCCAACATTTATTATTTTGTATTTTTTTGAATAATGCCAACCTTGTTGGGGTGAGATGGTATCTCATTGTAATTTTGATTTGCATTTCTCTAATGGCTAATGATCGTGAGCATTTCCTCATGTATCTGTTAGCTGCCTAAATGTCTTCTTTAGTGAAGTGCCTGTTCATATCCTTTGCCCATTTTTTAATTGGGTTGTCTTTTTGTGGTTGAGGTTTTCCAATATCTTGTAGATTTTAGAGATTAGACCCTGATCAGATATGTTGTAGCCAAAAATTATTTCCCAGCCCATGGGTTCTCTTTTTACTCTTTTGGTGTAGTCTCTAGATGAGCATAGGTGTTTGATTTTTAGGAGCTCCCAGTGTCAAATATTAGCTGCTCATAGGTGGATGAATTTAAGTCTGGATTCTCAATTCTGTTCCATTGGTCTATGTATCTGTTTTTGTACCAGCACCAGGCTGTTTTGACTCCCATTGTGGTATAATAGGTTCTAAAATCAGGTAGTGCGAGGCCTCCCACTTTATTCTTCTTTTTCAGTAATGCTTTATTTATTTGGAGACTCTTCCCTTTCCATATGAAGTTGGTGATTTGTTTCTCCAACTCATTGAAAAATGTCATTGGGATTTGGATCAGAATGGCATTGCATCTGTACAATGCTTTGTTAGAATTGACATTTTCACAATGTTGAATCTTTCTATCCATGAGCAAGGTATGTTTTTCCACTTAAGTAGGTCAATTTGGGTTTCTTGCAGTAGTGTCTTATAGTTTTCTTTGTATAGGTCTTTTACGCCTCTGGTTAGATTTATTCCTAAATATTTTATTGTCTTGGGAGCTATTGTAAATGGTATTGATTTGGTGATTTCCTCTTGGATGTTCTCTTTGTTGGTGTAAAGGAATCCAACTGATTTTTGTATGTCTATCTTTTATCCTGATACTTTGCTGAAATCGTCTATTAGTTCTAGTAGTATTCTTGTGGATTTGGGGGGTTTCCTGTATATAAGATCATATCATCTGCAAATAGGTGTACTTTTACTTCTTCTTTATCAATTTGGATGCCCTTTATTTCTTTTTCTTACCTAATTGCTCTGGTTGGGACCTCCAGCACAATGTTGAATAAGAGTGGTGATAAAGGGCATCCTTTCTGGTTCCCATTCTCAAGGGGAATGCTTTCAGATTCTCTCCATTTAGTATGATGTTGTCTGTTGGCTTTGTATAAATGGCCTTTATTATGTTGAGGAATTTCCATCCTATTCCTATTTAGCTAAGGGTTTTTATCATGAATGGGTGTTGGACTTTGTCAAATGCTTTTTCTGCATCAGTTGATAAGATCATGTGGTCCTTATTTTAGTTTTATTTATGTGATGGATTACACTGGTTGTTTTTCTAGTGTTGAACCATCCTGGCATAACTGGTATGAATCCTACTTGGTCATGGTGAATTATGTTTTTGATATGTTGTTGAATTCTATTGGCTAGAATTTTGTTGAGGATTTTTACATCTATGTTCATGAGGGATATTTGTCTGTAATTTTTTTTTCTTTGTGGTGTCTTTACCTAGTTTTTGGTATCAGGGTTTGCTGGCTTCATAGAATAAGTCTGGGAGCATTCCATTTTTTTCTGCACTCTGAAATACCTTTATTAGTTCTGGTGTTAACTCTTCTCTGAAAGTTTGGTAGAATTTTCCAGTGAAACCCTCAGGGTCAGGGCTTTTTTGTTGGGAGTTTTTTAATTACATCTTTGATCTTTACTTTTGTTATATGTTTATTTAGTTGTTCTACTTCTGTTTGTGTTTGTTTAGGTAGGTAGTGTGTTTCCAGAAATTTGTCCATTTCCTCTAGGTTTTCTTATTTGTTAGAGTACGATTTTTCATAGTATTCTGTTACAATTCCTTTAATTTCAGTTGGATCAGTTGTGACATCTCCCATCTCATTTCTTATTCAGGTTATTTGCTTCCTCTCCTGTTTTCTTTTGTCATTTTGGCCAGTGGTTCATGGATTTTGTTGATCGTTTAAAAGAATCAGCTTTTGGCCTAGTTAACTCTTTCAATTGTTTTTCTATTCTCTATTTCATTTGTTTCTGCTCTAATTTTTATTACTTTCTTTCTTCTGGTATCCATGGGCTTCTTCTGCTGTTCTTTTCCTGTTCGTTCAAGTTGTAGGGTTAATATTTTGATTTTGGCCCTTTCTTCTTTTTGGATGTGTGTGTTAGTTGCTGTAAATTAACCTCTGAACACTGTTTTTGCTTGTCATAAAGGTCCTGGTAGGATGTGTTTTCATTCTAATTTGATTTTGTGAATTTCTTTATTCCATCCTTGATTTCTTCTATAACCCAGTAGTTTTTGAGCAAGGTATTGTTTAGTTTTCATGCGTTTTATTTTTTTCCTTGCTTTTTCTGTTATTGATTTCTACTTTTATGGCTTTATGGTCTCAAAGTACAGTGTCAGTGAAAAAGAGGAAGACCTTCAATGAGATGTATTGACACAATGTCAGCAACAATGGTCTTAAGCATAACAATGATTTTGAGGATGGCACAGAACCAGGCAGTGTTTTGTTCTGTTGTACATAGGGTCACTATGAGTCAGAACCGACTTGATGGCACCTAACAACAACAACAAAATGGTCAGAAAGATAGTTTATAGTATTTTGATATTTTCGTTTCTGTTAAGGCTTGCTTTGTGGCCTAATATATTATCTATTCTGGGGAATGCTTCATATGCATTGGAAAAGAAAGTATACTTGGCTGCTGTTTGGTGGAATGTTCCATTTATGTCTATGAGATCAAGTTGGTTAATTGTGGCATTTAGAACTTCTGTGTCTTTACTGAGCTTCTTTCTGGATGTTCTGTTCTTCACTGAAAGTGGTGTGTTGAAGTCTATTCTCGTGAAGCTGTCTATTTCTCTTTTCCATGCTGTTAGAGATTGTTTTATGTATGTTGGAGCCCTGTTGTTGGGTGCATAAATATGTATTATAGTTATGTGCTCCTCTGTGTTGAACCTTTAATCATTATATAGTGTCCTTTATCCTTTGTGGTGGATTTTGCTTTAAAGTTTGTTTTGTCTGAGATTAATGTTGCCACTTCTACTCTTTTTTGATTGTTGTTAGCTTGATATATTTTTCCCATCCTTTGAATTTTTGTTTGTTATCTTTGAGTCTAAGGTGTGTCTTTCACAGGCAGCACTTAGACAGATCATGATTTTTTATCCATTCTGCCACTCTCGATCTCTTTATCGGTGCATTTAATTCATTTACATTCAGCTTAATTATTGATAGGTAAGAGTTTTGTGCTGTCATTTTGATGTATTTTGTGTGTGAGTGTGTGTGTGCGGTTGACAATTTCTTTGTTCCACTTAATTCTGTGCTGAGTCGTTTTTCTTTACCTCTACTTTTCTAAGTTTAAATCAATCTTTTATTTCTTGATATCGCTTTGGTTTCCTCTCCATATGAAAGTTCTATGATTACATTATTTAGTTCCTCTATTCTGTTTCATGCTGGTATTCTGTTTCAATGTTGTCATCTTTTACATATTGATGTATCAGTTTCCCTGTTTTCAGTGTTTTAGTTTTGATTTATTTTTGTGACTTCCCTATCTGGGTTGATAACTGGTTGCTCTGTCCTGTGTTCTAGTCTTGGGTTGTTATCTGATGTTATTGATTTTCTAACCAGAGACTCCTGTTAGTATTTCTCATAATTTTGGTTTAGTTTTTATAAATCCCTTTAACTTCTGTTTATCTGGAAATGCTCTAATGTTGCCATCATATTTGAGAGACAGTTTTGCTGGATGTACAATTCTTGTTGGCGATTTTTTTTCCTTCAAGACTTTATACATATCATCCCATTGCCGTCTTTTTTTTTGCGTGGTTTCGGCTGAGTAGTCAGCACTTAGTCTCATTGACTCTCCTTGGTAGAAGCCTTTTCATTTAACCCTAGCCACTCTTAAAATTCTGCTTATTTTTGGTTTTGGCAAGTTTGATTATAATGTCTCCATGACTTTCTTTTGGAATCTACACTGTGTGGACTTCGTTGAGCTTCTTGGATAGATATCTTCTCATCTTTCACTATACACAAAATTTTCTGCCAACAAATCTTCAACAATTCTTTCTGTATTTTCTGTTATCCCCTCTGTTCTGGTACTCTAGTCACTCCTACTTTATTCCTCTTGATAGAGTCTCACATAGTTCTTGGGTTTCTTCATTTTTTTTTAATTCTTTTATCTGATTTTTCCTGAAATAAATTGATATCAAGTGCTTTATCTTCAGTTTCACTAATTCTAACTTCCATTGCCTCAGTTTTGTTCCTATGACTTTCTATTGAGTTGTCTTTCTGAAATTTTATTGTTAATCTTTTGAATTTCTGTTTGCTGTTTCTCTATGGATTCTTGCAGCCTGTTAAATTCATCATTATGTTCTTGTATAACCTTTCTAAGCCCTTCTGCTGCTTTGTCTATGTGTTCTCTGGCTTGTTGTGCATTTTGCCTGATCTCTTGAAGAGCTCCATATATTAATCTTTTGAATTCTACCTCCAGTAATTCCAAGATCTTATCTTCCTCCAGGAGGTTTTTTGATTCTTTGTTTTGGTCACTTGCTGAAGCTGCCATGGTCTGCCTCTTTATGTTATTTGATATTGACTGCTGTCTCCAAGCCATTAATAAGTTATTA
Source organism: Loxodonta africana (assembly GCF_030014295.1). Taxonomy (NCBI): domain Eukaryota; kingdom Metazoa; phylum Chordata; class Mammalia; order Proboscidea; family Elephantidae; genus Loxodonta; species Loxodonta africana. Next base: position 172,262,616 of record NC_087344.1, on the reverse strand, counting down.
TATTTATTTATTTTATGTTTGCTTACAGTTTCCTAGCTTCTCATTTGCTTTTGTTTTGATATGCCCAAATAGGCTGGTCATGTGAACTACTTTGATTATTGGATTCTTTGAAGCTCTTACATCCTGTCACTAAGTGGTTAGAGCTGTTGCTAGGTATTTGAGCCCAGGAATCCATTTACTTTTCTTGTGTGAATTCAGCCTAGATGTGCAGGTCATCGGTTACTGAGTGTGTGGTGCAGGTTGTCACCTACAGTCCTAGATGAGCAGGGCTGATTGGAGTAGGCATATGTATCTGGCTGCAGTAGGGGGTCATGTGCTAAGCAAGCCAGGGAGCTGACAGCTGCCCCTGATTGTCTGGGTTAAAGGCATGTCCTCATTCCCTAGAGAGCACAGGTGTGTGGGTTGTACAGTTGGATTTTGGGCATCGGAAGCTATTTGCTGTAAGAACTGGAAGGCATCACTTATTCTAGGACCTCTGTCATGGGTGCCTAGGTGGAGGGGGTGGAGCCACTAGTCCTCAGGCCTCTAATGTGGGTAGGTGACGATCTTGCTTAATGGACAAGATGGTGTCAAATATCATGGATCTGCCACGCCCCTTTAGCTTTTGCAGTTGAAAAAAGCTACAGGAATATACCCAGTTGTACTATGCTAATGAAGGCCTATGCTGTTGAAATGGGTCCACGCAAGTCTAGACAGGGGTGAAAGGCATTCAAAGTCCATGGACTCCTTATGCTTGTGCCAAGGAAAAGGGGGTGTACCTGCCCTGAGTTCCTTTCTTAGGGGAGCCTTCAGATTTGTTTTTCCTGTTTCCTAATTTGTTCTTTTTCCGAAGGTGGGAGAATGGCTCAGGGCACATACAAGTCCCACTTCTGGCCCAGAGGGTGTAGTACTTGCTGCTGGAGGCCTGGGACTGGAGCAGAGCAGAGAGAGGGCTGCTGAATGGGAGAGAGGTACTTCCCAGAGTAGGAGGATTTTTTTGACCCCGCACAGTAGGTTAGACATTTGCGCTTAACTTTCATAGATTCAGCATTGCTTCTCCCTGGTCCTGGAGGCTTGAGCAGACTCTTCACTACTAGGTTTCTCCGGGTGTGGAAAACACATCCTGAGAATTACTGCTTGCCTCAGCTCACGTGCCAGCTGATCCAGCCTGCAGGGTGCTGGCTGGGTCAGATCTGACAAATTCTCACTGCTTCTGAACTGTCTCTCCCTCCTCTGCCACTCAGTCTAACTCTTCAACTTTGTCTTTGATGTTCAGGGCTCCTAGGCTATCATATATAATCCATTCACTTGTTTTTTTTTTTGGATCTTGTTGTAAGAGGAACCACAAGAAGGTTCTGACTACTCCACCATCTTGACCCCACCTCCTTATTTCAGTTTTTCCAAAATTAATAAATTACTACATATATTATTGTGTGTCTTCTTATTTCAATGTACAAGTGGGTAATATATAGATTCATTCTGAGGAGTAAATACTAAGAGTAGTTAGCATTTGGTACTCTGTAATTATCATATGAACTAAACTACTATTACAAAAAAGGACAAAATTTCCAGTGACTTGTATATCTATTTCTCTTTCACAAAATATTCCAGAATTGTACAACCTTGGGCTGACGAGGAAATTCTATTTCTGTGGTCATTTAATGTCATGTGTCTTCTCCCCCTTCTACTAGGGTTTTATTTTCACCTATATGGCAGAAGGGCTCAAGTTAACATCTATATCCCCACCTACAGGAAGAGCAAAACAATAATATAGTACAAGTGTCTTTTTTAAATAAAATTATCCAAAAGTTGTGTTCATTTTTTCCACTCCTATATATTGTCGACATCCATTTAGTTACACCACCACATGAATCTTAAAGGAACTCAAGTCACTAAATTGATGATATTCTTCCTCTGGTTACTCAGGTTTTCATTATTTCTTCTTATGCATGTGTTTTGGGTATGCATGGGTTTTGGGTACGCATGGAATGCACTCATTCCTCACCAATGAAGACCATTCAGAAGTCCCATACAACTGATGAAGCTCAGTGTTGAACTCAATGTCAGGATCTCTGAGGATTTTCCAATAGGTCTAGAAATGGCATTAGTCTAATAACTTATAAACAAGTAAACACTAATGAAATCTCATAAATACACTCATAATCAATAAAGAGTAGTAAAAAGGAGCAAGATAACCACCAAAAAGTTCCATTCAGAAAAGGGGAAAAAAAAAATCGAGGTAAGGGAATCTTACTCAGTAGTGAGCTGTTTATTGTGATACTATAATTAAGTTTTGTTCAGCAAGAATTCTAAAGTCTTCATATCCTGACAGTGAAATAAGATTTTTGATTTGAGACTGCTTCTGTTATTTGGGAGAAACTGACCAGAAAATGTACTCTATAGCACCTAAGTTCTCCTTATTAAAGGTTCTTCTTTTCATATTAAACTACGTGGTTGTATTAGAAGTGAAGACTGGATAATATTCCTCTGTAGAACTCACATGGCTCATGCAGCCAATTCTCTACCATGGGATTGTTTTAGTATTTAAATAATAAGAGGTGTTTGTAGACAAGTGTGGTGATTCTCATACAAACATCTGTCCGTATCAATCTACAAAATAACAAGAGGAACATATTAAAATAAATTAATAAAATGATTTAAGAGTTAGGAAAAGATATTGAAAATTATGACAGAAAATAAAAATTAAGTAGTAGAAAATTTGAAAAAAATCATTGAGAATATTTTCCAGAAAATAAAAAAACAGATGAAGTGAAATCAATGGATTTGAACAAAGTACCAATATCTAAATAATATGAGCACTAGAAAGTGTTGATAGAACAATGAAAAGGGCAGGTTTCATAAGGTAAACCACATGAGAACATATAACTGAACCAAGAGGCATGAGTTTACAAACTTAAATTGTTCATAAAAAAGCATATTGTCTAATGGTCTGACTAAGGCTAGAAGAATCCCAGTGGTCAGGGTCCCCAAACCTTCTGTTGGCCCAGGACAGGAACCATTCCCAAAGCCAAGTCATCAGACATTGATTGGACTGGACAATGGGTTGGAGAGAGATGCTGATGAGGAGTGAGCTACTTGGTTCATGTGGACACTTGAGACTATGTTGGCATCTCCTGTCTGGAGGGGAGATGGGAGAGTAGAGGGTGCTAGAAACTGGCAAAATGGTCATGAAAGGAGAGACTGGAAGGAGGGAGCAGTCTGACTCATTGGGGGAGAGTAAGTGGGAGTATGTAGTAAGGTGTATATAAGTTTATATGTGAGAGACTGACTTGATTTGTAGACTTTCACTTAAAGCACAATAAAAATTATTTCAAAAACAGCATATTGTCATAAAATAAAAAAAACCTTGGTCATAAAATGATCTTAAAAAAAAGTTACGGAGAAAAAAGTTACATATGACAGGTTGAGACAAGAATGGCATCTGATTCCTTAGAAACAACACTGAAGCCTATCAGCAAAGGAGCTAAATTTTCAAAAAACTGCAGAGCAATTATTTCCAAAGCTAAAATTTTAACATGCAAATGAAGAATCACATGTAATCAGATAATACAGCACAATTATACAGGCAATAGTGCCCACACATCTATGCCAAGAAATTTGGAAGACAAATACCTGACCAGTCAGGTATCTGTCTTCTCTCTGAAAGAGATCCATTTTTGTGCCCATCCCAAAGAAAGCTGATGCAACAAAATGTGGAAATTATCAAACAATATCATTAGTATCACATGCAAGTAAAATTTTCCTGAAGACAGTTAAAAAAAAAAAAAGTTGCAGCAGTACATTAACAGGGAATTACCAGAAATTCAAGCCAGATTCAAAAAAGGACGTGGAATGAAGGATATCATTGCTGATGTCAAATGGGTCTTGTCTCAAAGCATAGGATACCTGAAGGATGTTTATTTGTGTTTTATTGACAATGCAAAGGCATTTTACTGCATGGATCATAACAAATTATGGCTAACTTTGTGAGAAATGGGAATTCTAGAACATAAAGTTGTGCTTATGACGAACCTGTACATAGATCAAGAGGCAGTTGTTGTTGTTAGGTGCCATCGAGTTGGTTCCACCTCACAGCGATCCTATGCACAACAGAATGAAACACTGTCCAGTACTGAGAAATCCTTACAATCATTGTTATGCTTGAGCTTATTGTTGCAGCCACTGTGTCAATCCACCTCGTCGAGGGTCTTCCTCTTTTCTGCTGACCCTGTACTCTGCCAAGGATGATGTCCTTCTCCAGGGACTGATCCCTCCTGACGACATGTCCAAAGTATGTAAGATGCAGTCTCACCATCCTTGCTTCTAAGGAGCATTCTGGTTGTACTTTTAAGACAGATTTGTTTGTTCTTTTGGCAGTCCATGGTATATTCAATATTCTTCGGCAACACCACAATTCAAAGGTGTCAATTTTTCTTCAGTCTTCCTTATTCCTTGTCCAGCTTTCACATGCATATGATTTGATTGAAAATACCATGGCTTAGGTCAGGCGCACCTCAGTCTTCAAGGTGACGTCTTTGCTCTTCAACACTTTAAAGATGTCCTTTGCAGCAGATTTACCCAGTGCAAGGTGTCTTTTGATTTCTTGACTGCTGCTTCCAAGGCCGTTGATTACGGATCCAAGTAAAATGAAATCCTTGACAACTTCAATCTTTTCTCCATTTATCATGACGTAGCTCATTGGCCCAGTTGTGAGGATTTTTGTTTATGTTAAGGTGCAATCCATACTGAAGGCTGTGGTCTTGGATCTTCATTAGTAAGTGCTTCAAGTCCTCTTAACTTTCAGCAAGCAAGGTTGTGTCATCTGCATAACGCAGGTTGTTAATGAGTCTTCCTCCGATCCTGATGCCCCTTTCTTCTTCATACAGTCCAGCTTCTTGTATTATTTGTTCAGCATAGAAATTGAAAAGGTATGGTGAAAGAATACAACCCTGATGCACACCTTTCCTGACTTTAAACCAATCAGTGTCCCCTAGTTCTGTCTGAACAACTGCCTCTTGATCTATGTAAGGGTTTCTCATGAGCACAATTAAGTGTTCTGGAATCCCCATTCTTCCCAATGTTATCCATAATTTGTTATGATCCACACAGTCGAATGCCTTTGCATAGTCAATAAAACACAGGTAAACATCCTTCTGGTATTCTCTGCTTTCAGCCAGGATCCATCTGACACCAGAAATGATATCCCTGGTTCCACGTCCTCTCCTGAAACCAGCCTGAATTTCTGGCAGTTCCCTGTCGAAATACTGCTGCAGCTGTTTTTGAATGATCTTCAGCAAAATTTTGCTTGGTTTTCCATCTCCAGCTCTTTGCACATGTCATTATAATACTTTACTTTGTCTTCTCAAGCGGCCCTTTGAAATCTTCTGTTCAGTTCTTTTACTTCATCATTTCTTCCTTTTTCTTTAGCTGCTCAACATTCAAAAGCAAGTTTCAGAGTCTCCTCTGACATCCGTCTTGTTCTTTTCTTTCTTTCCTGCCTTTGCAATGACCTCTTGCTTTCTTCATGGATAATGTCCTTGATGTCATTCCACAACTCGTCTGGTCTTCAGTCACTGGTATTCAGTGCATCAAATCTATTCTTGAGATGGCCTCTAAATTCAGGTGGGATATACTTAAGGTCATATTTTGGCTCTTGTGGACTTGCTCTGATTTTCTTCAGTTTCAGCTTGAACTTGCATACGAGCAATTGATGGTCTGTTCCACAGTCAGCCCCTGGCCTTGTTCTGACTGATGATATTGAGCTTTTCCATCGTCTCTTTCCACAGATATAGTCAATTTGATTTCTGTGTGTTCCTTCTAGTGAGGTCCATGTGTATAGTCACCGTTTATGTTGGTGAAAGAAGGTAATTGCAATGACAAAGTTGTTGGTCTTGCAAAATTGTATCATTTGATCTCTGGCATTGTTTCTATCACCAAGACCATATTTTCCAACTACTGATCTTTCTTCTCTGTTTCCAACTTTCACATTCCAATCGCCCGTAATTATCAATGCATCTTGATTGCATGTTTGATGAATTTCAGACTGCAGCAGCTGATAAAAATCTTCTATTTCTTCATCTTTGTCCCTAGTGGTTGGTGTGTAAATTTGAATAATAGTCATATTAATTGGTCTTCCTTGTAGGCATATGGATATTATCCTATCACTGATAGTGTAACACTTCAGGATAGATCTTGAAACGTTCTTTTTGACAATGATTTTAACACCATTCCTCTTCAAGTTCTCATTCCCAGAAGAGTAGATATGATTGTCCAATTAAGAAATGGCCAATACCAGTCCATTGCAGCTCATTAATGCCTAGGCTATCAATGTTTATGCATTCCATTTCATTTTTGATGATTTCCAATTTTCCTAGTTTGTACATTCCAGGTTCCGATTACTAATGGATGTTTGCAGCTGTTTCTTCTCATTTTGAGTCATTCCACATCAGCAAATGAAGGCCCTGAAAGCTTTACTCCATTCACGTCATTTAGGTCGACTAATTAAGGGCAGTAGTTTGGGCAATACAAGGGGATTCTGAGTGGTTTAAAATCAAGAAAAGTGTGCATCGTAGTTGTATCCTTTCACTACACTTATTCACTTTGTATGCTGAGCAAATAATTCGAGAAGCTGCAGTATATCAAGATGAACGCAACATCAAGATTGGTGGAAAACTCATTAACAACCTGAGACATGCAGATGACACAACCTGGCTTGCTGAAAGCAAAGAGGACTTGAAACACTTACTGATGAAGATCAAAGATTACAGCCTTCAGTATTGATTACACTTCAACATAAAAAAGAAAAAAAAATCTCACAACTGGACCAATAAGCAACATCATGACAAATGGAGAAGAGATTGAAGTTGTCAAGGATTTCATTTTACTTGCATCCACAATCAACATCCGTGGAAGAAGCAGACAAGAAATCAAAAGACGAGTTTCATTGGGCAGACCTGCTGCCAAAGACCTCTTTAAAAAATTGAAATGTAAAGATGTCACCTTGAGGACTACAGTTCGCCTGACTCAAGCTATGGAATTTTCAATTGCCTCATATGCGTGGGAAAGCTAGACAATGAATAAAGAAGACCAAAGAAAACTTGATGCTTTTGAATTATGGTGTTGGCAAAGAATATTGAATATGCTATGGAATTCCAGGAGAACAAACAAATCTGTCTTGGAAGAAGTACAACCAGAATGCTCCTTAGAAGCAAGGATGATGAGACTTCATCTCACATACTTTAGACTTGTTATCAGGAGGGACCAGTCTCTGGAGAAGGACATAATTTTTGGTAAAGGTTCAGTGAAAAAGAGGAAGATGCTCAACAATTAGACAGACATTCTGTCTGCAACAATGGCCTCAAACATAACAATTGTAAGGTTGGCCAGGACTGCGCAGCCTTTCATTTTGTAAGTTGGAACAGACTCAATGGCACCCAACAGCAGGAACATACAGACAACGCTCTTATACAGAAACCTTATACAGAAACACTTTTATACAGAAGATGTCCCAAAGAAGAAGGAAAAATTAAGAAAGAAAAAGACAGGAAATGTGAGGAGAATAAAAGGCTCTAGTAGGTATGCCCCTCCTCCAAGAAAAAAGAAAAAAAGTAGATCCCTGATATGTTTGAAGAAAATTACAATTCTGGAAGACAGCTTGTGAGTAAACAAACTGTGGGTCTGCAGAAAACTGAAACAAAACAAAACAGGCAACATCTGCACAAAAGCAAAGATGAGAAGGCAGGAACAGACAGGAGAACTAGAAGAATGGACATGGAGAATCCAGAGTGGAAAGGGAAAGAGGGAGAGTGTTAAGACATCGCGGGGATTGCAACCAATGTAACAAAACAATTTGTGTATAAATATTTGAATGTAAAACTAATTTGTGCTGTAAGCTGTCACCTAAAACACAAAAAATTTTTCAAAAAGCAACCAGAGGCAATTACCAACTCCTGAAAAAACAATAATTACATGACAATGAATATATTTATTGAGTATTACATGATCACAATAGTGAATATTACCTGGTCCTGTTTATGTAAATAAAGCTCAAAATGATAATAAAACTGGATTGAATAAATTGTTATAGTATGTGTACTGTGGTAGGGCGTAGAGGGATTAGTAAAATATAAAGGAGATAAGCCATTTCTTTCTATGTGAAGAAAACAAAAGACAGTATATAAAACTAAAATAATAATAAAAAAACTAAGACATTGAGATATAAACACATTATTTAGAGATATGGAGATAAATGCCAGAAGAAACAATAAAAGAAGTGACAGCACCAGAGAAGAAAAAGTTGAGAATGAGAAGGCCTGGGATAATGTCGAGTCATTTTCTTTAGAAATTTTTTCAGAACTCTGAGTTTTTAAACCCATTGTCGTTGAGTCAATTCCAACCGTATAGGAGAGAGTAGAACAGCTCCACAGGCTTTCCAAGGAGTGACTGGTGGATTTGAACTGATGACCTTTTTTTTACCAGCTGAAAGATTAACCACTGTGCCACCAGGTCTTCTTGGTTTTTTAAGCTCTTCTAATTTTGGTAGTAATAAAAATTAAATGAGATATGGGTGTGTGTGTGTGTATGTGTATATACGTATTTTGAAATATAAATATATACTCAGATTATGTTGTTGTTATTAGGTGCCCTCGAGTTGATTCCACCTCATAGCAACCCTATGCACAACAGAAAGAAGCACTGCCCAGTCTTGCACCATCCTTACAATTGTTGTTATGCTTGAGTCCATTGCTGCAGCCACTGTGTCAATCCATCTTGTTGACAGTCTTTCTCTTTTCCTCTGGCTCTGGACTTTACCAAGCATGATGTCCTTCTCCAGGGACTGATCCCTCCTGACAACATGCCCTAAGTATGTAAGACCCAGACTATGGTACATATTAAACACTCAAACAGCTAAATTAATAACGTCACAACCACACATTGTCCATTAGCTTTACCTTCCAGAACTGTGATTTATTTGTCTATAAAAAGGGATAATATTACACATCACATCAGTTTGTTATACAAATGATGTAGTATAACTGTAAAATTTTTATGACCGAGCCTCAAGGGCTCTATCAGTGTTAAATGTGCCATTTTAATTGATGAGAGAACCCAATTCCAGAAAGGTTAAATGATGTGCCCAAGTTCACTGGAGTAAATGAAGGAAAGAGAATTCAGATGAAAGCTCTCTCTGAAAGCATGACCTTCATTATACTATACTTTACTTATTCATTTATGTCAGGGAATATGTGTTTGTGTCCAAGGCAAAATATTCCAAAGGAAAGTCTTCATCTGTTATATTGCTATCACTTCAAAAGTTGAAGAGTATAATAAATTTCAAATTACCTATTTTTCTTTTCTTTTTGCTTTCTTTCCATTTCAACAGGACTTAACATTTATATTTTTTAAAAAGACAGTGGAAACTTAATATCACTTAGCTCTCTTGTCATAAAAGTGATGGAAACAAAAATGGAGTATTTCTGAACAGTTTTCAGATGACTTTGATAAATGATGAAATTTATCATTAACTCCAATTTTTTTTTTTTTGCTTCTGAGTAAAACTATATGATATATAGTTCTAAGACCTATTCAGAATTCAATAGGACTACAAGGTACATAGGAGTAAAGAATGTATTAACATCACAAATATCTGTAAAAGCAAACTAACAAAACAAAATGGACAATAAAGTCAAAATAAGATTATATTACACGTTACATTTCAATACATTCCCTGTTTTAGTGCCACCATTTCCTGCGTTGGAATTTGGAGATGTCAGAGGGAGTATAAATGCCAAGTTATCTTCCATTAGGACTAATCAATCCATGCTAGCATACACATGAAATTAGTATAGATTGCAGTGTAATCCTTAATATATACTTATATCATAAGCTAAAAATTTCTTCAAGTAGTGCCTTTGAGAGTGTGCTGCTAAAGACAACACATCTGAAAGAGAGAATTTTGGATTGTATGTATCGTGTTCACCTTGTTCCTAAAAAAACAAAAACAAAAACCCTGATGGTGTTAACTGGTGCTTAACATATTCCAGTATTAGAAAGAGACAAAACTGCATGTAACTTATTTCCTATTATATCCCCAGTGCTTAGAATTAATTAATTGACTTATATTTCATTCGGTAATTTATTATTAAACAAATGTTTATCATGACCCTACAATAGCTAAATTCCATTTTTTTTTTCCCCCACTAAGAACGTGGGATGAAAGAAATCAAAACTTCCCTTAAGGAGCTTAAAAACTAGGGGGAGAAAACATACAATAAACATAAAAAAAATAATACCTAAGGTATAGAAAAAGTAACATAATGATACCTATTATGGAGGAAAATAAGGTAGGAGAACAGAGGATTCTAGGTACAATTTTAGATGGAGTGATCAGAAAAAGCCTCACTGAAAAGGTGATATTTCAGTATAGACTGAAAGAGGTAACGGACAGATCCAAGTGAAAATCAGTAGGGGAGAATTCCAGGCAAAGGAAAATGTAAGTTCAAAGTTTCTGAGGCTAGAGGGTGATTCCGCTATGGTTGGATCAGAGTGATTAAAGGAAGAGATTAATGAGAGGTAATTTCTATGATTTACAAAGAAGGCAAATTATTCAAATCTTTCTAGAATAATGTTTAGACTTTGGTTTTATTATGAGTGAGGAGGAAGACATTGGTGGGTTTTGAGCCATAGGGGTGATTTAATCAATCTATGTTTAATTGCATTTCTCTAATACTCTATAAACCCATTGCCATAAGTCAATTCTGACTCATAGTGACCCTATCCACTGCCCACTGCCGTGAAATCAATTCTGACTCATAGCAATGACCCTATGGGACCAAGTAAAACCACCCCATAGGGTTTCTGAGGAATGGCTGGTAGATTTGAACTGTCTACCTTTTGGTTAGCAGCCCAGCTCTTAATAAGCGTGCCACCAGGGCTCCTGATTCTCTATATATGCTGGAAAAGGACAAAGTTGGAAGCAGGACAGCCATTTAAGACAATATCGCAGTAATTCAAGGAAGATTTTATGGTGCTTTTCTCCAGAGTGGTAGCAATGGCTGTTATGGAAATGGAGTAACTGAATATTCTAAATATATTTAGAAGGTAGAGCTTGTAATGTTTGTTGATGGATTAAATATAACATATGCAGAAAATATTTTCATGTCTGTAAAATGCTTTTTCCTAGGAAAATATTGGAATGATGATTCCATGTGTTAAGAGAAAAGAACTGGAAAACCTGGCTATAAGAGGAAAGAACATCATTTCATGTTTGATATGTTAAGTAGATATCCAACTGGGGATATCAAGTAGGCTGTCAAATATGTAAATCTGAGTTCAGAAATTAAAAAAAAAGAGACATTAGAATACTTATGCCACTTATAAAACCATGAAAATATATATGAGCACACTGAGTGTATATAAATAGAAAAGAAGATAGGGCCAGCAGTGAGCTCTAGAGATCTCCATGCTTCACAGTAGATGAGATGAAAAGAAACAAAGGAGATAGAGAAGAAACAGGCAGAGAATTGGGAGGATAATCAAGATCATGTGTTTGAAGGTAAGTGCAGAAAATGTTTCAAGAGGGAAAAAAATAAATGTCTGGGCTATATGCTGCCAATAAGTCAAAAAAGATGAAGAGTAAATTTTACCATTGGGTTTAGCAACAAGGTGATCATGGTGATTTAGTTAGAAGCAGCTTTAGTTGAGTGTAGGGGTAGATTGCCTGAAAAAAGTAGGTTGAGGAGGAGAGAATGAAAGAGATTTTGGAGAAAATCTATTAACGGTGACTTTCTGTAAAGAAAAAAACAGAAATATAGTTGTAGCTAGAGGAGTGTGGGATCAAGTGAATTTGTTAAATGTGCTTATAGGAAAACGGAAAGATCCAGTCAAGTGGAAACCATCTGTTGATGTAAGACAAGAAAATTGTTATAGAGTTATCTTTGAATAAATGCAGGAGAAGGGAGTGGTTGGATACACTAGTGGAGAGGCTGGTTTTTCTTGGGGGAAAAAAGAATGATCGTTATATAATAACAATGGTGACTACAAAGAATATGAGCCAGATGCAAAGGGTTAAGAAAACATTGTAGTTGGAACTTATTGAGGTTCTCATCAAGAGTTTCAACTTTCCCAGTGACATATTTTATTTTTTATGTAAAATAAAATAAAGATGCAAAATCTGGCCTTAGAAGAGATTAAAAAAAAAAAAAAACCCAGTGCCGTCGAGTCGATTCCGACTCATAGCGACCCTGTAGGACAGAGTACAACTGCCGCATAGAGTTTCCAAGGAGTGCCTCGTGGATTCAAACTGCCAACCCTTTGGTTAGCAGCCGTAGTACTTAACCACTATACCACCAGGGTTTCCTTAGAGGAGATAGCAGAGCTTATCTAATGAAAAGGAAAACCATGCTAATAAGGATACCAGTAGGTATATAGATTTGGAGATGGTAAGATTAATTATTGTACAGTTGCTCCCAGTTTGTCATAAAATAATAAGTGATTTGTTACGAGAATGTTGAGGGAGGAGGGGATATGAAGATTTAAAGTTCAAGTTAAGAAGCTGTAGAATATTTATTTCAGAGACTAGGAGGTTATATTCATTAAGAAAACCAATTTAAAGACAGACCAAAAGCAGAGTTTTCTTTTATTCCAATTAGTGTTTAGATATTGGAGTCCAGACTTGTGTGTGTAAATAAATAAATAAAATTTTGAAACTTAGATGAATCTTTTGAATGACTTGAGTAGTAACAGTTCTATGTATTTTGATGGCATGTCATTTTTTAAACAAACTAACTACCAACATTTTTTGAGCCATTATTCTGTGAATAAAGGGAACCATAAAATTTTACAGTACCATTTTATTGGATTTCATTATAATTAAACTGAATTTCTGCTCTGGAGTATTCAGTAGTATGTATACATTTTAATTAGAAGAGTTTCTAAACATTTTAATTAATGGAAACATGAAGATTTATGTAGAGCCTATATAGGATTTTTTTTATATATAGGATTAAATTTAAAGATAGAGTTTAGTTGAATAAGTAAGATTATATTGTTTTAATATTGTCTTATGAATGTATTATCATGTCCTGTTTGTTATTGCTCCAAGTGACAAGGAGCTCAGGAATGTACTATAGACCCTCTCACTAACAAAGAACTATTCTTTTTTGTGTGTAATGCAGAGTTGCACACTACAGATAAAATTAAGGGAACAATATTTGTCATTTGTTTTGGAAAGTCCGTTTAGTCATTCAGACAATTTAATCTGAGAAACCTAAAAATACTGTGGCTAATCTGTCTTCTTGCATAGCTCCTGTACTTCAGAAATATTAGTATGATACTTGTGGGGCACTTGGCTTTCTAGCATCATTAACAAACTATTTTAAGTGTGCATAAGTCCCTCTTTGTTTAAGCGTATTTCTTGGGTCCTTAACCCAAAGAACATAGTATCTTTAGAATACTCTGGCGCTAAAATCTTACTGAAGCTTGTGCAACTGAAATTGTTTCTTCTTATATTACAGAAGTCCTTGTGGAAATGATGGAGATAATTTTAAAATTCAGGAGAACTTCAGACACTAACTTTTTTAAATCAAACTTTTAAGGTTGCAAAAAAATGAATAAATGGATTTAGCTAGGTTTAGAGTTTTGTTCCCCCCACCCACAAATAAATAAATAAACAGATGCACTAGGAAATTGAGAACAAAGGTAAGGAAGGGTAAAGATAGTGATGAGCTATGAAAATTAAAAAATAAGGCAGAAAATGAGGTCGTAACAGCGTCACCCCTGATCTCTGGGTGGCTTAAGTGATTTGTGTTCAAATACTAACCTAAAGATTGGGGGTTCACACCCACTAATGGTTGGTGATTTGAACCCACCCAGTGACACCACAAAAGAAAGACCTGGCAATCTGTTTCCATAAAGATTACAGCCAAGGAAACCCTACAGAACTCAGTTCTACTCTATAAAATGTGAGGTCGCAATGAGTTGAAATCGACTTGACAGCAATGGATTTGTTTTTTTTTTGTTTTTAACAGGGATGAGGAACAGTAAAAACGTGATGGGACACATATGTTGGAGGGTCCTGATTAGGTAAAGAATTTGGGGTGGTTGTCAGATATGTCTTTTAGGCAAAAATAATTGAAAAGTTAGAAGGTGGTAACTTGTAAGAGTTGGCATATAGAAGTAAACACTTTAGATGAAATATGTTGTTGTTCTGTGCTTTAGAGTCAGTTCCAACACAAAGTGACCCTACAGGACAGAAAGTAGAACTAGGCTGTAATCTTTATGGGAGGAGATCACCAGGTCTTCTCTCCCATGGAGGGGCTGGTGGGTTCAAACTGCCAACCTTTCTGGTTAGCAGCTAAGCCCTTAGCTGTTGTGTCACCCCCCCAACCCCTGTGTCACCAGGGCTCCTTAAATGAGATGCCCACCCGTTGCCATCAAGTCGATTCTGACTCATAGCGACCCTATAGGACAGAGTAAAACTTTCCTATAGTGTTTCCAAGGAGTGCCGGTGGATTCATGCTGTTGACCTTTTGGTTAGCAGCCAAACACTTAACCACTGTACCACCAGGACTCCAAATGAGATGCAATTATTTTTAATTTGAAGCTCCAGTGTGTGATCATGAGAGTGAAAGAATTGTTGTGGGCGAGTAAATCACTGGATGTGAAGAACCCAAGGAATTAAAAGCACAGTGCATTCTGTAGTTTGTCTATGAAAAATTTGCAGTTGCCAATACAGTATATAAACCAGTGTACTTCTTAAATCATGGTTCCCTGGAAAGTCTCATGTAAAATGGAGATGTTTCATAGACAACAGCTCTTTTTTGTGAGCATGTCTTATTAAAGACTAGAGTGCTATGAGTCAGAATCGACTCGATGGCAGTGGGTTTTTGGGTGCCTCATTAAAGAATTCTCTCTTCAGTACCAGAAAGTATATTTCTGATTAGAACCGAAGGAACTGGGGAGTTACTCATGAGGTCCCAGATCTCCCTCTGCTTCTTCTCGGACACTTGGTTGTCTTTATTCATGAAATTATTAGTAAAGCTTGATTCTGGATGAGAATTCTGATTTGTGTGAATCTGCTTTGACAAATTGATCCTTTAAGTAAACTAAGGGAGAAATAGTTATATTTATGCTCTCAGGATTATATGTATTCAAAATCCTGAAGTTTCACAGTGAATATCAAAAGTATAATTACATTCATATAAATAATTTTGAAAAAATATCTTGATAGATTATAAGAAATATTTCTCTAGGCCCATATAATTACAGTAGTATTATATGACTATAAAGAAAAAATAATGATCAGAGAACATTAAAACTATAACTTATTTCAGATTCAGTTTTATTTCATAATTTTTTCATGAATTTCCCTCCATAACAATCTTTTCAGTGGGAATTTAATTTTTAAAAAATCTTTATTGAGAAATAATTTATACAAAAATACAAATTACCAACTTTAAGTGGATACTATGATGATTTTTTTCCCCATTTCCACCTTCCTCTGTCCCTGGGAAACCACCAATCTTCTTATGTCTAGATAAAGCTACCTATTCCAGTATTTCATATGAGTGAGGTCATGCAATATTTGTCCTTTCGTATGATTTATTTCTTTTGAAATAATGTTTTCAAGGTTCATCCATGCACTGGCACGTATTAAAAATTCATTTTTCTTTATTGTTTGTCAATGGGCTTTTGGGTCATTTCCACATTTTAGCTATTGTGAATAACACTACAAGAAACATTAGTGTATAAGGGTTTTGAATCACTGTGTTTGATTCTTTTAGGTCTATTTCTAGAGGTGGAATTGCTAGGTCAAATGGTGTTTCTATTTTTAACTTTTTTGCAACCACCAAACTGTTTTCCTCAGAGTCTACACAATTTTATATTTCCACACCTAGCAAAAACAACATAGATCTATTTCTGGATTTTCAATTATATTTCATTGATAGACTGGCAATTATAGATCAAGGTTACTAAAAATGATAAAATATACAGTTTTCTTTTTCTTTTTTATAATTTTCAATTACATAGCCAAAACAAATTATTCCACTTGGCAGGACCATATTCGTATATTTATATTTTAATCCATTTTTTTTGACTTGCTGAGTCTCAAGGGATTTTTTATTAATGTCTTGCTGGACATGATGGACACCACAGAAACTAGGACATGAATATTTTTCACTCCAGTTCCCAAACGTATCTTTTGAACAAAAATTATATAAGAAAAAATAACAACAATAAAAAAAATCTTGCTCTTTGGACATATCCTAACCACCATCTCATCTACCTTTGGCTCTTTGCTACCACTTTAACTCCCAGGATGTATTCAGGGGGTGTCAGCATGTCACTGTGAACTTTACCTCTAGTTAAGAAATGTTGACCTCAGTGCTCCCCTGTCATGTCCCACTCATAAACTCCAAAGGACCCAAGGGTTGTCTCCCACCAAAAAAACCCACTGCCATTGAAGGGTTGTCTAATTAGGAAACATGGGAAATGAATACCAAGTCTCCTTTATTTGTGTGGTTCTTTATGATTAGGTAAATATTGAAATTACACAAAATAAGAATAATAATGATGACTAGTTGAATGGACATAGGGAGCCCAGAGTGGTAAGGGGGAATGTGCTGTCATATTGTGGGGACTGCAACTAATGTCAGAAAACAATATGTGTACAAATTTTTGCATGGGAAACTAACCTGAACTGTAAATGTTCATCTAAAGCACAACAAAAAAAGAATAATAATAATAGACACTAAGTGCTAGACACTGTTCTAAGCATTATACACATATATAGACATATAAACTAAAAAGAGATTATATAAAGCATATATAATTTCATATGTATAATAATCATATAAGATAATAATGTATAATAATTCTATATGAACTCATTTAATTAACACAACCCTATAAGGTAAAGAGAACATTAAACTTTCACCAGGTTTATCTTTTTAGTGAAAGGAGAAGTACAAAATCACAGAAGCCTATATTTCCTAATCTGGAAGAATAATGGGATGGGGGGTGATACTAAAGAGAGAAGTTTTTATCCAGACTGCTTAAACACTGCATTCAAAATAACTCTCCTAATTTAGATTGACGCTACCCTTCCCACCCATACCTAATTATAAAGAACCACACAAATAAAGGAGACTTGGTATTCATTTACCATGTTTCCTAATTAGACAACCCTTAGACAAACAAGCCTATAGGAAATGTGTCCTCTCTCAGTCAGCGTGACTTCTCTTCTCTCCTGTCCACACTCTTCAAGGTTCTCTGATCCAATGCTGGTGGTCCAGGCCAGTGTCCACTAGATTAATCCATTTTTTAATGGATGTTAATTTTAGAATAGACTTTGATTTACAGAAATATTGAGAAGACAGTACAGAGGGTTTTCATATACCCTGTATCTGTTGTTGTTGCTGTTAGGTGCCGTCAAGGAAATTTCAACTCAGTGGGACCCCATGTAATAGAACAGAACTGCCCCATAGGGTTTTCTTGGCTGTAATCTTTATGGAGGCAGATTCCCAGGTCTTTCTCCTGCAGTACCACTAGGTGGGTTTGAACCACTAAACTTTTGGATAGGAGCCAAGCACTTAACAATTTATACCAACAGGGCTCCTTACCCAATGTTTGCTCTTATTACCAGTTTTACATTAATATGGCACATTTGCAAAAATTCATGAACTGATGTTGATACAGTATTAACTACAGTCTATATTTTATTCAGATTTCTTTAGTTTTAATAAAATGTTCTTTTTATGTTTTAGAATTTCAACTAGGATAATACATTTCATTTAGATGTCCTGTCTTCTTAGGCTACTATTGACTGTGGCAGTTTCTCAGAGTTTCTTTGTTTTTGATGAACTTGACAATTTTAAAGAGTAATGCCCCAATATTTTGTACTGGTCCGGTAATTTGCAGGAAGTCTCACTACTGGAATTTGTCTCATTCTTTTTTCATGGTAAGACAGGTTATGGGTTCTTGGAAAGATCATAGAGTGCACTCTTATCAATGAAAAGTTCATGTTTGTGTGTAACTTTAAATATTTGCTTAAAGATATCCTTTTCAAGAAAACATTTTTTTAAAGCCTTCTCATACGAACATAACATTTAGTACTCAACTAGATTATTTGGAGCCCTGGTGGCACAGTGGTTAAGACCTCGGCTGTTAACCAAAAGTTTGGCAGTTTGAAACAACTGGCTGTTCCTTGGAACCTCTGTGGAGCAGTTCTACTGCTTCCTGTAGGGTTGCTATGAATCAGAATCGACTGAGCAGCAACGGGTTTGGTTTTAGCTTATATTTGCACAAATTCTAGAGCTCTGATCATAGATTATTCTGCAGACAAACATCACAGCAATATGAATGGGTATAATCATCCACATAGGAACTAAAATGCTGAGGAAGATTCTTGGTTAATTTACTACGTAAATAATAAATTTGCTTAGTTGGCTACATGCCTCACTAAGGCTTTGTGTTTTTGTTTTTAATTTTTTAAATTTTGTGGCTATGCATGTTTATGATATGTGAGGAGGAGGATTCTTATCTCTACCACCACTCTCATGCTTTTTATTATTTTCTATTGTACATGTAATGAGATTGCAACAGTTAGGTCGTAAAGCCTGTTATGCAAAATTCAGTGGTTGTACTTTTACCTGATTATCACTTAATATCCACCATACCAGTTCTTAGGTGTGTAGGAATGTCTTGTAGGTTCCATTGCGTCAAATCGTCTAGTGGTGTGAGCAACCTCCAAACAGCTTAGTACCAGCACCTATATCAGGTCGTCTGGTGATCCAGGATTCCTTATCCTTCTTAATTTGGCATCTCTTCACTGAGAATGCAAACTTCATTCACAAACTTCATCCTCAGAAACATTTGTCAATTTTTTTGTGTGTGTCCCTAAATAATAAATAAGTCACATGCTTAGACCAATATCTGAATTGTCAGCAATTAACAATGGATATATTTATACAATGTAGATACATAATATACAATACATATAATACATATATTTCCTACCATTTAAGAAACAATGTAGCTAGGATAGTCCTCTCAATTGTTTGGGAGTGAACTCTTGAGTATGTGTGTCACACAAGGCAGGCTTCCCTGATATGTAGATGTAACTATGACTTTGAGCTGCCCCCCTGTTTCAGTGAACCAATCTTTCTGTGATTTATATGCACTGTTTTTCAAGACTGGATAGTTCAGTGTTTCCATAAAAAAAAATAATAATAATCTTTGGTTATTCTCTTGTTGATTTCCCACTACACTCAATTTCCACTTTAAAGTGAACATTATTATCACAAATTTAGCTTGGGGGTTTGCAAAGCCTCATTCTTTTTTTTATATAAATTATATGCAGAACACGTAGGTCAATTTCTAGAACACAGTAAATGATGAGTTAGGTGGTGGCTATGACATGGCTTCTCCTTCTTCTGTCACACTTTGAGTAATCCCCAAGAGGTAAAGTCAGTTGTGTCTAACTCTAGAAAAAAAAAAAAACTCTAAAGCCAAGACTTTTTTTTTTGTATTATATTGTCACCAAATCTTAAAATAATATACTAAATATTTCAGTGTTTCCTTTTTTTATCAATTGCCATTTTTAGAATAAATGCTGGTCATAAACTATTAGCACACTAGGATAACCTTCTGAAAATATTCTCCATTCTTTAAATAGCATCTACATAGGGTCACTATGAGTCAGAATCAACTTGATGGCAGTGGGTTTCGTTTTTTCGGTTTTACCCTGAATAACTATAACAAACACTTTAGCATAGTCTCACTATGCTTCAGTCCGTTTTCATTTTCAGTTATATCAATCCACCAATTTAAATGAGCACAAATAATCTTAATGAAATTAGTTGCATCTAGATTCTTTGAGATAGAAGAATTTGTCAATTAATCATGTCTAAATTTTTCTAAGAATTTTATCTTCCTTAGATCGCTCAGCCTTTGCCTACTTGATTCTTTAAAACTTATAACTGTTGTAACTAAATGAAAATCCATACTAGTTGGTGACTATTTGAGATGATTTGCATGTATTTTAATACATTAACACTTCAAAACTAACATCTAATTTTCAGAAAAAAAGCCTTATACTGTGAATGTTGCAACATTATTGCAGCAGACTGAATTAATTGGCTCCTGGGAAATTTCCCTAGAGCCTTTTCTTTCATACCTTTCTGAAGGAAGTTATGCTTTTATGGTTTTCCATTCTAGAGGGATCAGGATAATGCCCAAACATTTTCTAATCATTTTTCCAATGTAAAAATTACCAATAGGTGTTGAATTATGAGTTGAATAAATTACAATAATGATGCACACACAGAGAGTATTTAGGGGGTTTTTATAGTTTACTTTTTTAAGTGTCATTGCCTTTTATAGTTCACTTTTTTTAATGCTAAAGAAACATTTATAAAAATTAAGCTAACTCAAGCTTTATCAAGCATTTGAGAATATTCCCTTGAATTTTCGACCAGTTATTTTGTGGTCTGAGTATCTCCTTGATAAAAAGGCAATATTTGTTTTCTTTTAGGATAGGTTAAAGTAATGGAATTAGATGGGCCAAACAATTGACTTTATTACATCATCCCTTCAGCAAATTTTTAATGAAAATATCATCATGTCATATCCACAGTAAAAGTGTAGCACATTTATTGATTTTTGCAGCAGAGTTAAATGGTTAAGCACATATAATCTTGACCCAAACATAAAGCACAAATGTCGCTTCCACCACTAGCTTCCTTATCTTGAGAAAATCATTTAACATTTCTGAGTCTCAGTTACCTGTCTTGCAAAATGGTGTTAATAGTACTTAGCCTGTTGGAATATTGTGAGAAATAAAACATGTAAGGCTCCTAAAACAGTGTTTAACAAAACAAAAAATATTAACTATTACTTTTTTTTTAACTTAGCATAATGGTGCCATGGACTGAATTATGCCCCCCCCAAAAAAGTATGTATCCCTTTGGCTGGGCCATGATTCTCCTTATTGTATAGTTGTCCTCTATTTTGTGATTGTAATTTTATGTTAGAAAGGATTAGGGTGGAATTGTAATTTTATATTAGGGTGGATTAGGGTGGGATTGCAACATCACCCTTACTTAGGTCACCTCCCTGATCCAATGTAAAGGGAGTTTCCCTGGGGTGTGGCCTGCAAAACCTTTTATCTCTCAAGAGATAAAAGGAAAGGGAAGCAAGCAGAAAGCTGGGACCCTCATACCCAGTGCTGGGAAGCAGAGTGTGTCCTTTGGACCTGAGGTTCCTGCCCTGAGATGCTCCCAAACCAAGGCAAGACTGATGCATCACAAGGGCCTTTCTCCAGAGCCACCAGAGAGAGAAAGCCTTCCGCTGGATCTGGCATACTGAATTCAGATTTCTAGCCTATTGGACTGTGAGAGAATTACCTTCTCTTTGTTAAAGCCATCCACTTTTGGTATTTCTCTTACAGCAGCACTAGATGGCTAAGACAAATGGCCTGTTTTCAGACAACCAGTTATGTGATATCTAGAGATTTTATACTGTATTTTGTTCTCAAAACAAATGCAAATATTCACTTTTTATCTTCCATCTATCATTTTCAAAATTACTCATAATTTTTTCATGTGTCTGGTTTATGTGTGTATATATATATATATATATATATAGCTTTACCTGAACTGATATTATCTTTTTATTTATTCTATTTCCCTTCCTGGAGGCTTCCTGGGAGCTTCTTGCAGGCAGGACTGGAACTTTTCAACTACTGTATTTCCAGGGCATAATACACATTTACATTTACTTAGCAAATGCTCAATTAATATATTTAAATAAATGATTATATGAAAACGATTTTTCAATTTATAGCATATAAAGAGGAGTCTCTACCCTGAGGTAGGTAGCAAAATATATTAAACCAACTGATTGTAATTAAAACAATTAATTTTAACACTTTATAAAATCTATTACTTATTGTGCCCAAATTATGTAATATGTTGTGTGTTCCAGGAATTCCTTATAGAAACAACCATCTAATTAGTAAATAATTTCCATAAAAGCATGATTCTGCCTGCCTTCATTAATCTGAGAGAAGGAAAAAAATATTGCTGAGGTTATTTCCTGCTATTTTTCAAAATGTCATCTCAGTTATTCTAAGATCATCTCTCCAGAAAAGAGAAAAGGTCAATAGCTAAAGATAACCCTGTAAAACAATATTTTTACAAATCTGTTAATGATTTATAGTAACCACAGTTACACCATGAAGTCAGTAAGTGTTCTAGTAAAAAGCATCTTCAAACAACTACATGGTTTTGAGTGTAAAAATAACTGTTCAGTTAAGGGCCGTATTTCTCTCTCTTATGAATATTCTTAACCAATCAGGCACTGTGATGTTTTATTCTCAGCATTATTCCAAGCTAATTACTAAATTAAATAATTGAATGCTTGGTGCAAAAAGACATTTTTAACAAAATCCTGACTGAATATAATCAATTTTAGACTAGTATATAATACATTCGACAGCAGTGGGTTTTTTTGTTTTGTTTTGTTTTATATAATACATATATTATATTTGTAAGTGAAATATAATCACAGTGACTTTTTTGTGAGTTAACTAAATTTACAAGTAATTATCAGATAAAATAGGAAAACAAAATTTATTTCTCAATATCTTTGTTAATTCTAATGCATGGCATACACTCATTAACTCTCAGTTATATTTTCATGACTATACTTAGTGCTTAGTAAAAAAAAAAAGTGCTTAGTAGAAAACAAAAACTAAATTCCTTCAGGCAAGCGTTTACCATCCAAGGAATTCAATTTCTGTAAGCAAAATTAAAATTATAAATTAGATTTTAATTAAAAAATATAAAGAACACTTAAAAATTTATTTTTGTGTGAAAATTTAGAACATATCACTTCATTGTCCAAACATAAGGAGGGGAGGGAAGAGAGAAAATTAAAAGCAACTATGTACTTACAAGAAAATATCCTTAACTGAACTTGTTCACATCTAAGATAGTTGTTTTACTATAATTTCTGCCTCCTGGACTAGTGTAAGATACTCTTCAGTAACTATTCTTCGATCAGTTTCTCTCTTTTACAATCTATCCACTGCAAAGCCAATGAACTGATCTTTCTGAAACAAAAATCAAAAGAACATCACTTCCCTGTTCACTTTTTGGATGGTTCTCCATTGTAAGGAATATAAAATCTAAACTCTTGAATCTGTCAGACATTTCAAGTGTTGCCTGACTTTTCTGTCTAGCTGTATGTAATTCCTACAGTTACCTACTGTAGTCATGCTAGGACGTCTTCAGTCCTCTTATGTAGCAAGTTGTGTGGTGCTGTAAACCCTGTCTTTTAGTCTAGCTGTCTCTTCTTTCTTTCATACTATCCGATCTGCCCCCAAACTCATCTGCCTTATTCTTACCCAGCTGAGCTCTCGGTTTGTAAGGGAAGCCTCAGCTGCTCCTCCATGCTGCCACATCACCTCTGTGCACAACTTCTGCACCACACATACTATGTCATATTTTAAATGTCTCTTTTTGTGTCTATCATAACAGATCATGAATCCTTCATATCAAAGCAAAACTTACTCATTATTTACTCATATTTAAATTTGTCATTCTTAGTACAGCCATGAATACATAATATTTTAATTTCCCCAATTTTCTATTTGTCCAAAAATGGGAACTTTTTTAGTGTTTTTGAGCCTCATTGTCTTTATTTAAAAAATGAAGCTACATATATTTTTTCATACAAAAAGATTTGGAGAGATAAAATTTTAACGAGCATAATTTTAAGGAGCCCTGGTGGCACAGTGGTTAAGCACTCAGCTGCTAACCTAAAGGTCAGCAGTTCAATTTCATGTGAAAGAAAGATATCGCAGTCTGCTTCTGCAAGAGTACAGCCATGGAAACCATTTGGGGTAGTTATACTCTATACTGTCATTATGAGTCACTATAGAAATGAGTTTAGGTTTTTTTTTTTTAGCACAATTTTACTTAATCTTTATTATGTAATTATAATAATTGTTGCATCATTATTGATAAATAATGGATGATGAGGAATTTATATAAATTGACAGTAAAAGACACAGCATATATTTATTTAAGATGAAAATGAAATTCCAGAGTCAGTTCTTCAGTAAGTAACAAAAGGAGAACAGAGAAAAATATGTGAATTTTTGCAGGATAGCCTTTCCCTACACTGCCCTACTCAGGGTGCTGTACTTGCTATTTCTTGTGCAGGAAATGTTTTCCTCCAAATATCTGAATGCTTTATTTTCTTGCTTTATTCAGGTCTCTACTCAAATCTCTTCTCTTCAGAGGCACCTATCCTAACATGTGTATCTTTCTTATTGCTCACCATTTCCTTATCTTGCTTTATTTCTCTTCATAGGACTTAAAACTACTAGCTAGGATATATGATTTTATTTATTGTATCTATCTCGGACAACAATGCTATATGCATGAGGGTAGAGACCTGTCTGTTCAGTTCACTGCCTATCATGCAGTAGGTCCCAAATAAATGATTGCATGAACCTGATTTGAAGAGGATTGAAAAAAAAAAAAAAAAAATCCCAAATATATTTTATTCACCAACTTTCAAAGTGCTGGAAATTCTTTAAAAACTGGGCATTGAAGTATAATAATGGCCCCTTTCTTCAGCAGGGGAAACTCTAGTGGAATAGTGGTTAAGTGCTACGGCTGCTAACCTAAGGGTCAGCAATTCTAATCCACCAGGCGCTCCTTGGAAACTCTCTGGGGCAATTATACTCTGTCCTATAGGGTCACTATGAGTTGGAATTGACTCGACAGCACTGGGTTTGGGTTTTTTGGGTGGTTTTCTTCAGCGGATGCTAAAAAGTTTGCACACTGTAGGATAGACTAGAAGCAGCTATCTTTGCTGAGGCAGTTTAAAAAAAAATGTTAACTGCAACCATCATTCAACAGTAGCTGATGAAGCATCAACTTAACAAAGAACCGTGAGGATCCTGAAGTGAGAAGAAAAAGACAGGGTCAAAAGCAAAAGGCTTGACAGAAATGAATTGAAATTTTAAGCAGTCCAAGGTAATGGTTGCCATGACCATAATATGTATTATCCAGAAATGATTTCTGAGAGCAAAAAGGAGCACTTTAATATTTACACCAGGAGAAGCTGCCTAAACCGAGACTTTTTTGGCTATATCAAGAATATGGTAGTCTAAGTTATTGGTGATTCCTTCAAATGTGTTACTTAAATTACGTAAGTCTGTATTTCTTTATTCTGTAATTTCATAAAAGTCTTTGTGAGGATAAAAATCTAATTTCTACAAATGAGTACAACTTGTGCAAATTAGTACAATGTCCCAAAATATTTAAGTATTAATAAACATGAGCTATTATTGTCACTGTCAGTATTAGTGTTGTTGCCCTTATTACTATTAGTCTACTAGAGACTATATATTTGCAAAGAGGGATGTGGTAAAACAGGCATGCCTAAAAATTGCCTGAAAAAGATAACCAAATGCTGCCGTTGGTATTTACTTTTAGTATACCTACATGAATTTCTCTTTATCGATATTTCCTTTTAGTAAACATCTGTTGAATGTCATTGATTTGCTAGTGTAATTTTTCAAGTTGATAGGTGTACATAAAATAAAAATTGGTTCTTAAGACAATCACAAGGATACAAAGAGATAGACAACAATAATATCATATGGTTAGTGCTGAGATAGAAATTAGAAAACATGTTACAAGAGTGTTAGATAAAGTACCTAAAACTGTCAGGAGAGGGTAAAAATATGATTTTTTTTCCTAAAGAAGGTAATAACTAAGTAAATTCTTAAAAGATAAGTAGAAATCATAAAGAATAAATTATGGGCTTATGCTTCTTATTAAATAGTCTAAATAATATGTATCAATATAGTGTTTTTATGTTTTAATAGATCTGAGACAAATTATCAAAGAGGAAAAAAAAAACTTTATAATCCATCGCTGAGACTTCTACTCCTTGGCACATTATAGTATACTAATGTTCCCATATGACTGAACACAAAAACTTCAGAAAAAAATATGAAATAAAAGCACATTTTAAAAGGCATTTTAAATATGTGTAAGCAACATAAGGTAGAGAAACTAAAATTATATAGCAGAGAACATTTCCAGGTAATCTGATAATCACCAGCCGCTTGTTACCCTGGGGATATTTTATAGTTTTAGATGTGAACTGAGGACCTAACCTGGCCCAGAAGAAACTATCAGTTGGAGAAAAGAGAATCCAACAAAACCTGGAGTGGCCATGTGAATAAGAGATTGGAAATTTGAAAGGACTCTATCATAGCACTTGTTTTCTACCTGAAATATTTAGTGACATCCTGAGCCTTGGTTGAGGCTTCGGGATTAGGCTAAAACCTAAGAGGCAAATGAAATCTTATGCAATCTTTCAGTGCTTAGGAGGCAAAGCTACTGGCAAAGAGGGTCAGCCTCAAAAAGGTCATTATACCAGTCAACATATTTGCTGGATTTAAAAGCTCTGTGGAATAAGAAGATGAAGAGCTAGCATGTGAAATTCTAAGGGGAAGAGTTCGATCTCATATAGATGTCCATAGCTGAAGTGACCTATCATGGATTGAATTATGTACCCCCCAAAAATGTGTGTATCAACTTGGTTAGGCCATGATTCCCAGTATTGTGTCATTGTCATTCATTTTGTAACAGTAATTTTATGTTGAGAGGGTTAGGGTGGGATTATAACACCATCCTTACTCAAGTCACCTCCCTGATCCAAGGTAAAGGGAGTTTCCCTGTGGTGTGGCCTGAACCACCTTTTATCTCTCAAGAGATAAAAGGGAAGCAAGGAGAGAGTTGAGGACCTCATACCATCAAGAAAGCAGAACCAGGAGCAGAGCACGTCCTTTGGACCAAGAGTCCCTGCACATAAGAAGCTCTGCAACCATGAGAAGATTGAGGTCAAGGACCTTCTTCCAGAGCCGACAGAGAGAGTAAGACGTCCCCTGGAGCTGACACCTTGAATTTGGACTTTTAGCCTACTTTACTGTGAGGAAATTAATTTCTCTTTGTTAAAGCCATCCACTTGCAGTATTTCTGTTATGACAGCACTAGCTGATTAAAATAAGACTATTATCCAAAGGAAACCCTGGTGGCGTAGTGGCTAAGTGCTATGGCTGCTAACCAAATGGTCGGCAGTTTAAATCCACCGGGTGCTCCTTGAAAACTCTATGGGGGCAGTTCTACTCTGTCCTGTAGGGTCGTTATGAGTCAGAATCGACTCGATGGCACTGGGTTTGGTTTTTGGTTTGGTATTATCCAAAAAATTTCTCAATCAAAAGGCTGGAGCTTACACACCCAAGGGACAGGTTTACACCACATATATGATGAATTTATTAAAAGTGCCACCTGAGCACTTAATGGAATCCTTCATTGGATTGAGATGGTCAGACTTTGACCCTATCTTTCAAATAGAGAAAACTTAGAAGTAAAAAATAATACCATTTGAAATATCTATTGTTTTAATTTTAAAATGTTTGGTATAAAATCAAACATGGTAAGGCATGAGATGAGACAAGAATATATGATTTATAATCAAGAGAATAAATAGATATAGAATCAGACCTACGGATGACTCAGAAATTAGATTTAATATAAAAGAACTTTGAAATTTTTTATTATAAGGTCAGGAAAACAGAGATAGAGATGGAAAAATAGATGAGAGTATGGAGATTTTACCAGGAAATTATATATATGTAAAATTAATTATCATTCCAGAAAGAAAAACAATATACCATATTAGAAATTCAAATCTCAATAAATGATTGTCATAGAGTGTTATAGACAGCTGTTCAAGAGATTGGTGTCTATAAGACAAAACATAGAAGATATACAAATTGAAGATATAACAAACCATAGGGGTAAAAGGATATGAAAACATATATATTGTTATATTTAATTGCTGTTGTGTCGATTCTGACTCATGGAAACCACATGTGTGCAGAGGAGAAATGCTCCATAGGATTTTCAAGGCTGTGACCTTTCAGAAGCAGATCCTTTGACCTGTCTCCTCAGGCACCTCTGGGTGATTTCAAACCACGAAACCTTTGTCTAGTAGTTGAACACTTAACTTTTTGAGCCACCCAGGATGTCTCTTTCTCTCTTTCTCTCTCCATCTATCTATATATATATTCATATAAAAAAAATTCATATAGGACAGAAGAAATGTTCAAACATATAGTACACATGATATATGTATCATATATATAATACGTATATATGTATATATATTTTGTGTTGTTAATCTATCAGATAAACTACACTTCAAAGCAATGAGCATTGCCAGAAATAAAAAAAGGATATTTCATAATTAAAAGTGGATAAATTTAATAGGACGATATTACAATCCTAAATATACCTAACATAGCTTCAAAATATGAAGCTATAGATGGAAGCACTGCACCGTCCCTACACTGAAAAGACCCAAAAAACTAAGTACAACAGAGACAAATCTCAAACCTGGAACCCTAAATGTCAAATGACTAGATAACTCAGCCATTCCATTCCATACAGAATGGAATAAGAAACTGACAGAAAACAGAGTGAGGAGAGGTATGTGTGGAGGTCCCTTATCAGCTAATGCAGCACAAATTTACCATCTTGGACTCCTGTTGGAGATCTGTGGGCAGGGGGTATGGAAAAGCAGCTTCATAGAGCTCCCAACAGAAGACAGGACACCTGGTAACCAGCGATATACACTTTCCCAACCTCCATCCTTCGCCTTCTGCTCAACCTCCCCTATTCAGCTGGCCAGAAAGCACAGGGTCCTTGTTGCTTGGATTCATCCCACGCATATCAGAGATTGGCAGACAAGGAGTACAGGAAATCCACTTCTTGGAACTCCCAGCAGGAGATGAAACACCCAGTAACAAGTGATAGATGCTTTCCCATCTCCCATCCTTCTCCTTCCTGCTCAAACTCCTGCACTTCCTAGCTGGCTGTGGTTGCTCAGCTGGCCAGGAAGTTCAGGGTTCATGTCTCTTGGATTCGCCCCAGCCACATGGAGATTGGTGGACAAGGAGTACAGGAAAGCAGCTTCACGGAGCTCCCAGCAGGAGTCAGAGTACCCAGTAACCAGCAATATACATTTTCACAGCCCTACCCCTCTTCCTCCTTGCTCAGCCTCCTCTGCTTCCCGCCAGCAGCAGTCTCTTGTACCCATGTCACTTGGATTCACCCTGCACACACTGGCCAGCTCCCTGAGCACCATTTGGTGCCGGTATTGCTTTTTTCTGCTTCTTTTGGTTTCTTCCATGCCTCTCACCACCTCCCCCTCCTTTCTCTCGAACACCACCTCCTTGTGCCATCTTCACTTCTCTTGAAATGCTGTGAAGCACTGCTCGACTAGGGAACTGCTCCCCCAGCCTGTGCCACCACACTGGCGGGATACCTGGTTTTTGTTTGTTTATTGTTGTTGTTTTGTTCTGTTTTGCATTGTTTGTTTTCTTTTACTTTTCTCGGCTTGGGAGCCCTTTCTAGCAGGACTGTAGTGCACGGCTTGAGAGTCACTTTCCAGGTCTGTGGAGCTGCACCATGGAATCCCTGGGGACATTTTTTTTCTTTTTTCCTTTTTTCTCTGTCTTCATTTCTCAGCTTCTCATCTCTCTATACTTATGTTCTTTTCCTGTCTCCTGAATGCCTGGCACTGTGTAACATCTCTACCCCTTCTAGCCAGGCTGTACTGCACAGCCTGAGAGCAACTTTACCAGTCTTTGCAGCTGCACCACTGGAATGCCTGGGGGCTTTTCTTTTTTCTTTTTCTCTAATTTTTATTTATTTTCCTTTTCTTTTTTTTTTCTTTTTGTTTATCTCCATTTCTTAGTTTCTCATCTCTCCACTCCAACAGTAAGCTTCCTTAGCATGTTATTTGTTTTTAGCTCCTATTTCTCTCTCCTCTCTCTCCTGTTTCCTATGCCCATCTTAGCTCCACACATCATAACCTCCTCCCTCATCCCTGCCTACCTGCACCATGTGCTGAATATCACAGCCCAGAGCAGCACAGGCACAGCCTACCAGAACCTGTCTTGCACTGATTTCCCAGCCCACCTTGTTGGACCTAGTACATGTCACAAAAAACACATCCCAGCCAGTCCCATTCGGCTGGACCTACCCTCCTGCACCATAGCTGAGAGACCTGCCCTGCCCATTGGACAAGGAGGTGAAAAGTATTGTGCCCACAGATGAGCAGTCAACAAAGAATGCACAGACCACCTGTTCACACAACCAAATAAAATGAAAAATCAGGACAAAACAAACAAACCTACAATCAAAAAATGAAGAAAATAACTACTGAATGCCCCAAAGACAACAGACAATATCAAAACATACAAAAAAGAGGACACGATGGTTCCAGTAGGCATCCAAAATAAAAAACCAGATAACTTTCCTGTAAAAGAACAGGGACTAGAACTACCTGATAGGGAATTCAAATCTCTAATATTTAGAGCTATCCAGGAGCAAAATGCAGACAAAAATGAAGAAAAAATAGACAAATTCATGGATAATACAGACAAAAAAAATGTAACAACTCAGGAAAATGATACAGGAACAAAATGCCAAAATAAATTTACAACTAGAAATCATATGAAAACACTAATTAGGAATCCAAAAGATAAACAACAAGATTTAAGACATAGACAGTGTCATAGAAGGGCTGAGGAGCAGGTTAGAAATGATGGGAGACAGGATCAGCAAAACTGAAAAGAAACACTTGGATACAACTCTGAGGAAAAATCAGAAAAAAAGAATGAAGAAAAATGAGAAAACCCCCAGAATTATGTGGGATACAGTCAAAAGCAAAATCTTGCTGATTGGAGTTCCAGAACAAGGAAAGAAAATGGAAAACACAAAGAGGATCATTGAAGAATTGCTGACAGAAAACTTCCCTAATGCCAAGAAAGATGAAAAGCTGACCATCCAAGAAGCTCAACAAATCCCTTACAGGATAGATCCCAAAAGAAAATCACCAAGGCATATAATAATCACATGTACTAAAGCCAAAGACAAAGAAAGAATCCTGAAAGCAGCTCAAGAAAAACAAAAAGTAACATACAAAGGAGGAACAATAAGACTAAGCTCTGATTATACAGCAGAAGACACACAGACAAGAAGGCAATGGATGAAATATATAAAATTTTGATAGAAAAAAATTTGCCAAAGGAGAATAATATATCCTGCAAAACTATCATTCTAATATGATGGTAAAGTTAGGACATTTCCAGATAAACAGAAATTAAAGGAATATGTAAAAACCAAACCAGAATTACAAGAATTATTAAAGGAAGTCCTTCAGTTTGAGAACAAAAAACATCAGCCCACATCCTGAATCTAGGACTCAAGGTTGTACCAGCCAGATACCAAACTAGGAAATGAAGCTTCAGGGACTATCCAAAACAAAAAGAATTACAACAGGAAACCATAGTGGTTAATCTGTAAATGACAACATCATAACAACAAAAGAGGGAATAAGCAGTGTAGGTATGGAACTTTCTAATGGAGAGTAAGGCAAGGCAATACCAAGTAATAACAGATTGGTTGAAAACTAGGAAGAGAAGAGTAAATTTCAAGGTACCCACAAAGGAAATTATCAAACCTACTCATCAAAATAAGAAGAAAAACATAAAGTCTCAGTAAAAACAAAACCTAGAAGAAAAAAAGAAATGAAAAAGTGTAATTCCAAATGTAAATGGCCTAAATGCACCCATAAAGAAACAGAGAATGACAGAATGGATTAAAAAAAAAAAAAAACAGGATCCATCAATATGCTGTCTACAAGAGACTCATCTTAGAAACAAAGATGCAAATATGTTGAAAATCAAAGGATGGGAAAAAATATTTCAAGCAAACAGCTACCAAAAAAGAACAGGAGTGGTAATACTAACCTCAGATAAAATAGACTTTAAACAAAATCTACCATAAAAGACAGAGAAGGGCACTATATAATGATTAAAGGGATGATCCATCATGAAGACATAACCATAATAAACATCTACAAACCCAATGACAGAGCTCCAAAATACATAAAGCAAACTCTAACAGCACTGAAAACAGAAACTGACAGTTCCATATTAATAGTAGGAGGCTTCAACACACAACTCTTGGTAAAGGACTGAGCATCTAGAAAGAATCTCAGCAAAGGTACAGAAGAGCTAAAGGGCACAATCAGCTAACTAGACCTCAGAGACATATATAGCACACTCCACCCAACAGGTGCAAAATACACATTCTCTTCCAATGCACATGGAACATTCTCTAGAAGAGACCACATCTTAAGCCACAGAGCAACCCTCAAAAAAATCCAAAACATTGAGATAATACAAAGTAACTTCTCTGACCACAACATCATCAATGCAGCAATTAATAACAGGAAGAGTATGGAAAAAAATTCAGTAATATGGAGACTGAATAACACCCTGCTTAAAAACCACTGGGTAATAGAAGAAATCAGAGATGGGATTTAAAAATTCTTAGAATCAAGCAAGAATGAAAACATAACATACCAAAGCCTTTGGCACACAGCAAAGGCAGTGCTCAGAGGTCAATTTATAGCAATTGATACACTCATCAAAAAAGAAGAAAGAAAAGAAATCAAAACATTAGCTACACCATTCAAACAAACAGAAAACCAACAGCAAAAAAAAAAAAAAAAAAAAAGCCCACAGCCACTAGAAAAAAGTAAATAATAAAAATCAGAGCAGAAATAAATGAAATAGAGCATAGAAAAACAACAGAAAGAAAACAAAACCAAAAGTTGGTTGTTTGGAAGGATCAATAAAATCAACAAACAACTGGCCAAACTGACAAAAGAAAAACTGGAGAGGACAAAATGACCCAAATAGGAAATGAAATGGGGGACATTACAACAGACCAACTGAAATAAAAATGATCACAACACAGTATTATGAAAAACTATACTATTTGAAAAAACTATAAATTTGAAAACCTACAGTAAATGGATAAATTTCTAGAAAGACACTACCTACCCAAACTAACACAAAATAATGTTGAAAATCTGAACAGACCCATCACAAAAGAAGAGATTGAAAAGATAATTAAAAAAAAAAAAAAAACTTCCAAAAAAAAAAAAAAGCCCTGGCCCAGAAGTCTTCACTGGAGAATTCTACCAAACATTCAGAGAACTTTCGTCAGTACTACTCAAACTATTTCAAAACATAGAAAAGGAAGTAATACTTCCAAATTCAGTCTCTGAAGCCAGCATTCCCTGATACCAAAACCAGGCAAAGACACCACAAAAAAGAAAATTACAGACCAATAGCTCTCATGAATATAGATGCAAAAATTCTCAACAAGATTCTAGCCAAGAGAATCCACTAGCACATGAAAAAAATAATATGACATGGCCAAGTAGGATTCACAACGGTGTGGAAGGATGGTTCAACATTAGAAAATCAATCAATGCAATCCACCATATAAATAAAAGGAAAGAAAAGAATCACATGATCGTCTCAGCGGACACAGAAAAGACATTAGACAAAGTCTAGCAACCATTCCTGATAAAAACTCTCAATAAAATAGGTATAGAAGGAAAATTCCCCAATATAATAAAGGGCATATATGCAAAACCAATGGCCAACATCATTCTTAATGGAGAGAGGCTGAACACATTCCCCTTGAGAACAGGAACAAGAAAAGGGTGCCCTTTATCACCTCTCCTGTTTAACACTGAGCTGGAAGTCCTAGCTAGAGCAATAAGGTAAGAAAAAGAAATAAATGGCACCTAAATTGGTAACGAAGAAGTAAAACTGTCCCTATTTGTGGATGATACGATATTATACATCCCACCACCATAGAAAACCCAAAAGACTCCTCCAGAAAGTTACTGGAACTAATAGAAAGTTTCAGCAGACTAGTAGGATAGAAGATAAACATACAAAAATCAGTTGGATTCCTATACACCAATAAAGAGAACAATGAAAAAGGCATCACGAAAACAATACCATTTAGCCCCTAAAAAAATAAAATACTAGGAATAAATCTAACCAGGGATGTAGGAGACCTATACAAAGAAACCTACAAAACACTATGGCAAGAAACCAAAAGAGATCTACATAAATGGAAAAACATACCATGCTCATAGATAGGTAAACTCAACATTGTGAAAATGACAATTCTACCCAAAGTGATTTACAAATACAATGCAATCCCAATCCAAATACCAACAACATTCTTTAAAGAGATGGAAAAACTTATCATCAACTTTATATGGAAAGGGATGAAGCCCTAGATAAGTAAAGCACTATTGAAGAAGAAGAATAAAGTACATGGACTTGCACTACCTGACCCCAGAACCTACTATTCAGCTAGGGTAGTCAAAACAGCCGGACACTGGTACAATGACAGATACATTGACCAATGGACCAAAATAGAGAAGCCAGATGTAAATCCATCCACCCAAGATCACCTGATCTTCCACAGTGGCCTAAAATCAATCAAATGGGGAAAAGAATCTTTTCAACAAATGGTGCTGTCAAAACTGGATGCCCATCCAGAAAAAAGTGAAACAGGACCTATGCCTCACACCAAATACACAAACTAATCCAAAATGGATCAGAGACCTAAACATAAACCCCAAAACTACAAAGTTCATAGAAGAAAAAATAGGATCAATGCTAGAGACCCTAATACATGGAATTAACAGGATAGCCAACAACACACAAATTCCGTAAGCTCAATAAATGGGATCTTCTAAAAATTACATACTTATACTTATCGAAAGACTTCACTAAAAGAGTAAAAAGAGAACCTACAGACTGGGAAAAAAATTTTGGCTTTTATAAATCAAACCAAGGTTTAATTTCAATAGAAATGAACAGACACTTCACTGAAGAAGGCTTTCAAACAGCCAACAGACACATGAGGAAATGCTTCCAATCACTAGCCATTAGAGAAATGCAAATCAAAACCACAGTAAGAAACCATATCACACCGGCATTACTGACAAGAATCAAAAAAGGAGGAAATAACAAATGCTGGGGAGGCTGCATGGAGTTCGGAACTCCTATACACTGCTGGTGAGAACGCAAAATGATACAACCATTCTGAAGAGCGATTTGGGCTTCCTTAGAAAGCTAGAAATAGAAATAGCATATGATCCAGCAATTCTATTCCTATGAATATGTCCTAGAGAAATATGTCGTACATGAATAGACATATGCAGTCTTATGTTCACTGCATCATTGTTCACAATAGAAAAAATAAGGAAATAACCTAGACACCCATCAACAGATGAATGGATAAACAAACTATGGCATATACATGCAATTCAGTATTACGCAGAGATAAAGAACGTGATGAATCTGCAAAGCATCTCATAACATGGACGAATCTGGAGAGCATTATGCTGAGTGAAATAAATCAATCACAAAAGGACAAATATTGTATGAGATCACTCCTGTAAAAACTCGTGAAAAGGCTTACACACATGAAAAAACACCATCTTTGGTTGTTACAAGGGAGGGAAGGAGTAGGAATAGAAAAACACTACATAGATAATAAAAAAAAAATAGATAAGTGGTAAATTTGGTGAAGGGTAAGCCAGTACACAATACTGGGGAAGCCAACTCAGCTTGTGCAAGGCAAGGTTACGGAAGCTCCATAGGCACATCAAAACTCCCTGAGGGAACAAATTGCTGAGCGGAAGACTGTGGGGACCATGGTCTCAGGGAACACCTAGCTCAATTGGAGTAACAGTTTATAAAGAAAATGTTCTACATTCTACTTTGGTGAGTAGCATCTGGGGTCTTAAAAGCCTGTGAACTGCCATCTAAAATATTCAACTTGTCTCACCACTTCGGAAGCAAGGGAGAATGAAGAAAACTAAAGACACAAGGGAAAGATTTGTCCAGAAGACTAATGGACCACATCTACCAGGGCCTCCACCAGACTGAGTACAGTATAACTAGATGGTGCCTGGCTACCACCACTGACTGCTCTGACAGGGATCACAATAAAGGGTCCCGCACAGAGCTGGAGAAAAATGTAGAACAAAATTGTAACTCACAAAAGGACCAGACTTACTGGTCTGACAGAGACTGGAGAAAACCTGAGAGTATGGCCCCCAGATACCCTTTTAGCTCAGTAATGAAGTCATTCCCGAGGTTTACCCTTCAGCCAAAGCTTAGACAGACCCATAAAATAAATCGAGACTAAAGGGGAACGACAGCCCGGGGGCAAGGAGTAGAAGGCAGGAGGGGACAGAAAAGTTGGTAGTAGGGAACCCAAGGTCAGGAAGGGAGAGTGTTGATGTGTTGTGGGGTTGATAACCAATGTCAAAAAAACAATATGTATACTGCTTAATGAAAAATTCATTTGTTTTGTAAACCTTCATCTAAAGTACAAGAAAAAAAAAAAACATATTAACAAAAACTGGCACTAGTAAAAGGAACAATGGGGTCCTGGTGGCACAGTGGTTGAGAACTACAGCTGATAACCAAAAATTCAGCAGTACAAATCAACTAGCTACTTCCTGGGAACCCTATGGGACAGTTCCACTCTGTCCTGTAGGTTTGCTATGAGTCAGAATCGACTCTATGGCAAGGGTTGGTTGAAAAAGAACAATATAAAAATTTATCAGCACTGTGGGATATTTTAATAAAATGTGCTCTATATCAATGAAGACAAGAAAAAATTGAGTGAGGGCATAGAAACAATATGAACAACAGAATTAATAAGCATCGTCTAATTGACATAAGTAGTACCCTGCACCAAACAATGACAGTTTTTGTTTTTCAAGTGTACACAGAACATATGATGAGACAAAGAAGAAAGTTTCAACAAATTTCAAAATATTGAAATCATCTGGAATGTGTTCTCTGACCACACAGAATAAACGCAGGGAAACAAATCCCAACAACACCTGTTGTCATAGATTTAATTCCAACTCATGGCAACTTCATGTGTTAAAAAGTAGAGCTGCTCCATAGGGTTGTCTGAGCTCTAATCATCTTGGAAGCAGATCACCAGACCTTTCTTCTGTGGTACCCCTGGGTGGGTTTGATTCTTCAACCTAAGGTTAGTAGTCAAGTGTAAACCCTTTGTGCCACTTGGGCTTTTTTTTTTTTTTAATTGTGTTAAGTATATATTTTGGGTTAAGTATATATATATGGAAACCCTGGTGGCGTAGTGGTTAAGTGCTACGGCTGCAAACCAAAAGGTCAGCAGTTCAAATCCGCCAGGTGCTCCTTGGAAACTCTATGGGGCAGTTCTACTCTGTCCTACAGGGACGCTATGAGTCGGGATCGACTCGACGGCATTTTTTTTTTTTAAGTATATATATATATATTTATATATATATACAATGTAACAAAACATTTTCCATTTCAACCTTTTTTACATGTATAATTCACTGACGTTAATTATGTTGTGCAGACATCAGTATTTGTTTCCTTTTTTTTTTTTTCATAACCCTTGATAGAAGCTCAATGCTCCCTTAGCAATGACTTTCTTCCTCCCCCTGCCTCCAGTCCCTGGTAATCACTAAAAAACATTGGTTTCTATACATTTGGCTGTTTTAGATATTTCAAATAAGTGAGATCCTACAATATTCGTATTTTGGTAAAGCTGATGAATGTATACTGGAGTATTTTTATCTTGTAAGAATTAGCTCATGTGTCAGTTCTGAAAGACACCTTTTCTTAAAAAAAATCTCATATTCAGGAAACACAAAGGAGTTCACCATCTGAAAAGCAGGGTATGTCATAACAGGAGATAAGGACGGAGGTATATTCAGGGTGTAAATCACTCAGGACATTTTATAACAAGAGTGCAAGGATTTTCCTTTAGTGATAAAGAGCTGCTGACTTAATTGAAACATGAGTAACATGATCATATTTGTAATTTAAAAAGAGTAGTCAGGGAGTAGTTGAATGAATGAATTATAAGGTAATAAGCCTGAAAGTAAAACCATTTTGTAGACCGTTGCTTAAGTTCATGGAGATAATGATAAGAACCTGGCTAAGGTTAAGAATATAGTAATGGAGGTGAGCAGTTATATTCTACAGATGATTAGGAAATAGAATAGATAGACTCAATGATTATATATGTTAGAAACGGTAAGAGAAGAGTCAAGAATAAACTGTTCTGGTTTTGACCTTGGGAAACTCACAAGATAATCACAGGACCTTAACTTTCAAGAACACATTTATTCGATAGGATGACAGCATGGGATTTCATCTTTAGACTGCTCTTGGAAAAGAATTTCAGGGCTAGTATTGAAGTACTAGTGAGACTCTAAATGTTCCTGAAATCTTATTTTAGCCAAGCAATAAGTGAAAAATATGCAATACACGTGAACAACATTTAATAAATATCATCAACAAATGAATATTTTCCCTGAATACTGGTAGGATTTGATGTTAACTCATTAAAAGGAATACTTTGTAATCCATAATTTATACCTAATTAGTGTTTAATCTTTTATAATCCTCTGATTCAATTATAAATGTTTAGTTCAGTGAAACTAATACATATTTTTTGTTATTGTTGTTCAATTAAAATTAACAAGACTCCCTGAGAGGTATAGATTATCAGTATGGACTTATCCTTTCTTAATTACTCTAAAGATTAGTGCAACAAACAGAAGTCATCAGATCTTGACTAAGTACATTGAGTTTTCTTAAACTTATTATTTTTGTTAATCTGCCTATCAGAAATCAATGTTTATGTAAGTCACATAAATACATCTTTAATTTCTCTTGAGAAGCATAAGGTTATTTCATTAAATATGTTAGGGTATTAATGAATATCCTTAATAAACATTGAAAAAATTAACTGTATTTGCCTGAGGAGCCCTGGTAGCAAAACAGTTAAAAGCTAGGCTGCTAATCAAAAAGTTGGTGGTTCGAACCCCCCCAGCACCTCTGCAGGAGAAAGAATGTCTCTAAAGATTACAGGAAACAAAACCCTATGAGGCAGTTCTACTTTGTTACATGGGGTTGCCATAAGTAGAAATCGACTGGATGGCACCCAACAACAACATCCATAGGTTTTATGTATTTAAGAAAACTTCCCAATAATAAATATGCAAAATTTCAAATTCTTCTAGTATTTGATTTTTGTTTATTATTTTCATACATATTATAATGGCCTGACAGCTGTAATATTGTGTTTATGTAATTTCTTTTTCAAAAAAATAAAGATTCATGAATTTATACAAATTAATCAAGTAATAATTTTTTTTGTCTGTTGTTAGTTGCTGTCAAGTCGGCTGACTCACGACGACCTTATGTATAACAAAATGAAATGTTGTTCTTATGGTAGTCTAGGGTATACTCGATATTCTTCAGCAACACCACAATTCAAATGCATGAATTGTCCTTCGATCTTCCTTTTCCATCGTCCAGCTTTCACATGCATATGAGGAAATTGAAAAGACCACGGTTTGGGTAAGGTCCACCTTAGTCATCAAAGACACATCTTTGGTTTTCTAACACTTTAAAGTAATAAAATACACATATTTTATTTATTTATCTCCAAAGATTCTAAATTTGATGAAATTATAAATTTAAGCCTATTTGGATAAAAAATGATTTAACTGACCAGAAAGTTCAATTCAAACAACAACAACAAAATGTAAACCAAAAATAAATATTTAATCTTCCATTTTTTCATGTAAACTGGTGGTGTTAGTTGGTGTCCATTTGATTCCCACTCATGGAGACCTGATGTGTGCAGAGTAGTACTGCTCCATAGGGGTTTCAAGGCTGTGACTTTTCAGAAGCACATCTCCAGGCCTATCTTTTGAGGTGCCTCTGTGTGGATTTGGACTGCCAATCTTTTGGCTAGTAGTCCAGCACTTAGCCATTTGCACTGCCCAGGGAGTCTAGCACTACTAGAGGAAAGTTTATAGGAAAATTTACTAATAATTATTCAACTAATTACTTGCATACATTAAGTGTTTGATAGATGTAAGGCAGTATAAACGTGTTTCAACGGTAGGGTAAACATTTCTTGAAATCACTGCCTATGAAGCTTGTGATGTTGTACGAGAAGTCTTTCTATAGAAGTCTTGTGGTGTTGATTATGCAACTCAATAATATCTTTGCAAATTACTTCGGATTATATTCCTTGTCTTTGCAAAATGTACATTAAATGTCAAGCCCTCATATTTATATTCAAGGGGAGAATAAAATGTATACGGGAAAAGTATTAGTAGTATACATGTTTCTTTCACCAGTAAAGCAAAAGTTTTCTAAGATAACCCCCTTCCTTCTATCAGACTTCCATTTATATGTCATTGGTGAGAACTAGGCCACATGGTTAATCCTGGGAACAAGGGATAAAAAGAAAAGGGAGAACACTAGAATCTTAATTGACTTAGACCAATCGTGATTACTTGCAAATTGTGAGTCTGGTATTACTCAAAACATATTATAATTCTTTTGGCAAAAAATTAGGAGAAATGGGCAGGCCACTAACATTTTCTTCCACCAGTGATCTATTGCAGGGCAAGATACGATGCTAGGCATTGCATGTCACAAACATTCGGAAAGCAAACATACTTTTCCTTTCAGTTAGATGACTGCAATATTTCTTTAAGATGGGGAGAATAAAAAAAAATCTAAATAAAGTAGGTTTCCATTATTCCTTATAGTTTAAAAGATTTATATTTCATTCTTTATTTTTAATTTGACACAACAAGATATATAATTTCACTATTTGAAAAATTTGATTAAGGCTAGTGGAAGTGAAATTTTGAATGTGAAGTCTTTGTGATTGTGATTTTTCAAATAGCAGACTACAGCAAAGTTATTTGTGTCGATTTTTGTTTCATTAAAATTTTCTTAATGATTCTAGAAAAATAGATATCATTAGCAAAACTTTAGGAATAACTTGTCTTAGTTGATATTACTCCATGTTTTCATCCTATTATCACCATTTTACTTACACATTGACAGGGCAGATAAATTACCATGGATAGCTACTGGAAATGAAAATATCCTATTTTTAAATATATGGCCACAAGACAAGAACCCACTACATAAACCAAAATATGATACTTAAGCTATACCCATCTATAGCAAGTTGAATTAATTAATTAATTAATGAGACGAACTCTGGTATAAAACCCACTAAACACTGCCGTCTGGTATATTTGTAAGAGAATAGCACATGAAGTAAACACATGGTAGTTCATCAGATACAGATGTATTAACTCTTTAGTTACTATTGGTTTAATGTTATACAGACCGTTTTTTAGGTATATGCTATTCTGGTTCTAATGCATTTAGCATCAATGTGGGTCCCTTTTGAAATGCATGGAGCTCAGCAGACTGGATTTGGAGACTTTGTTATGTAGGTTCCAGAATTCTGCTAGGTGGTGTTTCCTAGATCTGTTAGTTTTGTAAACATTTGCCTTTTTTTCCTTCTATGAAATAGGGTTTGCAAGTATAATTATGGTTTTTCTGTGCCATAGTTAGGGATCTCTGATTGGTTTGTTTGGTTTTAATGTGTCATATTTGAAAAAAAAACAGAGGTTCCCCATGTAATCTAATGGAAAGGTGCCCATAATAAATTCTCAATTCTCACTAAACTGAGAATTGCCATAACATTGTCATCTATGTTATGACAATACTGGTATATTGTTATAACATAGATTGGTGGCACCAGAGTGTCACTTGTCTTATTGGTGGTTTGTATTACCAGATCATATTCCTCAAAATCCATGTTACAACCAAAAATTTACATACCTCAGTTAGTAAGTATGCATTCCAATACTGAAACACATGCCATCAAGAACATTTTTAAAAATAAAAATTTGGTAACAAGATACATCAAGACCATTGTTGTCTTTAGGTGCAGTTGAGCTGATTTCAACTCACAAAGACCCCATCTGACAGAGGAGAACCACCCCACAGAAGTTTCTAGTCTGTCATCTTTACAGGAAAGAGCCCTGGTGACACAGTGGTTACATGCTTGGCTGCTAACCAAAAGGCTGGCCATTCGAACCCCCCAGCTGCTCCATGGGAAAGAGATGTGGCAGTTTTCGCTGAAGATTTACAGCCTTGGAAATCCTGTGGGGCAGTTCTACTCTGTCCTATAGGGTTGCTATGAGTCAGAATTGACTCAATGGCAACAGGTTTTTGGTTTTGGAGTCTTTACAGGAGCAAATAGACAGGTGAAGTCAAAATCTTGTCACCAGGACTCCTAGTCAGGACCATAGAACCAGTCATAACCATTTGGCAAACTGGACAACTTAAAAAAAAAAATTATTTGAGATTAATTCAGTTCCATGTGTGCCAGTTACGACCACCCCTCATTATTAACTATTTCAAATTGATTTTCTGTCTCAGGAATTGAAACCTATTTTGGGGTTCACTTTTTTGGAGTGCTGGGGGGCAATTCAGGTCATCATTCCCTTCTGGAGTTATTCTGGTTCAGTGAACCTTGATACAAATTGTCTTAACCACCTAACGCTATTCTCCTTCTTACTCTAGATAGTTTCATGCCTGTGGCTAAAAAAAAAAAAAAAAATTATTAATCTTCCACATTCCTGTTAGGCTATTTTCTCCCCAAGGCAATAAAGCTTTCATATTTTTCCAAACCTGGATTACCTTCCCTTTATTTTTTCTTCTATTCACATTAATCTTTCTCTCTTTCTCTCCTCACCCACTTATAGTTCGTCTCTTTCCATTTTTTAAACCATTTTCTTCTCCTGAGTGTATTTTTAAAATGCCCCACTGGCCCCTGCAACAACTGCACTCTACTTCTGGTAGAAATTGTTGTTTCCTGGTATATGAATTTGCAAATTATCAGTTAATGGTTTCTGCAATTATAGTACTGTGCTTTCTATATGCACATAGAGAGCAGGAGTCAACCAAAGAAGAAGTTCCTTGAGAGTTATCTGAAAGTTTTTAAATGATATTCATAAGTGATTGTGTTGGAATTATTTTCTAGAGGAAAAGTGAATTATAACATTCATTTTCTGGTTATTTCTTGCACTCCCAAGCATGACAGTGTAAAATTGTTCAAATAGGATTGGTTTTATATGTGATCTAGTTTTACTCCATTGGAGACATGCTGAATTTAAAATATGAGGCAGTAAGAGCAGTGAAGTACTGAATTCATATAGTTTTTTCAATAATGAAGCAAGGTTCTACGGCATAGAAAAAAATGAGTCATTTACTCCAGTATTACTTATTAAAAAAAGCTGCAATGTATTAATTATGAGGAAAAAATAGGTGAATTTATTTTGCAGCCTATAACCACATTAAATCACTAAAGACGCCTGAGACATTTTAATGAATATAATTTAAGTATTGTATTTAAACATGGATTTTTGCTGTACTTGGTACTTAGAATATTTGATAATTTTTCGTTGTTGTTTGTTTATTGTTTTTCCCAACACAAGTGATTGGACTCCAGTCAGAAGCAGAATTACAGAAGTTGACAGCTGGGAGAAATCTTTGAAGCCATATAAGGCACTTCCTTGTTTTTCAAATGAGGTCATTAAAGTTCATGAGAATTAGTTGACTTTCACAGGGTCTCATATCTAACTGGAGGCAAAACTGCAATAATAGCCTAACTAGTTGAACAAGTTGCCAACGAATTGATTCTGACTCATGGTGATCCCACGTGTATCAGAGTAACACTGTGCTACATAGGGTTTGCAATAGCTGATTTTTCAGAAGCAGGTTTCCAGGCATTTCTCCTGAGGTGTCTCTGGGTGGACTCAAACCTCCAGCCTTTTGATAAGCAAGAGCCTGTATTAACCCTTTGTATTACCCAGGAACCAGAACAACTGCCTTGGTACTGTTATTTTCAGGATTTGAAGTTTTCTTTTTGATGCTTGCTCTGGGGTTTTTTGGATTAACAGATAATCCATAT
The DNA here is from genome assembly GCF_030014295.1 of Loxodonta africana. NCBI lineage: Eukaryota > Metazoa > Chordata > Mammalia > Proboscidea > Elephantidae > Loxodonta > Loxodonta africana. The sequence continues at coordinate 172,218,766 of NC_087344.1, read as the reverse complement.
TATGAAATAACTGTGATATTTTAAATTGCCTTACATGTTATAAAGCAAGTAATATGTGAACTAGTACTATTATAACTTAAAATATTTATTCCCTTATGGAATTAAAAGATTTGTTATAAATATTAAAGAAATCAGAACATTTTAGGGCTATGTAAACAAAAACGTAATTGGAGAGTACCAAGATGGTACCCAGTTGAAATGGTAAATCTAAATCAGAATTTGTAACAAAAGCCCTGGAAAAAATTGACACGGTCTTAGCTTAAGCAGTAGGCAGGAAAAGAACGAGATGAATACAAAAGATTTTAAGAAATTAGAACCTCAGCACCTAGCTATATTCAGATATTGTAGTTAAATAGAAAATTATAGATAATTTTCAATAAATGAAATGGAGTGGGAAATAAGGATTTTTTTTTAATTGTGCATTAAGTGAAAGTTTACAAATTAAGTCGGTAGCTCATTGAAACATTTATATACACCTTGCTATGTACTCCTAGTTGTTATCCCCCTAATGAGATAGCATACTCCTTCTCTCCACCCTGTATTCCCCGTGTCCATTCAACCAGCTTCTGTCCCCCTCTGCCTTCTCATCTCCCCTCCAGACAGGAGCTGCCCACATAGTCTCATGTGTTTACTTGAGCCAAGAAACTCACTCCTCATGAGTATCCTTTTCTATCTTATATTCCAGTTCAATCCCTGTCTGGAGGATTGACTTTGGGAATGGTTCCAGTCTTAGGCTAGCAGAACATCTGGGGAGAGTGACCTCTGGGGTCCTTCTAGTCTCAGTCAGACCATTAGTCTAGTCTTTTTATGAGAATTCAAGGTCTGCATTCACTGGTCTCCTGCTCCGTCAGAGATTCTCAATTGTGTTCCCTGTCAGGGCAGTCATCGGTGGTAGCCAGGCACCATCTAGTTCTTCTGGTCTCAGGTTGATGTAGTCTCTGATTTATGTGGCCCTTTCTGTCTCTTGGGCTTAAAATTACCTTGTGTCTTTGGTGTTCTTCATTCTCCTTTGCTGCAGGTGGGTTGAGACCAATTGATGCATCTTAGATGAATGCTTGCTAGCATTTAAGACCCCAGAGGCCACTCACCAAAGTGGGATGTGGGATGTTTTCTTAATAGTTTTTATTATGCCAGTTGACCTAGTTGTCCCCCTGAAACCATGGTCCCCAGACTCTCACCCCTGCTACTCTGGCCTTTAAGCTTTTGGTTTATTCAGAAAACTTCTTAGCTTTTGGTTTAGCACAGTTGTGCTGACCTCTCCTGTGCTGTGGGTTGTCTTTCCTTTCACCTAAAATACTTCTTGTTTACTATCTAATTCATGAATACCCCTCTCCCTCCCCACCGTTGTAGCCATTAAAAGGATATTTTTTTCTGTGTTTAAACTATTTCTTCAGTTCTTATAATAATGGGGTCATACAATATTTGTCCTTTGGCAACTGACTCACTTCACTCTGCATAATGCCTTCCAGATTCCTCCATGTTATGAGATGTTCCACGGGTTCATCATTGTTCTTTATCAATGCGTAATATTCCTTTGTGTGAATATACCATAATTTGTCCATTCATCCATTGATGGGCACCTTGGTTGCTTCCAACTATTTGCTCTTTTAAACAGTGCTGCAATGAACATGGGTGTGCGTATATCTGTTTGTGTAAAGGCTCTTATTTCTCTAGAATATATTCCAAGGTGTGGGTTTGCTGAATCGTATGGTAGTTCTATTTCTAGCTTTTTAAGGGAGCACCAAATCAATTTCCAAAGTAGTTGTACCATTTCACATTCTCACCAGCAGTGTATAAGTGTTCCAATCTCTCCACAACCTCTCCAACATTAATTATTTTGTGTTTTTTGGATTAATGCCAGCCTTGTTAAAGTGAGATGGGATCTCATTGTAATTTTGATATCCATTTCTCTAATGGCTAACGATTGAGAGCATTTCCTCATATATCTGTTAGTTGCCTGAATGTATTCTTTAGTGAAGTGCCTATTCATATCTTTGTCCATTTTTTAATTGGGTTGTCTTTTTGTTGTTGGGTTTTTGCAGTATGCTGTAGATTTTAAAGATCACACGTTGATCGGAAATGTCATAGCTAAATACTTTTTCCCAGTCTGTAGGTAACCTTTTTACTCTTTTGGTGAAGCCTTTGGATGAGTCTAGGTGACTGATTTTTAGGAGCTCCCAGTTCCCTAGTTTTTCTTCTGGTGTTTGTGCGTTGTTAGTAATGCTTTGTATACTGTTTATGCCATGTATGAGGGCTCCTAGCCTTGTTCCTATTTTTTATTCCATGATCTTTATCGTTTTAGATTTTATATTTAGGTCATTGATCCATTTTGAGTTAGTTTTTGTGGGTGGAGTGAGGTATGGGTCTTGTTTCATTTTTTTGCAGGTGGATATCCAGTTTTGCCAGCACCAATTGTTAAAGAGACTGTCTTTTCCCTAATTAACAGTCTTGGGCCTTTGTCAAATGTCAGCTGCTCATATGTGGATGGATTTATGTCTGGATTCTCAATTCTGTTCCATTGGTCTATGTATATGGCCAAAGATGAAGAAATTGAAGACTTTTGTCAGCTTCTCCAGTCTGAAATTGATCTAACATGCAATTAGAATGCATTGATAATTGCTGGTGATTGGAATGTGAAAATTGGAAACAAAGAAGAAGGATAGTTAGTTGGAAAATATGGCCTTGGTGATAGAAAAAAAACCCAGAGATTGAAAAATAGAATTTTGCATGACCATCGACTTCTTCATTGCAAATACCTTTTTTTCACCAAAATACATGGTGACTATACACAGGGACCTTTCCAGGTGGAATACACAGGAATCAAATTGATTACACCTATGGAAACAGATGATGGAAAAGCTCAGTATCATCAGTTAGAACAATACCAGGGACCAACTGTGGAAGAGACCATCAATTGCTCATATGCACGTTCAAGTTGAAACTGAAGAAAATCAGAGCAAGTCTGCGAGAGCCAAAATATGACCTTGAGTATATCCCAACTGAATTTAGAGAACATCTCAGGAATAAATCTGACACATTGAACACTAATGACTGAAGACCAGACAGACCAGTTGTGGAATGACATCAAGGACGTCAAACATGAAGAAAACAAGAGATCATTGAAAAGACAGGAAAGAATGGAAAAAACGAGGTGGATGTCAGAGGAGACTCTGAAACTTGCTCTCGAACATCAAGCAGCTAAAGCAAAAGGAAGAAATGATGAAGTCAAAGAATTGAAGATTTCAAAGGGTGGCTCGAGAAGACAAAGTAAATTATTATAATGACATGTGCAAAGAGCTGGAGATAAAAAACCAAAGGGGAAGAACATACTTGGCATTCCTCAACCTGAAAGAACTGGAGAAAAAATTCAAACCTTGAGTTGCAATAGTGAAGGATTCTATGGGGAAAATACTAAACACTACAGGAAGCATCAAAAGAAGGTGGAAGGAAACACGGAGTCATCGTAGCAAAAAGAATTAGTTGATGTTCAACCATTTCAAGAGGTAGCATATGATTAGGAACAGACGGTACTGAAGAAAGACATCCAAGCCTCACTGAAGGCACTGGTGAAAAACAAGCCTCCAGGAATTGATGGAATATCACTTGAGGTGTTTCAACAAATGGACAGAGTAGGAAGTGCTCACTCATCTATGCCAAGAAATATGGAAGACAGCTACCTGGCCAACCAACTGGAAGAGATCCATATTTATGTCTATTCTCAAGAAAGGTGATCCAACTGAATGTGAAAACTATCTAACAATATCATTAATATCACACCCAAGCAAAATTTTGCTGGAAATCATTCAAAATCAGCTGCGGCAGTATATCAACAGGGAACTGCCAGAAATTCACACCGGATTCAGAAGAAGACAGGGAAACAGAGATATCATTGCTAATGTCAGATGGATCCTGGCTGAAAGCAGGGAATGCTAGAAGGATGTTTACCTGTGATTTATTGACTATGCAAAGACATTTGACTGTGTGGATCATAACAAATTATGGATAACATTGTGAAGAATGGGAATTCCAGAACACTTAAGTATGCTCATGAGGAACCTTTACATAGATCAAGAGGCAGTTTTTCGGACAGAACAAGGGGATACTGAGTGGTTTAAAGTCAGGAGAGGTGTGCGCCAGGGTTGTATCCTTTCACCATACCTATTCAATGTGTCTGCTGAGCAAATAATCTGAGAAGCTGGACTATATGAAGAAGAACAGGGCATCAGGGTGGAGGAAGATTCATTAACAACCTGCATTATGCAGATGACACAACCTTGCTTGCTGAAAGTGAAGAGGACCTGAAACACTTACTGATGAAGGTCAAAGACCAGCCTTCAGTATGGATTACACCTCAACGTAAAGAAAACAAAAATCCTCACAACAGGACCGATAAGCCACATTAATAAACAGAAAAAAGACTGAAGTTGTCAAGGATTTCATTCTGCTTGTATCTGCAATCAACACCCATGTAAGCAGCTGTCAAGAAATCAAAACGTGCATTGCATTGGGCAAATGTGCTTTAAAGGACCCCTTTAAAGTGTTGAAAAGCAAAGATATCACCTTGAAGACTAAGGTTCACCTGACCCAAGCCATGGTATTTTCAATTGCATTATATGCATGTAAAAACTGTACGCTCATTAAGAAAGGCCGAAGAACTGAAGGCTTTGAATTGTGGTGTTGGTGAAGAATATTGAATATACAATGGACTGCTGAAAGAATGAACAAGCCCGTCTTGGAAGAAGTACAACCAGAATGCTCCTCAGAAGCAAAGAAAGAGAGACTGTGTCTTATATTCTTTGGATATGTTGTCAGGAGGGATCAGTCCCTGGAGAAGGACATCCTGCTTAGTAAAGTACAGGCTCAGTGGAAAAGAGGAAGACCCTAAATGAGATGCACGGACGAAGTGGCTGCAACTATGGGCTCAAGGATTGTAAGGATGGTGCAGCACCAGGCAGTTTTTCATTCTGTAGTACATGAGTTGGAACTGACTTGACAGCACCTAACAACACTGACCACGCCATTAGAACAATGTCTGATATGTCTTTTGCTCCAAATGGACTTCACTAAGAACTTGTAAATATGGCATAGCTCTAAAATTATATCAATTTCAATTGCAGTATAGAATTATTTTTTTCTAAATATTTATGATTTATACTTATGTTTATATTTATGATACTTGTCAGTGGGTTTGGAGATTTTGAATGTGGGTTTCTGATTCTAATTTTGATAGGAATACCTCTGCATTTTGGATATGTGAAGCCATATACCTAAATATTTATTATCCTTGTCAGTGGGTTTGGGGATTTTGAATGTGGGTTTCTGATTCTCATTTTGATAGGAATTCCTCAGTATTTTGGATATGTGAAGCCCCATACCTGATAGTATTGGGCTATTGCATGGATTAGCAGAAAAATTATCTTTGATATATCTTTGTTGTTTTCCTAACACTATAATATCTTAACAAAGTCAAGAACCATAACTACAACTCTGATTTCAAATTTTAAGAGAATGGCAATTCTATGACTAGTTTGTAATACGTGATTCAGATTTGGAAAGGAGTTTGCATAATTCTGAAAATGTGTTCCATTATCTAAAGTTCTAAACTGCACGAGCAACAGTACCTAAATGGAAAGCAGGAGAATTTATTTGTAAAAGTTGTGTGGGTACTGAATTTTTTTTTCCTCTGATTTAAATGTCACTAAAAATTTCAATAATACAGGTGTCAAACGTTTTCACTTGCTCAATTACAAGTGTGTATATCTCACTTAACTTATATATAACATACATACAAATAGGTAAGTGTATAAATGAGACTTATATATAAATGTGTAAAAAGCCTCCTTTCCTTTGAATAGATTCATACTCAAATTTAAGTGGCTTTCCTGAATTTTGTTGATAGCTACCAATAAATTTGAATGAATTAAGAATTATTTAAGTTAACCTTGTCCAAAACATATCTAAACACAATTTATATGATCCAAATTTTCATTCCTTATGATATTTCTTCAACAGTTAGTACTTTAAATCATAGTTCATAGTCAGCAAAATCCCAGGTATTTCAAACAGCACCTTTGCATACTCCATCCGTACAGCATGCTAAGTTTTAAGTTAGGCACAAATAATTTACCAAGAGAAGTGACAGATCCCAAGAATCAATTCTCATTTCTCTTAAAGGTTCAAAGTTATCAACTTATAGATTTCTGAAATAAGAGTATTTTGAAATATCTCATTAAAAGTTCAATACAATCTACATTATTCCCTCCAATTAACATTGTTCCAAGAATTCAAGATCTTGACTACCAACAAAATACTAAGTGACTTATTGATCATATTCAATACATAAAATTCCTTTCTAACAGTCTCTAAGATGGTAATGTGACTTGAAATAAGAAAGCTATATTGAGTATCTATAAAGGGGTATTTGGGAAATGACCAAAATGGCCTCTAATAGCTAGAGCAGATAGTATGCAATTTTAGAATCACAACTGCAAAGGTTCTCTGGCTTTAACAGGGTTCTATTGATTTTTTTATTGATTAATTAATTTTTCTAGTGTACTCTTTAGAATTTACTAATCTGAAATTCAAAGAAAATTTAAATTTCTACTGATTTCTTTGATGCTGCAGAGCATAATTTAGCCCGCTAGTTCACCAAAGTATAATAACTTAATTGAAAATTATTATTTTATTTATCAGACTTAATAATATTTATAATTATTCCTAAAAATAGAATATTGGAATTGAATGTTTCTCCACATCATTTGTTTCCATTTGCAGCTGAATGGCTTCTAAAAAGTAGAAGCATCTGTAAGATTGTAAAAAAAAAGTATGTGAAATCTGAAAAACTGACTTATTCTTTCCACATACATAGAGACACATAGATAAACACCCATCTTCATAATTAAAAAAGCAAAGTATTAATTGCAGTTATATTTATATCTTTGGAATCAAATTACTTTGCATAAAACTCTTTAATTGCACTGATTCACATGCTAATAGAATGTTAAAACTTGAAGGGGTCTTAGAATTCATCTATTCCAACCAGTGCCTTTTGTGTGGTGAAAAGATTTGTAAAAGTTCCAAATACCAAAGCCTGAAAAAGGTGGAAATAAGATTAGAACTTGAATACATAGTTTAAAGCTGTATAAGATTGAAATGAGACAAATATGAAGAGAAGAAAAACTAGGCCATTCATTAAGTTGAAAAGTGAAATATTTAATAGACTTTGTCAAGTGGATCATGAGACACAACTTTAATGAATATTTTAGTTTTAGCCTGTACCATTTAAAAAAAATCTGTTTATTGTAGCAAAATTCACATACACAAAAAAACCACCACTTTTAGATGTATAATTAAAATGTTTGATGAATTCACACATGTATAAAAACAAACAAAAAAAATGATTACACTTTCATCATGACAAAAAAGTTTCTTTGAGCCCCATTACAGTTAAATCCCATCTCTGACCCAGTTCCTGAAAAATATGAATCCATTTTCTTTTATTATAGTTTTAATTTTGCTGAAATCTTATAGAAATTGAATCATAGTTTATGCCCTCCTTTGTATATGATTTCTTTCCCCTGTCATGATGACTTTTAGACTCATCAATGTTTATATATGTATGGTGGTTATGACTGTGTGTCAATTTGGCTGGGCCATGATTCTCAGTGTTTTGGCAATCCTATAACATTGTGATCACTTCCCTGTTGAGATTTGATATGTGATCGCCCTCATAATGGGACCTGCTGTGAGTAGGCAGTCTTGAAAGGGAGTTTCCTTGGGTGTGTGGCCTGCATTAAATATAAGTGGACATTCTGGCAAGGCTTGTAGGCTTTTTTGCTCATTCTGGATACTGTAGCTGTCTTCTGGTCATCTGACCTCTAGTTCTTAGAATTTGAACTAGCAGCTTACCTGTGATCTTGCTGGCCAATCTTGTGATTGAGCGATCTTTGCAGCCTGTGAGCAAGAGCTCTGCTCTCTGACCTGCTGGTCTTGTGTTCCCCAGCCCATGTCCTACATGAATCAGGAGAAGCCTCTGATCTGACCCACAGTCATGGGATATTCCAGCCTCTACAACTGCATGAGCTATTTCCTTGATATAAATCTCTCGATACATATTTATACACTTTACTGGTTTTGCCTCTCTAGAGAACTCAGCCTAAGACAACATATATTGTAAGTCTATTTCTTTTTACTGCTGAAACAAAGAGCAAAGAAAGACAAGAGTGGAAAAGAAAAATAAGAAAAAGGTGCTTCCAAGCACTGTGAAGAGGTATAAATGGGTCTTATATATATGTACCACTACTTGTCTGTAAGTTTTTTGTACTGTGCTGGCTTGCATGTTACTGTGATGCAGGAAGCTATGTTATCAATATTTCAAATATCAACAGGGTCACCCATGGTAGACGTGTTTCAGCAGAACTTCCAAATTAAGACAAACTAGGGATAAGAACCTGGCAATATACTTTTCAAAAAACTGGGCAGTGAAAACCCTATGAATAGCAGCAGAACATTGTCTGGTATAGTGGCAGATGATGAGCCCTTCAGGTTGGAAGGCACTCAAATTATGACTGAGAAAGAGTTGCCTCCTCAAAGTAGAGTCAACCTTAATGATGTGGTTGGAGTACAGGTTTCGGCTGATGTGGCATAACTGAAATTGAGAAGAAAGAACTGCAAAAATCCAATAATAATTGGAAGTGGAATATACAAAGTACGAATCTAGGAAAATTAGAAGTTGTCAAAAATGCAATAGAATGCTTGAAGATAGATATCCTAGGCATTAATGAGCTGAAATGGACTGGTATTGGCCATTTTGAATAGGGCAAACATACGGTTTTGTATGCCAGGAATGATAAATTGAAGAATGTCATTGTATTCATTGTCAAAAAGAACATTTCAAGATCTATCCTGAGGTACAATGCTGTCAGTGATGGGATAATATTCACACGTCTACAAAGAAGACCAGTTAATAAGACTATGATTCAAATCTATGCACTAACCACTAATGTCAAAGATGAAGAAACTGAAGAGTTTTACCAACTTCTGCAGACTGAAACTGATCACACATGCAATCAAGACGCATTAATAATTACCTGTGATTGGAATGTGAAAGTTGGAAACAAAGAAGGATGAATTGCTGGAAAACATGACCTTGGTGATAGAAACAATGCTGGAGATTGAAGTATAGAATTTTGAAGACCAGAGACCTATTCCTTGGAAAAACTGTTATTCAACAACACAAAAGTGACTTTACATGTGGACCTCACCAGACTGAATACAGATAAATCAAATGGACTACCTCTGTGGAAACAGAAGATGGAGAAGCTCAATATCATCAGTCAGACAAAAGCTGGAGATCGAATATGGAACAGATCATCAATTGGTTATATGTAAATACAAGTCAAAGCTGAAGAAAATTAAAACAAGCCCGAAAGAGCCAAAGTACAGCTTTGAGTATATCCCAGCTGAATTTAGAGACCATCTCAAGAATAGATTTGAAGCACTGAACACAAATGACCAAAGACCAGATGACTCATGAGATGACATCAAGGGCATCATACCTGAAGAAAGTAAGAGGTCGTTAAAAAGACAGGAAAGAAAGAAAAGACCAGAATCGATGTTACAAGAGACTCTGAAAGTTGCTCTTGAATGTAAAGTAGCTAAAACAAAAGGAAGAAATGATGAAGCAAAAGAGTTGAACGAAGATTTCAAAGTATGGCTGAAGAAGACAAAGTATTAAGATGAAATGTGCAAAAGCCTAGAAAACCAAAAGGGAAAATCATGCTTGGCATTTCTCAAGCAGAAAGAACTGGAGAAAAAATTCTAGTTGCAATACTGAAAGATTCTACAGGGAAAGTATTAAACGAGGCAGGAAACATCAAAAGAAAATGGAAGGAATACACAGAGTCACTGTATCAAAAAGAATTGGTTGACGTTCAACCATTTCAGGAGGTAGCACATGATCAAGAACTGATGGTACTGAAGGAAAAGTTCAAACTGCACTGAGGGCATTGGTGAAAAACAAGGCTCCAGGAATTGGCAAAATACCAATTGATATGATTTAACAAATGGATGCAGAGTTGGAAGCGCTCACACATTTATGCCAAGAAATTTGGAAGACAGCTACCTGGCCAATTGACTAGACGAGATCCATACTTGTACCCATTCCGAAGAAAGGTGATCCAACAAAATATGGAAATCATCTAACAATATCATTATATCACATGCAAGTAGAATTTTGCTGAAGATAATTCAAAAACAGTTGCAGGAGTATATTGACAAAGTACTGCCAGAAATTCAAGCTCAAAGTAGAGAATAACAGAACAAAGTTTACCTGTGTTTTATTGACTATGCAAACATATTCAACAGGGTGGATCACAACAAATTATGGATAACATTGCAAAGAATGGGAATTCCAGAACACTTAACTTGCTCATGAGGAATCTGTGCATAGACCAAGAGGCAATTGTTGGAACAGAACGAGGGGATTCTGAGTGGCATAAAATCAGCAAAGATGCGCATCAGGGTTGTATCCTTTCACTAAACTTATTCAGTACCTAAGCTGAGCAAATAGGCTGAGAAACTGGACTATAGGAAGAAGAATGGGGCATCAAGATTGGTGGAAGACTCATTAATAACCTGTGATATGCAGATGACACAGCCTTGCTTGCTGAAAGCAAAGAGGACTTGAAGTACTTACCGATGAAGACCAAAGGCTATAGCTTTCAGCACAGGTTGCACCTCAACAAAAAGAAAACAAAAATCCTCACAACTGGACCAATAAGCAACATCACGATAAATGGAGAAAAGATTGAAGTTGTCAAGAATTTCATTTTACTTGAATTCACAATCATTGCCCATGGAACCTGCAGTCAAGAAATCATAGGACATATTTCATTTGGCAAATTTGCTACAAAAGACACCTTTAAAGGGTTAAAAAGCGAAGACCCACTTTAAGGTCTAAGTTGTACCCGACCCAAGCCATGGTATCTTCAATTGCTTCATATGCACGCAAAAGCTGGACAATGAGTAAGGAAGACCGAAGAATTGATGCTTTTGAATTTCTAACATGGACTGTAAGAAGAATGAAAAAATCTGTGTTGGAAGAAGTACAGCCAGAACGTTCCTTAGAAGCAAGGATGCCGAAACTTCATCTCACATATTTTGGACATATCCCTGGAGACAAACATTATGCTTGGTAAAGTAGAGGGTCACCGAAAATGAGGAAGACAGTCAATGAGGTGGATAGTTTCTGGTGGCTTTTGAATTGACTCAAACATAGCAACGATTGTGAAGATGGTGCAAGACTGGGCATTTTTCATTCTGTTGTACCTAGGGTTGCTATGAGTTGAAACTGACTTAATGGCACCTAATAACAACAACATATACTTGTAATTGAAATCACAGAATGAGTAGGAAGTGAATAGTTTGAAAGACATATTTGAAGAGATTATAGCTGAATATTTTCTAAAACTAATTACATACAACAATCCACAGATCCCAGAAACTCAGAGAATATCAAGCAGGATAAATGGCAAACAAACATTTGGGTATATCATATTCAAACTACTGAAACCAAAGACAAAGAAAAAACCTTGAAGGCAGCAAGCACTAAGGCACATTATATAAGAGGAAGAAAGATGGAAATTGTGGACTTCTTGTCAGAAACTTTGCAAGTGACACTTTTAGACATGAAGTGACACCTTTAAAGTGCTTCTAAAAAAAAAAAATTCTACTTAGGAAAATCTTCTTCAAAAATGAAGAAAAAATAAAATCATTTTTGGACAAACAAACCTGAGATAGTAAATTGCTGTGATATCTGCACTAATAGTAATGTAACGAAGTTTTTTAGGCAGAAGGTGTATAATAACAGGCGCAGATGTAGGTTCACGAAAAGAAACAAGAAGCTCTTAAAAATGGCATGAATGAAGGTGAATATGAAATTTACGTTTTCTTTAAGTGTTATTGCTTGAAAAGATTGCTGGCTAATTTGAAATAGTATTAATGCTTTGAGTATTTATAGCATATGCAAAAGTAAAACATGAAATAATAGCACAAAAGATAGAAAGAACTAGGGAGCATAATGTCTAAAGCAAAAAATGATCTATTGGGCATCTTTAAAATTAAGAATTTTACCATTTGTAATACACTTTTTAATACACTTTTAAGAGAATACAAACCACAGATTGGGAAAAAATACCTGCAAGTCATGTAACTGATGAAGAAATTGTATCCAGAACATATATAGAAAATTCTTAAAACATAATAATGAGAAAAAAAAAATCCCCCAAACTGGAAAACAATTTTAAATCATGCCTCATCTAAAATACCCACACATACACGCAGACAGACGGCAAGTAGGTGAAATGATGCTTAACATTTTTAGTCATTAGTACATATAAGTATATAGTAGTATTTCAGTGGTTCAACGCAAATTGTAATCATTGATATACCACTTTGTACTTATAATGGGGGAAAAAAAGCCTGATAGTAGCCAGTAGTGACAAGGAGACAGAGTAAATGGAACCCATATATATTGCTGATGTTGGTGCAGGATGGTACAGCCATTTTTGAAAAGAGTTTGATAAATTTGAACATACACTAACCATAAGTTCCAACAAACCTATGCTTATTTATTTATCCACATGAAATGAAACAGGTTTACAAAGAAAACTGCATGCAGACATTTTTGCCTCCTTTATTAATAACCATCAATAACTGGAAAAAAAACTAAACGTTTCTCAATTGGAGAATAAATGAACAACTGTGATACAACCACACAAGGAAACACTTCTCAGCAATAAAAAGAAATGAGCTACTGATGCATATAATAACGTGACTGGATCTCAGAAAGCACTATGCTAAATGAAAAAAAAGCAAAACACTCAAAAGGCTGAATTGTATATTATTTCATAAAATGCCATCGTGGAAAAAGAAAAGCTATAGGGACAGAAAACAGAACATCAACTGCTACGGTCTGGGGTTTGGGAAAGGCTAACCACAAAAGGGCGTATCGGAATTCTTTGGGGCGATTGAACTGACTTGTGTCTAGATTATGTCAGTGGTTACACAACTGCACGCACTTGTTAAAATTCAGAGAACTGTACATCAAAAAGAGTAAATTTTACTGCATTTAAATTATAACCTAATTTAAAAAAGAAGAAAAAAAATTGGAGCCTTACCTAACAACATATATAAAAGTAAATGTCAAATGGAGGCAAAATGTAACACTAATACGATAAAATGTTGGAGAAATCTTAATGATATAAACAAAAAAATAAGTGTTTCTTAATTAAACATACCATAAACAGATTTTTAGGTCAGAGATTGCCAGAAATAATTACATCTAAGCTAACAATTACTGCTTCTCAAAATTCACCATGGGAACAATTATCAAAAAGATGAAAGATTGGGAGAAATGATTATAAATATAAGCAAGAAAAAGAGAAAATTCACAGAATGTCTATAATTGAACAAGGAAAATACAAGTCTTCCTCCTCCCAAAGTATCTGCACAAAATATATAAATAAGCAATTCTGAAAAGAAACAAAGAAATAAACTTCTACTTTATCAAGAAATGTTGCTTGTACATGCCCAACTTGACTTTGTGGGTCAGACAACACCAAGTTCATGGTGGGCAACTCAGGTAATCTGGTAACTTGGTGGCCCATATTTAAGTGTTCAGCCTCTACTAAGACCCAGTAGTAAGCATATTTTGTCTCTAAAAAAGAGAGTAGATATCTGCAGAGGATGGCATGTCTTTACTCTGAAATCCTAATGGTCTGTGCTGTGACTCGCCGATAAAAAGAGACCTACGAAAGGCTCTAAATAGCATTTCTGTCTGCCATTGACATTTCAAATGCTAGTGGATCTTCCAGGTCATATGGCCCAAGTAGTAGAGAAGCTTGCATGGCAGCCTAGACTTGTTGCAGAACCTTCTCTGGGTCCCACTCAAAGCTAGCAGGTTTTCAAGGCACTCTGCAAATATGCCAGAGTAGCATACTCAAATGAGAAATATGTTGCCTCCAAAATCCAAATAGTCTCACTAGGCATTATGCCCCCTCTTTAGCTGTAGTAAAGATCAAATGCAAAAACTTATCCTTCACTTTAGAAGGGACACGTCTGCATACCCCATACCCTTGACCCCCTAGAAATTTCACTGAGATGAATTTTTGTTGAGTTCATATCCCTCTGGCATACACATGTCTTACCAATGAGTCTAGATTAGTTGCTACTTCTTGCTCACTAGTTCCAATCGGCATGATGTCATGACTTATTTAGCCAGCACCCACAAATGCATGGATCAATTCCTTGTAATACATACTAAATAAATATACACACACACATATACAATATTTATTACTTATTGATTCTGCTTCTCTAATTGAACCTTATCAATACAGCCACACTGTCAGTCTTTCTAGTGTCTTAGAAAGAATAAGTAGGAAGAGCAATATTATATGGCTCTGAGGTCTACCCTTAACTGTTTTAGGTTTTCAAATGGAGAAATAAATGTGACTTAGTTAATGCTGTGATAAAATAATTTCAGATTGGTGGATTTAAAGCAACATTCTTGAAGTAAATGATCATAAGTAAACTGCTATTTCATAAGTAAACTCAAATAATAACTACCTTGTAATTTTTTTTGTAATTTATGTAATTTCATCTACTCAACATTACTTATTCCAAAAATGTGTTGTTGTAAGGTGCCTTTGAGTTGATTCTGACCCATAGTGGCCCCAAGCATCACAGTAGAACTGCCCCATGAGGTTTTCTAGTCTGTAATCTTTATGGGAGCAGGTCGCCAGGTCTTTCTGTCCTGGAGCAGCTGGATGAATTCGAACCGCTAAACTTTCAGTTAACAGCCAGGTACTTATACAAAAAATGCAGACTAATATATGTTTTCATTTTCTGGTCAACATATATGCATCCATGTGATGTCATTCCACTACCAACATGAAAATTATGAGATCGCCTTTGAATATTTAATTTCGAATTCTGAAAAAAAAAATGGAACTCTGGTATTCCAAATACACTGCCTATGGTGTGGCAATCATTAGCATTCTTAGAAGAGTGTGCGATTCCTTGCTGTCATTATTATAAGAGGAGAAGGTAGCAATTTAACAATTTTCTTCCTGCAAAAGTCTATCCATTATGTACATAATTTATGTGTTGTTGCAGGCTCAACCTATGGATGTGTATTTGACTAAGACTGATGAATCATTGAGTGGCTCAAATTGTCACCTATAATTATGCCTTTGGTACTCTCCTATGAAATCCTTTTTTTTGTATCTTGTAGGTATTTGAGTTTATAGCTCAGATTTACTAGAGAGTGTGTGTGTTTAGTTTATCTAGGTATTTTATCTTTTATTAAGTATTTACTAAGAAGACAAATATTTTCAAGTTTGTGAAATTCTGAAAAAGGAAATGCTTGCTAAAATTGGTGGAGGAAAAAAAGACTACTTCAGGGGAAAAAATATTGTTTTTCTTACTTATAAGATCAAATTCACTCATTTTGCTGCAAGTGAAAGAATTCAGAATTTGGAGTCAAAAACTGGATTTGGGTTCTTGGTCTGTTAATTATCAATTAATAGTTGAGCATCTCATGGTATTATAGGATTTTTTCAGTATTAATTTTATCAAGTCTGCATAAGTTTTATTGTATGTATCAATTAGGACTATACAGTAAGTATCAAATAATATACGGGAAAATAATTGTTTTTAAAGCTCTATGTAAATGTATGGTCATCTTTCATGTGGAAATATTCTTATACAAAATATTAATATCATAATGATTCTCCTTATAACTAAAATTTCCTAAGTGCCATGGAATTTTTTATATACTTTGCAAATATTATCTTTTCATTACAATCTCCATGAGGAAAGTACAATTATCATTCCCATATCACAGAAGAAGAAGAACTTACCCAAGTTCGTGTATCTGGCAAGTGATAGATATACTCCCTAATGATATTAAAAATAAGGATTTTTTCTTTCATAACCAAAAGGTAGCTTCCACAGTCAGGTAATATGCATTTTTTAATTTCACACTGTATCATAAAGATGCCAAAATAAGCATTATATTTTGGCTTGCTATCTTTGCCAAGTAAACTTAGACAAATTTGATATATTTAAAAAATAACTGTCCCAATTTGGAAAGAAAGCTTCAATAAAAACTATTTTTCGATTAAGTGCTCTATAATTAAATGATGTGGGAAAGTATAAAATCTCAAAAACCATTGCCATCAAGTAGATTCTGACTCATAGTGACTGTACAGGACAGAGTAGAACAGCCCCATAGGGTTTCCAGGGAGTGGTTGGTGGATTTGAACTGCCAGCCTTTTGGTTAGCAGCCATGACTCTTAATTACTGAACCACCAGGGCTCTGTGAGAAAGTATAGAAAGATTATTTATGAATTTTAGCACTATGGGTGACATTGTTGGTGGGTGCTATCCAATTCATAGCTATGCTACATACAACAGAAAAACACTGCCCGGTCATGACCCATCCTCACGATCTTTGCTATGTTTGAGCCTGTTGCTGAGCCACTGTGTCAATCCATTTCATTAAGGATTTTACTCTTTTTTGCTGGTCCTCGACTTTCCAAGCATAATAGCCTTCTCCAGGGACTGACTCCCCCTATATCCAAAGTACATAAGACAAGTCTCACCATCCTCCCTTCTAAGGAGCATTCTGTCTATACTTCTTCCAGGACAGATTTGTTTGTTCTTCTGGCAGTTCATTGTATATTCAATATTCTTCCCCAACACCATAATTCAAAGACATCAGTTCTTCTTCAGTCTTCCTTATTCATTTTTGTCTTAGTTATCTAATGATGTTATAACAGAAGTACCACCAATGAGTGGCTTTAACAAACAAAAGATTATTTTCTCACAGTTTAGTCTGAATTCAGAGTGATGGCTCTCAGGGAAAGTTTTCTCTCTGTCAGTTCTAGAAGATCCTTTACTCTTCAGCTTCTGCCTCCTGGCTCCTTAGAGATATCCATGTGTCTTGGCATCTATCTTACCCCATTTTTATTCACTTGCTTGCATCCCACACTAATTCTGTCTCATTAACATAAAAAAGGCTACCCATTCCGAAATGGAGTTATAACCATAGGCTTTGAAATTAAGATTTAGAACACGTATTTTGAGGGGATACAATTTAATCCATAACATCCCACCCTTTGGTCCCCCAAAATTTATGTAATTGCCATATGCAAAACACATTCAACCCATCACATCATCCCAAAATTTTTAAATCAACTCCAAGTACAAAATCTAATTTTCTGAATCATCTAAATCAAATAAGGGTGAGACTTTAGGCATATTCAAACCTGGGGAAAAATTCTTCTTCATCTGTGAACCTGTGAAATCTAGATCACGAGTTATCTGTCTCCAGAGTGCAATGGCGGAACAGGCACAAGGTAGACATTTTCATTAAAAATGGGAGAAAGTGGAGGAAAACAAAGGATAACACTCACCAAGCAAGTCCAAACTCCAGCAGAACAGTTTACATTAGCTCTCAAGATTTGAAAATTACCCTCTGTTCTCTGAGACCTTCTGGGCAATGGCCTTATCCTTTAGACTCTGGGAGTTGGCCATATCATCAGGATTTTAGGTGGGGGCCCCACCAGGCTCTGGGCTTCATCTCTGCCTTCCAGGCTCACTGAACAGCAATTATGCTCTCTCAGCTCTGAGCAGACCCATTCTCCTAGTCTATACAAATGGCAACAGTACCCCTGGGCCCTGGTAGGTCCCATTCTTCTAACCCTTGTACATGGCAGCCTCACCCCCTCAGCTTTGGGCTGTGGGAACCTTAACAACTGATCCAGACCAGAACCTAGTTGATAAGAATCAGACTCTTTGGCCCACACCCTTTGAAATCCAGAAGTCCGCGGCCCCAACTTTTGAAAATGAGAGGGCCCCGCTTCCCATGCTCCTTCCAACAGTTCTAATGATCTCCTAGCACCCCATGGGATGGTCCTTTGGTTTTCTGTGAGGGCCACAGATGTAGCTCCTGTAGCCTGTTCCTGCCTGTAGAATTCTAGGAGGCAGAGCGTGTTCCTTCTCTCCCCTTCAGTCTAAGCTGATGGGTTTTTGGCTGTGGTAGTTGGTTAGATCCATCAGGCACAGACTTAATCTCTTTAACTAATGATTGTGTAGCTAATTCCTTGATGAATATTTTAGGACATGTGTTCTTACATTGTACAACAGAATTTTCCAAATCTTTAAGTTCTGTTTTCATTTTGCACAGCCCATTTTTAAATCCATCTTTTTCCTCTCACAGTTTACAAAAAGTGACAAGGAGAAACTATGCAGCCCCTTTAAGGCCTTCCTTAGAATTCTCATCAGCCAAATATCATAGTTCATCACTTACAAGTTCTGCCTTCCTCCAAATATTTGAACAGAATTCAAACGAGCTTTTTGTCACTGCATAAAAGCAGCACTTTTCCTCCATTGTCCAATCACATACTCATCATTTTCTTTTAAAGACTGATCAGAAGCACGTTTTACATCCACATTTCTAGCAACACTCTGTGGCTGGCACCATATGTATTCTCTAAGATGATGGAATCTTTGTCTATAGCCCTCTCCACTTCTTTCTAAGACCTCATCAGAATCATCTTTGACATCTGTAATTCTACCAACAGGCTCTTCTAGCCAATCTAGGGTTTTCCTGTTAAACCGTTAAAAACCAAACCCATTGCCGTTGAGTTGATTCTGACTCGTAGCGACCCTATAGGACAGAGTAGAACTGCCCCATAGAGTTTCCAAGGAGTTCCTTGTGGATTCGAACTGCTGACCTTTTGGTTAGCGGCCATAACTCTTAACCACTAAGGCACCAGGGTTTCCACTTAGGTACCTTAAAACTCTTCCAGCCCCTACACATTACCCAATTCCAACATCACTTCCACATTTTAGGTATCTGTTAGAGCAGCACCCCACTCCCAGTACCAAAGTCTGTCTTAGTTATTTAGTGCTGCTTTTACAGAGATATCACAAGTGGGTGGCTTTAAAAACCAGAAGTTTATTTTCTCACAGTTTAGGAGGCTAGAAGTTTGAATTCAGGCTGCCAGCTCTAGGGGAAGGTTTTCTCTCTCTGTTGGCTTTAAAGGAAGTTGCTTGTCTCTTCAGCTTCTGCTTTCTGGTTTCTTGGAGTTCTCCATGTGTCTTGACATCTATCTTACTCCATCTCTGCTCATTGGCTTGCTTGTTTAATGTTTTTTATATCTTAAAAGATATTGACTCAAGGCACATTCTACACTAATCCTGTCTCATTAACGTATCAAAACAACCCTTTCTGAAATGGGATTATAACCACAGCATAGAGGTAAGGACTTTCAACAAATACTTTGGGGGACACAGTTTAGTCCATAACAATGGTCCAGCTTTCACTCACATATGAAACGATTGAAAATACCATGGTTTGGATCAGGCACACCTTAGTCCTCAAAGTGATACCTTTGCTTTTTAATATTTAAAGAGGTCTTCTGCAGCAGATTTTCCCACTGCAATCAATTGTTTGATTTCTTGATCGCTGCTTCCATGGGCATGGGTAACATAAGCAGGCCTACTAATGATGAAAATTTCATGTAAGTGCAGAAAACTGTTATCAGTTAAGGCTCATACTTGAAAGATCAAAGAAGACACAATAACAGAATAATATGACTCAAAATCTAATATATTTTATTAATATTCAAAAATCCATGATTTTCAAAATATCAAGATATATTATTATCTAGAGAAATGATGCAAAGGAGCTTGAGCAAAAAGATGATTGGATGTTTTTGAAGTTTAGGAATGAGTGGTGTTGGCAATATAATTCTAAATTCTCAAACAACATAGTAAGTGCCTTTGAGAATCTGATACAGAATCAAAATTACGTTTTTAAAAGCTTCTAATCTTCTCTCTATCCCACTGAGATATATATTTTGGAATAAGAATGGCAAAACACACAATCCCTATTACTGGAAAATGCTTTCTCAGGAGACATCCAAAGAGACAGCTGAAATCTGGAAGTTTAGGCTGCAAATGACCTGTTGGGATAGCAATCACATCTGTTGGAGGAGGCTGCTTGGCAATATTTTCAACATAATCACAAATAGATTAATGCATTATCACATTTAGGTAGTCAATGTTCTATGGGAATATTATTTTACCCAAACGAGCCAAATTCTTTGCTATTCTATCTCTCATAGATGCAACAGCAAAGTTATATGTTTTGAAAAGATTGTTTCCGGCAAGATAGATAAGCTCTTTTAAACTTTTGATAGCTTGTATAAATGTCTGCCTTGAAGCTGTAGAGATATAGCATAATTCATGTCTTCTTGAATGTATCTCAAAAGTAGAATTCAAAAGCATAAACGAAGGACCTCTTAAGGGCTCAAATGTACTAAATTATTAGAGGAAATTTATGTCAATTTGAGGTATCCAAAGAAATCTGGGATATTATAATGATTAATTAAGATTTTTGAAAACCTAAGAATGCATTACAGTTAGAACAGCAGTTACAGTTTGGGAATGACTGAAAATAAAACTGGTCTCATATTCTTCCCCTATGTCATGGAATTCTAAAGAAAAATCAAATAAAATTTAACACTTTACAAAGTGTTTAAAACTATTCCCAAGGGAAGTGTTTTGCTATCTTCCTTATTTATATCTGGGTGATATCACAGTACTTATAGATAGATGATAGATATATGTACGTATAATTCATTGCAGTGCTATTTCTTAGAAAAATAAAAATTGTGCTAATAATTTATACTTGTACTTGCTCTCAAACATTTTTTTTAATTAATTTTTATTAAGCTTCAAGTGAACATTTACCATTCCAATCAGTCTGTCACATGTAGGTTTACATACATCTTACTCCCTTCTCCCACTTGCTCTCCCCCTATTGAGTCAGCCCTTACAGTCTCTCGTTTCGTGCCAATTTTGCCATCTTCCCTCTTTCTCTATCTTCCCATCCCCCCTCCAGTCAAGAGTTGCCAACACACTCTCCCGTGTCCACCTGATTTAATTAGCTCACTCTTCATCAGCATCTCTCTCCTCCCCACTGACCAGTCCTTTTCATGCCTGATGAGTTGTCTTCGGGGATGGTTCCTGTCCTGTGCCATCAGAAGTTCTGGGGAGCATTGTCTCTGGGATTCCTCTAGTCGCAGTCATACCATTAGGTATGGTCTTTTTATGAGAAATTGGGGTCTGTATCCCATTGGTCTCCTGCTCCCTCAGGAGTTGTCTGTTGTGCTCCCTGACAGGGCAGACATCGATTGTGGCCGGGCACCAACTAGTTCTTCTGGTCTCAGGATAATGTAGGTCTCTGGTTCATGTGGCCCTTTCTGTCTCTTGGGTTCTTGGTTGTCGTGTGACCTTGGTGTTCTTCCTTTGCCTTTGCTCCAGATGGGTTGAGACCAATTGATGTATCTTAGATGGCCGCTTGTTGGCATTTAGGACCCCAGGCACCACAATTCAAAGTGGGATGCAGAATGTTTTCATAATAGAATTATTTTGCCCATTGACTTAGAAGTCCCCTGAAACCAAGTTCCGCAGACCCCAACCCCTGCTCCGCTGACCTTTGAAGCTTTCATTTTACCCTGGAAACCTCTTTGCTTTTAGTCCAGTCCAATTAGGCTGACCTTCCTTGTATTGAGTGTTGTCTTTCCCTTCACCCAAAGCAGTTCTTATCTACAGATTGATCAATAAAAAGCCCTCTCCCTCCCTCGCTCCCTCCCCCCTTTGTAACCACAAAAGTATGTGTTCTTCTCCGTTTTTTCTATTTCTCAAGATCTTATAATAGTGATCTTATACAATATTTGTCCTTTTGCCTTTGACTCATTTTGCTCAGCATAATGCCTTCCAGATTCCTCCATGTTATGAAATGTTTCAGAGATTCGTCACTGTTCTTTATCGATGCGTAGTATTCCGTTGTGTGAATATACCACAATTTATTTACCCATTCATCTGTTGACGGACATCTTGGTTGCTTCCAGCTTTTTGCTATTGTAAACAGAGCTGCAATAAACAAGGGTGTGCATATATCTATTTGTGTGAAGGCTCTTGTATCTCTAGGGTATATTCCGAGGAGGGGGATTTCTGGGTTGTATGGTAGTTCTATTTCTAACTGTTTAAGATAACGCCAGATAGATTTCCAAAGTGGTTGTACCATTTTACAATCCCACCAGCAGTGTAGGAGAGTTCCAATCTCTCCACAGCCTCTCCAACATTTATTATTTTGTGTTTTTTGGATTAATGCCAGTCTAGTTGGTGTGAGATGGAATCTCATCGCAGTTTTAATTTGCATTTCTCATGTATCTGTTGACTGCCTGAATATCTTCTTTCGTGAAATGTGTGTTCATATCCTTTGCCCACTTCTTGATTGAGTTGTTTTCTTTTTGTGGTTGAGTTTTGACAGAATCATGTAGATTTTAGAGATCAGGCGCTGGTCTGAGATGTCATAGCTGAATATTCTTTCCCAGTCTGTAGGTGGTCTTTTTACTCTTTTGGTGAAGTCTTTAGATGAGCACAGGTGTTTGATTTTTAGGAGCTCCCAGTTATCGGGTTTCTCTTCATCATTTTTAGTAATGTTTTGTATTCTGTTTATGCCCTGTATTAGGGCTCCTAACGTTGTCCCTATTTTTTCTTCCATGATCTTTATCGTTTTAGTCTTTATGTTTAGGTCTTTGATCCACTTGGAGTTAGTTTTTGTGCATGGTGTGAGGTATGGGTCCTGTTTCATTCTTTTGCAAATGGATATCCAGTTATGCCAGCACCATTTGTTAAAAAGACTATCATTTCCCCAATTGACTGACACTGGTCCTTTGTCAAATATCAGCTGCTCATACGTGGATGGATTTATATCTGGGTTCTCAATTCTGTTCCATTGGTCTATGTGCTTGTTGTTGTACAAGTACCAGGCTGTTTTGACTACTGTAGCTGTATAATAGGTTCTGAAATCAGGTAGAGTGAGGCCTCCCACTTTCTTCTTCTTTTTCAGTATAATGCTTTGCTTATCCGGGGGTTCTTTCCCTTCCATATGAAATTAGTGATTTATTTCTCTATCCCCTTAAAATATGACATTGGTATTTGGATTGGAAGTGCATTATATGTATAGATGTCTTTTGGTAGAATAGACATTTTTACTATGTTGTCTTCCTATCCATGAGCAGGGTATGTTTTTCCACTTAAGTATGTCCTTTTGAATTTCTTGTAGCAGAGTTTTATAGTTTTCTTTGTATAGGTCTTTTACATCCTTGGTAAGATTTATTCCTAAGTATTTTATCTTCTTGGGGGCTACTGTGAATGGTATTGATTTGGTTATTTCGTCTTCGGTGTTCTTTTTGTTGATGTAGAGGAATCCAAGTGATTTTTGTATGTTTATTTTATAACCTGAGACTCTGCCAAACTCTTCTATTAGTTTCAGTAGTTTTCTGGAGGATTCCTTAGGGTTTTCCATGTATACGATCATGTCATCTGCAAATAGTGATAGCTTTACTTCCTCCTTACCAATCTGGATACCCTTTATTTCTTTGTCTAGACTAATTGCCTTGGCTAGGACTTCAAGTACGATGTTGAATAAGAGCGGTGATAAAGGGCATCCTTGTCTGGTTCCCATTCTCAAGGGAAATGCTTTCAGGTTCTCTCCATTTAGAGTGATATTGGCTGTTGGCTTTGCATAGATGCCCTTTATTATGTTGAGGAATTTTCCTTCAATTCCTATTTTGGTAAGAGTTTTTATCATAAATGGGTGTTGAACTTTGTCAGATGCCTTTTCTGCATCTATTGATAAGATCATGTGGTTTTTATCTTTTGTTTTATTTATGTGATGGATTACATTAATGGTTTTTCTGATATTAAACCAGGCTTGCATACCTGCTATAAATCCCACTTGATCAGGGTGAATTATTTTTTTGATGTGTTGTTGGATTCTATTGGCTAGAATTTTGTTGAGGATTTTTGCATCTATGTTCATGAGGGATATAGGTGTAAAATTTTCTTTTTTTGTAATGTCTTTACCTGGTTTTGGTATCAGGGAGATGGTAGCTTCATAGAATGAGTTGGGTAGTATTCCGTCTTTTTCTATGCTTTGAAATACCTTCGATAGTAATGGTGTTAAGTCTTCTCTGAAGGTTTGGTAGAACTCTGCAGTGAAGCCATCTGGGCCAGGACTTTTTTTGTTGGAAGTTTTTTGATTACCGTTTCAATCTCTTTTTTTGTTTTGGGTCTATTTAGTTGTTCTACTTCTGAATGTGTTAGTTTAGGTAGGTAGTATTGTTCCAAGAATTTATCCATTTCTTCTAGGTTTTCAAATTTGTTAGAGTACAATTTTACGTAGTAATCTGAAATGATTCTTTTAATTTCATTTGGCTCTGTTGTGATGTGGTCCTTCTCGTTTCTTATTCGGGTTATTTGTTTCCTTTCCTATTTTTCTTTAGTCAGTCTAGCCAATGGTTTATCAATTTTGTTAATTTTTTCAAAGAAGCAGCTTTTGGCTTTGTTAATTCTTTCAATTGTTTTTCTGTTCTCTAATTCATTTAGTTCAGCTCTAATTTTTATTATTTGTTTTCTTCTGGTGCCTGATGGGTTCTTTTGTTGCTCACTTTCTATTTGTTCAAGTTGTCGGGACAGTTCTCTGATTTTGGCTCTTCTTTTTGTATGTGTGCATTTATCGATATAAATTGGCCTCTGAGTACTGCTTTTGCTGTGTCCCAGAGGTTTTGATAGGAAGTATTTTCATTCTCGTTCATTTCTAAGAATTTCCTTATTCTCTCCTTGATGTCTTCTATAACCCAGTCTTTTTTCAGGAGGGTATTGCTCATTTTCCAAGTATTTGATTTCTTTTCCCTAGTTTTTCTGTTATTGATTTCTAGCTTCATTGCCTTGTGGTCTGAGAAGATGCTTTGTAATATTTTGATGTTTTGGATTCTGCAAGGATTTGTTTTATGACCTAATATGTGGTCTATTCTAGAGAATGTTCCATGTGCACTAGAAAAAAAAGTATATTTTGCAGCAGTTGGGTGGAGAGTTCTGTATAAGTCAATGAGGTCAAGTTGGTTGATTGTTGTAAGTAGGTCTTCCGTGTCTCATTGAGCTTCTTACTGGATGTCCTGTCCTTCTCTGAAAGTGGTGTGTTGAAGTCGCCTACTATATATGTGGAGGTGTCTATCTCGCTTTTCAATTCTGTTAAAATTTGATTTATGTACCTTGCAGCCCTGTCATTGGGTGCGTAAATATTTCATATGGTTATGTCTTCCTGATCAATTGTCCCTTTTATCATTATGTAGTGTCCTTCTTTATCCTATGTGGCGGATTTAAGTTTAAAGTCTATTTTGTCAGAAATTAATATTGCTACTCCTCTTCTTTTTGGCTTATTGTTTGCTTGATATATTTTTTTCATCCTTTGAGTTTTAGTTTGTTTGTGTCTCTAAGTCTAAGGTGTGTCTCTTGTAGGCAGCATATAGGTGGATCATGTTTCTTTATCCAGTCCGTGACTCTCTGTCTCTTTATTGGTGCATTTAGTCCATTTACATTCAGCGTAATTATAGATAAATAAGTTTTTAGTGCTGTCATTTTGATGCCTTTTCATGTGTGTTGTTGGCCATTTCATTTTTCCACATGCTTTTTTGTGCTGAGACGTTTTTCTTAGTAGCTTGTGAGATCCTCATTTTCATAATGTTTAACTTTGTGTTTATTGAGTCATTACGTTTTTCTTGAGTTATGGAATTGATATTCCTTTTTGTGGTTACCTTATTATTTACCCCTATTTTTCTAAGTAAAAACCTAACTTGTATCCCTCTCCATCTGGCAGTTCAATGCCTCCTATATTTAGTCCCTCTTTTTGATTATTGTGATCGTTTATCTATTGATTTACATGATTTCCTGTTATGTGTATTATTTTGTTTATTTATTTATTTTTTAGAATTAGTCTTAATTTGTTTGTTTTTATGCTTTCCCTATTTGAGTTGCGTTGATATCAGGACGTTCTGTTTTGTGACCTTGTATTGTGCTGGTACCTGATATTATTGGTCATCAGGCCAAACAATCTCCTTTAGCATTTCTTGCAGTCTTGGTTTAGTTTTTGCAAATTCTCTAAACTTGTGTTTATCTGTAAATATCTTAATTTCTCCTTCATATTTCAGAGAGAGTTTTGCTGGATATATGATCCTTGGTTGGCAGTTTTTCTCGTTCAATGCTGTGTATACGTCGTCCCATTCCCTTCTTGCCTGCATGGTTTCTGCTGGGTAGTCTGAACTTATTCTTATTGATTCTCCCTTGAAGGAGACCTTTCTTTTCTCCCTGGCTGCTTTTAAAATTTTCTGTTTGTCTTTGGTTTTGGCAAGTTTGATGATAATATGTCTTGGTGTTTTTCTTTTTGGATCAATCTTAAATGGGGTTCAATGAGCATCTTGGATAGATATCCTTTCGTCTTTCATGATGTCAGGGAAGTTTTGTGTCAGGAGTTCTTCAACTATTTTCTCTGTGTTTTCTGTCCCCCCTCCCTGTTCTGGGACTCCAGTCACTCGCAAGTTATCCTTCTTGATAGAGTCCCACATGATTCTTAGGGTTTCTTCATTTTTTCTAATTCTTTTATCTGATTTTTTTTTCAGCTATGTTGGTGTTGATTCCCTGGTCCTCCAGAAGTCCCAGTCTACATTCTAATTGCTCGAGTCTGCTCCTCTGACTTTCTATTGCATTGTCAAATTCTGTAATTTTATTGTTAATCTTTTGGATTTCTACATGCTGTCTCTCTATGGATTCTTGCAACTTATTAATTTTTCCACTATGTTCTTGAATAATCTTTTTGAGTTCTTCAACAGTTTTATCCGTGTGTTCCTTGGCTTTTTCTGCAGTTATCCTAATTTCATTTGTGATATCTTTAAGCATTCTGTGAATTAGTTTTTTATATTCTGTATCTGATAATTCCAGGATTGTATCTTCATTTGGGAAAGATTTTGATTCTTTTGTTTGGGGGGTTGGAGAAGCTGTCATGGTCTGTTTCTTTATGTGGTTTGATATGGACTGCTGTCTCCGAGCCATCACTGGGAAACTAGATTTTCCAGGTAATCAGCGAAAAAAAATGCAGTCAGATCCCTATCTGAATTCTCCCTCTGGCTCCAGGTATTCGGATGTTAATGGAGCCGCCTGGGGAGGGTGGGGGAGGGATCAGAGAGCTAGGCATGTAGCACCACAGAATATAGAGCTGATCACCGCATTCACGCTCCACCCCCGTCAGCCAAAATCCGGACGGGACGGCTCCCCGGTTTGGACGCTACTCTCCCCACTCCGAGACCTGTCACTTCCTCTCGGGGACTTCTCCCTCCGGTGCGCCTCACCGCTTGTGCAAAATTGGTGGGTGTCACCAGCACGACCAGGTGGGCCCGCCCCCTGGGTCAATTCAGGGGAATATAATTGGACCCCGCGCTCATGCCCCACCCGCTTTCACCAAAATCCCAGCGGGACGGCTCCCTGGCTGGGATGCTGCTCTCCCCGCTCCAAGACCTGTCACTTCCTCCCGGGGACTTCTCCCTCCGGTGCGTCGCCCCACACGTGCGAACTTGATGGGCGTCCCCCCGCACGAACGTGTGGGCCCCGCCCCGGGGTCGCTTTAGGGAAATATAGCTGACTCCCCCCCCCCGCTCACGCCCCGCCCGCTTCCCGCCCGCTTCCCGCCAAACTCCCGGCGGGACGGCTCCCCGGCTGGGACGCTGCTCTCCCTGCTGCAAGATCAGTCACTGCCTCCCGGGTGCTTCTCCCTCCGGCTGCGCCCCTACGCCACCCGCGCCAACCAGCTAGACTGTCTCCCGGGATGGGTTCGGGGGGGTACGGCTGGGCCCCTTGTCTGTGCCGTCTGCCCCCCTGGGCTCTGTCCCAAATCGGGCTCCGAAGGTCACCTGCCTGGTACGCTGGCTCCTAGTTCTGAAAACGGTCCCTGTCTGCCCATATTTGTTCGTTTTCCATCTCTAAGTCTGTGCTTGTTGTTCAGAGTTCGTAGATTGTTATGCACGTGATCGATTCACTTGTTTTTCCGAGTCTTTGTTGCAAGAAGGATCCGCGGTAGCGTCCACCTAGTTCGCCATCTTGGCCCCGCCTCTCTCTCTCAAACATTTTAACCAACTAATGGAGTCTTCACTTGATGTTGATTTTATTGTTATTATTGTTTAAGAGAAGAGAAAAACAATAGTTCAGCTAGTTTAAGTTAAATAGCACATGCAGTGGCAGAACTGGAAATAAAAAATATTATTTAACATATAGAATTTTTTCCATTACACCAAAGCTGCCTCCCAATAAAATCTGAGTAAGTAGAAGCAAATCTTTTTTCACTTATCCATATCACATAACAAATAAATAACAGAACCAAGATTACACATAAATCATTTTATCCAAACTTTGTGTAGTGCCAGATAAACTAAATGTGATAAATTAGGTCATTAAAATTGTACTAATTCCACTAAAGCTGACACTTATGAAATTATTATCTTACAGACCACAATATGGTGACCAGTTCTCTGTAGTGGGTTTGACTCCTTTCTGAGAAAGACTTGGCTTGATATTCACACACCAATCTTAAATGCAAGCCCAGTAGATGTTCTCACACTGAGGAAGACCATGGATTACTAAACCTTGCTATTATTGTTAGGTGCCATTGAGTCCGTTCTGACTCCTAGTGACCCTATGTACAACAGGAGACACTGCCTGGTCCTATGCCATCCTCACAATTATTGCTGTGTTTGAGCCCATTGTTGCAGCCACTGTTTTGATCCATTTCATTGAGGGTCTTCCTCTCTTTCACTTTCCCTCTACTTTACCAAGTATGATATCCTCTTCCAGGGAATGGTCCCTCCTGATAGCATGTCCAAAGTATGTAAGACAAATTCTCACCGTCCTGGCTTCTAAGGAGCATTCTGGCTGTACTTCTTCCAAAACAGATTTGTTCATTCTTGTCCATGACCTTAGTGATATATGATGCCTGTTGACTGCTCTTTCTAGGAATATTAATTCTAACTTCAAGAAACAGCTAAACTGCTACTAGAAATATGTCCACTTCATAAAAAATATAAGGACTGGGTCGGAAAAGAACTTTAAACCCTCTGAATCTCAGATACAAGAGGCAGTTGTAGCTATTATTTGTTAAGAGTTTATTAACAATAATCTGTATTCTTAAGCAGATTACTTAACATGTATATTTTTTGGTAATGATAGAGGTGCTGTGCGGCTGTTGATTTTCTCAACTTCATTAAGCAAATTCTGATAATGACTGAGTCAACTTCTGGAAGAAATCTAAAGTAGTGCTGTCATACTCTGCCTTTAGTCATGATCTTGTGAAAATTAGCATAAAAATTAAGTTTGCAAAGACACAGATTTCCTATTTGTTCAATTGGGGGAATGACAATAAACATATAGGGTCTATCACTGAATCATCCAAATAAAAAAATTGTTGAAACACCAAATGTTTATGTATATACATTTATATATTAACAATTAAAAAATTAATATGTATAAACAAACAAAATTAATATATATTAGCAATTTAAAAAAATGTGGCTGGGTAGAATTTGGAATACAAAAAAAGAAAAAGAAAACTGGTCATGTCCTAAAGAGTTATAACTGTAACATTCAAATTATCTCTGCTACTAGAAAGAAAATCTGCAAGTTAATGTGTAACTCCAGTGTCTGGGTAATAACCTGATAGAAAATAGCAAAGATGAGCACTGATTTATTTTCTTACATAGTTAATAATACTTCAGTGAGCCTGTTAAGCAATGCTCCGTTATGGCCCTGGAAGGATATTCAGTCATCCCCTTGCTTTATTTACAAATGTAGAACATACACATGCATAATTATTATGTGTAATAATACAAAAAGGCCCCCAAAAGGCCATATAGTGGATATCATGTAGTGATTACAGCTAAGAAACAGTTTTTGTGGACACATATAAAGTATCCCTTCAGGGAAATTCAAATTAAATTGTGTGACATTTATGAAAGCAAGAAAGTCACTGTAATTTTTCATAAATATATAAATGACTTTATTCACACTCAGTGTGTACCTAGCTAAACACTGAATAAGGTTTAAATTGAATGTAGTTTTAAAAAAAGTTTCAGAGCACTAATTTTTTAAAAAAAGTGCACAAAAGTGTTTTGTCAAAACATTAACATTGAATTTATTTTTCCATATTAACAATAAATTTTAGAGTGAAGCCTTTGCTGTGTCAATAGCCTGCCCAGCAGTTGTTTACATAAGTGCTTGAAGACTAGGTTGTTGTTGTTCTTAGTTGACTTCAAGTCATTTCCAACTCAGAGTAGAGTAGACCTTCTTCATAGGGTATTACCACCATCTTCTCTTTTACAGTCTTGTAATGTTTGATCCAGCTGAATACAGAAAGCATTGAACAATATCATTAATATGACATGCAAATTAAATTTTGCTGAAGATCATTCAAAAATGGTTGCAGCAATATATCGACAAGGAGCTGCCAGAAATTTAACCTGGATTCAGAAGAGGACATGGAGCAAGGGATATCACCGCTAATGTCAGCTGGGTCCTGGCTGAAAGCAGAGAATACCAGAAAGGTGTTTACCCTTGTTTTATTGACTATACAAAGACATTTGATTGTACAGATTATAACAAATTATGGATAACAGTGTGAAAAATGGAATTCCAGAACCCTTAATTGTGCTCATGAGGAACCTTTGTATAGACCAAGAGGCAGTTATTCGAACAGAACAAGGGGGTACTGTGTGCTTGAAGGTCAGGAAAGGTGTGTGTCAGGGTTACATCTTTCACATGTTTATTCAATCTGTATGGTGAACAAATTATCTGAGGAGCTGAACTATATGAAGAAGAACGGGGCATCAGGATTGGAGGAAGACTCATTAACAACCTGTGTTATGCAGATGACACAACCTTGTTTGCTGAACAGGAAGAGCTCCTGAAGAATTTACTGAGGAGGATCAAAGACTACAGCCTTCAGTATAGATTACACCTCAACATAAAGGAAACGAAAATCCTCGCAACTGGACCAATAAGCAACATCATGATTTAGGGAAAAAATGTCGAAGTTGTCAAGGATTTCATTTTACTTATATCCACAAATATTGCCCATGGAAGCAGCAATCAAGAAATCAAGTGATATATTGCATTGGACAAATCTGCTTCAAAAGAACTCTTTAAAGTGCTAAAAAACAGAGATGTCACTTTGAGGAATAAGGTGCGACTGATACAAACCATCGTGTTTTCAATTGCCTCATATGCGGCTGATGCTGGACAAGGTGTAAAGAAAACAGAAAAAGAATTGATGCCTTTGCATTGTGGTGTTGGTGAAGAATATTGAATATACCATGGACTGCCAGAAGAACGAACAAATCTGTCTTGGATAAAGGGCAGCCAGAATGCTCCTTAGAACCAAGAATGGGGAGACTTCATCTCACATACTTCGGACATATCAGTTGGAACCAGTCCCTGGAGTAGGACATCATGCTTGGTAGAGGATACATGAAAAGGAGGAAGACCCTCAACACGATGGATTGACACAGTGGCTGCAAAAATGGCCTCAAGTACAGCAATAATTGTGAGGATGGCGCAGGGGTGGGCAGTGTTTTCTTCCATTGTACATAGAGTCACTATGAGTCAGAGACTCGACTGCACTTAACAACGTTTGAGGCTAAATAAATAAATAAATAAATAAATCTACCAGGTTAGTTGTGCCTAACTCACCTTATATTAACAAGAAAATGAAAGAAATAATTGAAAATATACAATCAGA